>NC_134354.1:707045814-707410812 GCF_048569485.1 Anomaloglossus baeobatrachus | reverse complement strand
ACAACTTCTTTAAGCAGTGGTACAGGAAGAAGTCAGTATCGTTCAAGAATAACATGATTTTCATGCAGGACAATGCTCCATCACATGCATCCAACTACTCCACAGCGTGGCTGGCCAGTAAAGGTCTAAAAGATGAAAAAAATAATGACATGGCTCTCTTGTTCACCTGATCTGAACCCCATAGAGAACCTGTGGTCCCTCATAAAATGTAAGATCTACAGGGAAGAAAAACAGTACACCTCTCGGAACAGTGTCTGGGAGGCTGTAGTGGCTGCTGCACGCAATGTTGATCATAAACAGATCAATCAACTGACAGAATCTATGGATGGTAGGCTGTTGAGTGTCATCATAAAGAAAGGTGGCTATATTGGTCACTAATTTTTTGGGGCTTTGTTTCTGCATGTCAGAAATGTTTATTTCTAAATTTTGTGCAGTTATATTGGTTTACCTGGTGAAAATAAACACGTGAGATGGTAATATATTTGGTTTTTATTAAGTAAGTTGCCTAATAATTCTGCACAGTAATAGTTATCTGCACAAACAGATATCCTCGTAAGATAGCCAAATCTAAAAAAAAAAAATACCCCAACTTCCAAAAATATTAAGCTTTGATAATTGAGTCTTTTGGGTTGATTGAGAACATAGTTATTGATCAATAATAAAAAAAATCCTCTAAAATACAACTTGCCTAATAATTCTGCACACAGTGTAGATGGGAGACACAGGTCAGATCGGGTCCATAGGGAGACAGAGATAAGATCGGGTGAGAGGAAAGACGAAGGTCAAATCAGGACAGGGGGAAAGAAGGAAATCAGGATGGGACAGAGCACAATACAGGTCACTCACGGGAATGAACGCAGCTGAGCCAGAAATATCACTGGAGATGCACCAGAGGTGCAGCGCCAGGGTATAGCTGCAAGACCATCAAATCGAGGCAGTAAGGATTAACCCCTCACGATCTGGAACCCTGAGAGGGAGCACTCACAACGGCTGAGCTAGGCATCAATCATGACACCTGGTATATAAGGCGCCCGCTCTCCTGACAGCTTTTTAGCGTTATAATTTTTTTTATTAAAGATTTGTCTGCGAGCCAGCTTTCAAAAGAGCCATATATGGCTCACGAGCCATAGGTTTCCAACCTCTGGTATATATGAACCAACATTTTGGAAAACCATAGCTCTTATATGGTGAAGCCAATACATTTGGTAGATAAAGATTAATGAGTAAGAAAAAACTACCATGAAAAATAAAGCAGTTGAAGCATCAAAAGATCTGACGAACGAAAAGGAAGAATCAGAAGGCTTGGCAAGCCAAAATAACTTCTGAAGGAACGCAAAAAATATATGAGACAAAGCTTGGTAGAAAAAGAGTAAGATGCATAAAGAAAGAAGAAACATCTGGAGACAAATGTTATTATTTGTTCATGGCACAGAGGAAAAAGAGAAGGAAATAGACATGGTGATCAGTGAAAAGAGTGATATGAAGGGCAAGATTAGATCAATTAGAAATTAGACAATACATGATGGATGTTTGGGCTGATGAAGAGACTGGGCCTAATGACCAAACTGAAATAAAAGAAATGCTGAAGTGGTGCTTTGTGGTAGAGAAAGCAGCAATTTTGTCTGATAAGATATATTACCAAGTTGCTTATTTTCATATGTACTATTGATTTATGAAACAAAAATTAAAAAAACAGTTACACTTTAAATGGAAATGAGAAAAGAGTCGTGTAAAATAGGAACCACTTGTTATAGCTAATAAAGGATATACAAACACTTATTTGGAATATTCTAGGTAGAACTGATACACTTGGTTATGCCTAATGCAGAACCTAAGAGGGCAGTGCATGATACAGAGATTCAGAGAACACTAAAGAGCAAAGTTTATTTCCTGCTCCATTGGGTCATATACTGAGCATAAACATAGTTCATTAGTTTTTCCAGAAATGTTCATTTTTAATATACACTACAGTTCAAAAGTTTAGGGTCACCCAGACAATTTGGTCTTTTCCATGAAAAATCATACATTTATTTATCAAATGAGTTGCATAATGAATAGAAAATATAGTCCAGACATTGACTAGGTTAGAAATAATGATTTTTACTTGCAATAATAATTTTCTCTTCACACTTTGCTTTCATCACAGAATGCTCCTTTGCAGCATTTCCAGCTTTGCAGACCTTTGGCATTCTAGCTGTTATTTTGCGGAGGTAATCTGGAGATATTTCACCCCATGCTTCCCCCCTCCCACAAGTTGGATTGGCTTGATGGGCACTTTTTGCGTACCATACGGTCAAGCTGCTCCCACAACAGCTCAATAGGGTTGAGATCTGGTGACTGGGCTGGCCACTCCATTACAGATAGAATACCAGCTGCTTGCTTTTTCCCTAAATAGTTCATGCATAATTTGGAGGTGTGCTTTGTCCTGTTGTAGGATGAAATTGGCTCCAATCAAGCGCTGCCCACAGGCACAGGGTAAGGAATGGCGTTGCAAAAAGGAGTGATAGCCTTCCTTATTCAAAATCCCTTTTACATTGTACAAATCTCTCACTTTACCAGCACCAAAGCAACCCCAGACCATCACATTACCTCCACCATGCTTGACTGATGGTGTCAGGCACTCTTCCAGCATCTTTTCAGACGTTCTGTGTCTCACAAAACAAATGTTCTTCTGTGTGATCCAAACACCTCAAACTTTGATTTGTCTGCCCATCACACTTTCTTCCAATCTTCCTCTGTCCAATGTCTGTGTTCTTTTGCCCATATTAATCTTTTCCTTTTATTAGCCAGTCTCAGATATGGCTTTTTCTTTGCCACTGTGCACTGAAGGCCAGCATCCCAGTGTCACCTCTTCACTATAGACATTGACACTGGTGTTTTAGGTACTATTTAATGAAGCTGCCAGTTGAGGACCTGTGAGGCGTCGATTTCTCAAACTAGAGACTCTAATGTACTTGTCTTGTTGCTCAGTTGTGCAGCGGGGCCTCCCACTTCTCTTTCTACTCTTGTTAGAGCCTGTTTGTGCTCTCCTCTGCAAGGAGTAGTACACACCGTTGTAGGAAATCTTCAGTTTCTTGGCAATTTCTTGCATGGAATATCCTTCATTTCTAAGAACAAGAATAGACTGTTGAGTTTCACATGAAAGTTCTCTTGTACTGGCTATTTTGAGAGTTTAATGGAACCAACAAATGTAATGCTCCAGATTCTCAACTAGCTCAAAGGATAGTCAGTTGTATAGCTTCTCTAATCAGCAAAACTGTTTTCAGCTGTGCTAACATACTTGCACAAGGGTTTTCAGGGTATTTCTAAACATCAATTAGCCTTCTAACACAGCAAACACAATGTACCATTAGAACACTAGAGTGATGGTTGTTGGAAATGGGCCTCTATACACCTATGCAGATATTGCATTCAAAACTAGACATTTGAAGCTAGAATAATCATTTACCACATTAACAATGTATAGAGTGTATTTCTGCTTAATTTAATGTTAGCTTCATTAAAAAAAAAAGTGCTTTTCTTTCAAAAATAAGGAAATATCTAAGTGACCCTAAACTTTTGCACTGTAGTGTATGAAAGTATAAATTGCTGGAGAGGGGCATACCGTCCAAAGTGGCAGAATTGTGACAATGTCAACAATATCTGCATTCGTCGGCTCCCTCTTTCACCAGCCTGTGCATCTCTATTTCAGCACAGCAGACATGATCACGTGGCTAAGTCGCACCTGCTGTTCAGAGCCTCAGTTTGCACACTGTACAGACCAAACCACCATATTGGGGGAAGTTATTATCTATTTTGTTTTAATGTCTGTACTTATGGCTGCTGTAGTGGATATAATGCTCTGTGGGGGCATTCATACTGTGTGGGGGACTGTGAGGAAGGTCATACTGTGTCAGGGTTGATGGGCCATATTACTGTGTGGGAGGCTGCAAGTAATTCATCAGCATCTATATTTCATATGTTTATTTCAAGATTATATTGTGCTTTGTCATGGGTGAATCCAAACTGTAAAGTTCGATGTCCGTACAGGAAAACTAGGATCCGTGCACAGACCCCCAACACAGAGCTCTCAGGGAACTCCGTGTAACTGTTTGAATTCAGCCACACTGATAATTAAAAAATAAATATTAAAGGAAGAAGAAAGAAAATAAGGAATACAGCAGGAACGTTATAATTAATGAGTCTCCCGCATGGCTGTAACACTACTTCTGGGTTCGCTCATTAACCCTCATACATTATTCACTGCTTCACCACCCACCGGCAGTCCCGATGTCTGTCTGTCTGGTTGCAGTCAGACCACTCCTGTGTGACAGCATCAGTGAATGGTTGGAATCACACACACTGTCTGAGTTCCTATAGTGGTGTAAAAATAAATAAATAAATTGGCCTAGGGTCCCCCCATATTGTGATATCCAGCTCAGATAAAGCAGATGGCTACAGGCTGCAGCCCCCAGCCATGTGCTTATCTTCTCTGTGTATCACCATAACAGGGACCCTAAGCGGCTTTTTAAAAAGAAAAAAAAATTAAATACATAATTTAAAAAAAATGGCGTGCAGCCCCCCCCCCCCATTTTGATGCCCAATAAAGGCAACAGCTGGGAAGGCCAAGGGCTAATGGAACCCCCAGCCTAAAAATAGCACCCTGCAACCACCCAGAATTGTCACATCCATTGAATGTGACAATCCCGACACTTTACCAAGCTCAACCTGATTGCATTGGTGCGGTGGCAATCTGGGTAATATAAGGGGTTAATGTCAGCTTACAGCTGCCACTAAGCCCTAGATTAGTAATTGAAGGCATCTATGATACTTCCCCGATTACTAATACTGTAAGTGAAAATAAATAAATCAAACCCTGAAAAAATCCTTTATTTGAAATAAAATACAAAAAAACAACATCTTTCTCCAATTTATTAATCCCAAAAACCCAGTTCCGACGTAATCCAAAAGAGGTCCCACGACAATCCCGGCTCTGCTACATACTGAAGTCGCAGGGCCGTGCACATTGGAAAATGTCACCGCTCACTGTCGCTTCAGGCAGAGACTCACTGAGCTACAGCTGTGTGCAGTGATATCACCTAATTTATCTGCTGTCACAGCTGGAGGTTCCCATGGTACCCCACCTGTGACCGCAGGTAAACTCATGGAACTCAGTGACCTTACCTCAGGTAAACTCTTTAGTTCAATGAGACCTGTACCTCCTAGCAGAAAATGCTGCATTTTGCTTGCCAATTGATTTAGATATGGGCTGAAATTCATGCACCAATACTGCAACTCCTGGCAAAAAAAAGCATCAAAACGTGATGCAGTTTTGATGCAATATTTCTCCAGGAGATGCAGATTTGGTGTTGAAATTTAAACATGAAATTCATGCACCAAATCTACATCTTCTGGCAAAAGAATGCTTCTAAACGCGATGCAGTTTTGATGTGATATTGAAGCATTTTTTGAAAGGCGCTAAGTGCTGGATGACAGGTTACTGCATTGTATTTTGGAACTTGTAGTAGTAAAGCACAGTAAGGGGTACTTTACACGCTGCGACATCACTGCCGATATATCGTTTGGGTCACGTCGTTAGTGACGCACATCCGGCGCCGTTAGCGACATCGCAACTTGTAAAACAAATGAGTAATGATCAACGAGTGCAAAAACGTGCAAAATCATTGCTCGTTGACACGTCACTCATTTCCATAATATCGGTGCTGCTGCAGGTACGATGTTGTTTGTCGTTCCTGCGGCAGCACACATCGCTATGTGTGACGCCACTGGAACGACAAACATCTCCTTACTAGAGATGAGCGAACCGGTCCCGGTTCGGCTCGAGGCGGTTCGCCGAACGGGGGGTCTGGCTCGAGTTCGGCTCGTCGAACGTTCGACGAACCGAACTAGAACCAATAGGCTATAATGGGAGGCAATCACAAACACATAAAAATGCATTATAAATGTACACAAACAGTTAATAAACATTGCCATAACACTTACCGGTCCTCGCGATCCCTTCTGCACTCTGTCTCCTGCCGCTATTCCATCCGATGATCGCTGAATCCTCCCGGTGACCTGCACTGCCAGCAGAGAAGCAGGACCTATCGTGACGTCAAAATAGCCATGTGACCAGTCACGTGGCTATTATCTCATTGGCTACAGACTGGTCACATGACTATGACACGTCATGTAGGACCTGCGAGTGCATCTCTCCGGTACACGGTGCACATATGTGTATCGCCGTGTACCGGCGACATGCTCTAGCACACGGTCGACTCCCCGTTCCGTTAGGGACCGGCTGACACAGCCGGTCATTAACGGAGATCACCGTTGCCATAGCAACGCAGTTAGCGGTGACGTCACCGCTAACCGCGGCTCCGGGAGCACCGTTGCTATGGTAACGCGTCTGTCAGCGTTACCGCTAGCAGCCAGCAGTGATCACTCACGGAGTGAAGGCTGCACGCTGCTTCCCGATTGTAGTGAGCATTGTAGTTAGGATGGAGGTTCCCCAGCCCCAAGTGATGCCCCTCACTACAATCGTCACTACTACTACACTAGAAAGAAAGAAGACAGAAGAGCAGGATCGTGGAGGGCTGACAGGGGTAATAAAGATGGAGTCTCTAATGTGTCTGTGTATTTATTTCTATTAAAGTATTTTTTCTCTGTGTGGTGTCTTTTTTTAACCCTTTATTGGAGATTCTTAATGGCCGGGTCAAACGTGCCTGACATTAAGAATCTCTGGCTTAATACTGGCTGGTAAAACAAAGCCAGTATTAACTCATGATTACCCAACAAGCCACCCGGCTCCAGGGCTGTTGGAAGAGTTGGATACAGCGCCAGATGATGGCGCTTCTATGAGAGCGCCATTTTCTGGGACGGCTGCGGACTGAAATCCGCAGCAGAGGCGCCCACAAACCTCGGGCTAACCTGTGCTGCGGATTCCAATCCCCAGCTGCCTAGTTGTACCCGGCTGGACACAAAAATAGGGCGAAGCCCACGTCATTTGTTTTTTAATTATTTCATGAAATAAGTGAAATAATTAAAAAAAACGGGCTTCCCTATATTTTTGGTTCCCAGCCGGGTACAAATAGGCAACTGGGGGTTGGAGGCAGCCCGTGGCTGCCAGCTGTACCTGGCTAGCATACAAAAATATGGCGAAGCCCACGTCATTTTTTTGGTGGGCAAAAAACTTCTGCATGCAGTCCTGGATGGAGTATGCTGAGCCTTGTAGTTCTGCAGCTGCTGTCTGCTCTTCTCCATACAGACAGACAGCAGCTGCAGAACTACAAGGCTCAGCATACTCCATCCAGGACTGTATGCAGAAGTTTTTTGCCCCCTGAAAAAATTATGTGGCTTCGCCATATTTTTGTATGCTAGCCAGGTACAGCAGGCAGGTACGGCTGCCCCCAACCCCCAGTTGCCTATTTGTACCCGGCTGGGAACCAAAAATAAAGGGAAGCCCTTTTTTTATTATTTCATGAATTTCATGAAATAATTAGAAAACAAATGACGTAGGCTTTGCCCCATTTTTGTGTCCAGCCAGGTACAACTAGGCAGCTGGGGATTGGAATCCGCAGCACAGGTTGGCCTGAGCTTTCTGGGCCCCACTGCTGCGATTTGCAGTCTGCAGCCGCCTCAGAAAATGGCATTTTCATAGAAGCGCCATCTTCTGGCGCTGTATCCAACTCTTCCAGCACCTGCCTGCTATACCTGGCTAGCATACAAAAATATGGCGAAGCTCACGTCCTTTTTTTGTAGCTTTTTGGCAAAAAAAAAAAAAAATGCTTCCCTGGATTTTCCATTGCCAGTGAAGGTAACACCAAGCAGTGGGGGTTAGCAGCCAGTAGCTGCTTGGATTACCCTTAGCTAGCAATACAAAAAATGCAGTGGGAGCTAACATATATTTTTTTTAATTATTTATTTAAATAACTAAAAATAAAATGGGCTTCCCTGTATTTTGATTGCTGGACATCACAGTGCTGTAAAAATAAATCTTTAAAAAAATGACGTAGCGCTCCGCGGTATTTTTGATTCTCAGCGCAGATAAAGCAGACAGCTATGGGTTGCCACCCCCATCTGCCTGCCGTTACCTTGGTTGGCAATCAAAATACAGGGAAGCCCATTAATTTTTTCTATTTAAAAAATAGTTAAAAAAAAAAAATTACGTTGGGTCCCCCCATTTTTGATAGCCAGCTAGGGTAAAGCAGACGGCTGTAGCCTGAAAACCACAGCTGGCAGCTTTACCGTGGTTGGGGATCCAATGTGGAGGTCCCCTCAGGCTCTTTTTTATAATTATTTTATAAATATTAATAATTACACAATAAAAGTAGGGGACCCCCCAAATTGGATCACCAGCCAAGGTAAAGCGGACAGCTGTGGTCTGGTATTCTCAGGGTGGGAAGGTCCATAGTTATTGGGCCTTCACAGCCTAAAAATAGCAGGCCGCAGGCACCCCAGACGTGGCGCATCCACTAGATGCGCCAATCCTGGCGCTTCACCCCAGCTCATCCCGTGCCCTGGTGCAGTGGCAAACGGGGTAATAAATCGGGTTGATACTAGCTGTAAAGTCACCTGAGATCAAGCCCAGCAGTTTGTGATGTCATGGCGTCTATTAGATACCCAACATCATAAACTGTCAGTACTAACAAAAACAAAAAATCGACAAAAGAAATTTATTTGAAAAAACAGTCCCCAAAACATTTCCTCTTTCACCAATTTATTGTAAGAAAAAAAATAAAGGGGTCCCACGACGACTCTGGACCGTCTAGAATATGGGGGGGGAGACACTCAGGGAACGTATCCCCCATTTTCTAGGAGTGCGGACCCTTCATGTGAGGAGTGTGGGTGCAATGAATCTGCACTCACTCTCCCCGGGTCCACAGCAGCAGAGTCCATGTCGTAATGGTTGCTACCAAAGCTGCAATGCCCTGCTCATGAGGTAAGGGCATGCCTAATCAGGAGAACTACTGTAGAGGAAGCTCTGCTCACTGGTATATAGGTGCTCAGAGGTAATAATAGATAAAATTAGTGAGTAACCTCGGCACTCTATATCTCCCAGACTAAGTCAGTAAGTCACAACGGATAGTAATGCAAAATCACTCTTTATTGGTCCGTATTAAGAAAATTTTTTTTTCATAAGCATATATGTTTTTGTCCAAAACAAGTTACAAATGACGTTTCGGCCTGAGCCTTCGTCAGATTGGACTTATCTGCATGTAATCATGAAAAATGACAATAATCAGTATCACATAAGAGTGAGAGAACAATAACATAAACTCGAACAATGTAGAGGTACAATTGGGATGCAGCAAAAAAATTGCAACACAGCAAGAAATGAAACACATGATACAAATGTCATAATACAGTACAAGGACAATATAGTAATGACAAATATGGGGTCAGAGTAGACTTAGACAGCTCTGGTACGAAAGAGATGTCAATCATAAAGTAACATGTGCAGTAGGTGTAGAGCTACACTATGCATGGCAGAGCTAATGGGTAGACCGACCATAGAAAAAGTAGAGAAAAAGTGGAGAAAAAGTGGAGAATAAGTGGAACATAAGAGGAGAAAAAGTGGAGAAAAAGTGGAGAAAAAAGTGGAGAAAAAGTGGAGAAAAAGTGGAGAAAAAGTGGAGAAAAAGTGGAGAAAAAGTGGAGATTAAGAGGAGAAAAAGTGGAGAAAAAAGAAAAAGTGGAGCATAAGAGGAGAAAAAGTGGAGAAAAAGTGGAGAAAAAGTGGAGAAAAAGTGGAGCATAAGAGGAGAAAAAGTGGAGAAAAAAGTGGAGAAAAAGTGGAGAAAAAGTGGAGCATAAGAGGAGAAAAAGTGGAGAAAAAAGTGGAGAAAAAGTGGAGTAAAAGTGGAGAAAAAATGGAGAAAAAGTGGAGAAAAAGTGGAGATTAAGAGGAGAAAAAGTGGAGAAAAAGTGGAGAAAAAGTGGAGCATAAGAGGAGAAAAAGTGGAGAAAAAAGTGGAGAAAACGTGGAGAAAACGTGGAGGAAAAAGTGGAGAAAAAGTGGAGAAAAAGTGGAGAAAAAGTGGAGAAAAAGTGGAGCATAAGAGGAGAAAAAGTGGAGAAAAAAGTGGAGAAAACGTGGAGAAAAAGTGGAGCATAAGAGGAGAAAAAGTGGAGATTAAGAGGAGAAAAAGTGGAGAAAAAGTGGAGAAAAAGTGGAGAAAAAGTGGAGAAAAAGTGGAGAAAAAGTGGAGCATAAGAGGAGAAAAAGTGGAGAAAAAGTGGAGAAAAAAGTGGAGAAAAAGTGGAGTAAAAGTGGAGAAAAAATGGAGAAAAAGTGGAGAAAAAGTGGAGATTAAGAGGAGAAAAAGTGGAGAAAAAGTGGAGAAAAAGTGGAGCATAAGAGGAGAAAAAGTGGAGAAAAAAGTGGAGAAAACGTGGAGAAAACGTGGAGGAAAAAGTGGAGAAAAAGTGGAGAAAAAGTGGAGAAAAAGTGGAGCATAAGAGGAGAAAAAGTGGAGAAAAAAGTGGAGAAAACGTGGAGAAAAAGTGGAGCATAAGAGGAGAAAAAGTGGAGATTAAGAGGAGAAAAAGTGGAGAAAAAGTGGAGAAAAAGTGGAGAAAAAGTGGAGAAAAAGTGGAGAAAAAGTGGAGAAAAAGTGGAGCATAAGAGGAGAAAAAGTGGAGAAAAAGTGGAGAAAAAAGTGGAGAAAAAGTGGAGAAAAAGTGGAGAAAAAGTGGAGAAAAAGTGGAGATTAAGAGGAGAAAAAGTGGAGAAAAAGTGGAGAAAAAGTGGAGCATAAGAGGAGAAAAAGTGGAGAAAAAAGTGGAGAAAACGTGGAGAAAACGTGGAGAAAAAGTGGAGAAAAAGTGGAGAAAAAGTGGAGAAAAAGTGGAGCATAAGAGGAGAAAAAGTGGAGAAAAAGTGGAGAAAAAAGTGGAGAAAAAGTGGAGAAAAAGTGGAGAAAAAGTGGAGAAAAAGTGGAGAAAAAGTGGAGATTAAGAGGAGAAAAAGTGGAGAAAAAGTGGAGAAAAAGTGGAGAAAAAGTGGAGCATAAGAGGAGAAAAAGTGGAGAAAAAGTGGAGAAAAAGTGGAGAAAAAGTGGAGCATAAGAGGAGAAAAAGTGGAGAAAAAAGTGGAGAAAAAGTGGAGAAAAAGTGGAGCATAAGAGGAGAAAAAGTGGAGAAAAAAGTGGAGAAAAAGTGGAGTAAAAGTGGAGAAAAAATGGAGAAAAAGTGGAGAAAAAGTGGAGATTAAGAGGAGAAAAAGTGGAGAAAAAGTGGAGAAAAAGTGGAGCATAAGAGGAGAAAAAGTGGAGAAAAAAGTGGAGAAAACGTGGAGAAAACGTGGAGGAAAAAGTGGAGAAAAAGTGGAGAAAAAGTGGAGAAAAAGTGGAGCATAAGAGGAGAAAAAGTGGAGAAAAAAGTGGAGAAAACGTGGAGAAAAAGTGGAGCATAAGAGGAGAAAAAGTGGAGATTAAGAGGAGAAAAAGTGGAGAAAAAGTGGAGAAAAAGTGGAGAAAAAGTGGAGAAAAAGTGGAGAAAAAGTGGAGAAAAAGTGGAGCATAAGAGGAGAAAAAGTGGAGAAAAAGTGGAGAAAAAAGTGGAGAAAAAGTGGAGAAAAAGTGGAGAAAAAGTGGAGAAAAAGTGGAGATTAAGAGGAGAAAAAGTGGAGAAAAAGTGGAGAAAAAGTGGAGCATAAGAGGAGAAAAAGTGGAGAAAAAAGTGGAGAAAACGTGGAGAAAACGTGGAGAAAAAGTGGAGAAAAAGTGGAGAAAAAGTGGAGAAAAAGTGGAGCATAAGAGGAGAAAAAGTGGAGAAAAAAGTGGAGAAAACGTGGAGAAAACGTGGAGAAAAAGTGGAGAAAAAGTGGAGAAAAAGTGGAGAAAAAGTGGAGATTAAGAGGAGAAAAAGTGGAGAAAAAGTGGAGAAAAAGTGGAGCATAAGAGGAGAAAAAGTGGAGAAAAAGTGGAGAAAAAGTGGAGAAAAAGTGGAGCATAAGAGGAGAAAAAGTGGAGAAAAAAGTGGAGAAAAAGTGGAGAAAAAGTGGAGCATAAGAGGAGAAAAAGTGGAGAAAAAAGTGGAGAAAAAGTGGAGTAAAAGTGGAGAAAAAATGGAGAAAAAGTGGAGAAAAAGTGGAGATTAAGAGGAGAAAAAGTGGAGAAAAAGTGGAGAAAAAGTGGAGCATAAGAGGAGAAAAAGTGGAGATTAAGAGGAGAAAAAGTGGAGAAAAAGTGGAGAAAAAGTGGAGAAAAAGTGGAGAAAAAGTGGAGAAAAAGTGGAGAAAAAGTGGAGCATAAGAGGAGAAAAAGTGGAGAAAAAAGTGGAGAAAAAGTGGAGAAAAAGTGGAGAAAAAGTGGAGATTAAGAGGAGAAAAAGTGGAGCATAAGAGGAGAAAAAGTGGAGAAAAAAGTGGAGAAAAAGTGGAGAAAGTGGAGAAAAAAATGGAGAAAAAGTGGAGAAAAAGTGGAGAAAAAGTGGAGAATAAGAGGAGAAAAAGTGGAGAAAAAGTGGAGAAAAAGTGGAGAATAAGAGGAGAAAAAGTGGAGAATAAGTGGAGAAAAAAATGGAGAAAAAGTGGAGAAAAAGTGGAGAGAAAGTGGAGAAAAAAATGGAGAAAAAGTGGAACACCCTTTGGTACCTTTCATGTGGCACTAAGGGGTGCTTAGCTTTGTATTTAGCCAAAAAAATGAAAAAAAAAATGACATAGGGTTCCCCCTAGTTTTGTAGCCAGCTAGGGTAAAGCAGACGGCTGCAGCCTGCAGACCACAGCTGGCAACCTCACCTTGGCTGGTAATCCAAAACTGAGGGCACCCCACGCTGTTATTTTAAATTAAATAAATAATTAAAAAAAAAAACCACGTAGGGGTCCCCCAAAATTGGATCACCAGCCAAGGTAAAGCAGACAGCTGGGGCCTGATATTCTCAGACTAGGGAGGTCCATGGTTATTGGAATCTCCCCAGCCTAAAAATAGCAGGCCGCAGCCGCCCCAGAAGTGGCGCATCCATTAGATGCGCCAATCCTGGTGCTTCGCCCCAGCTCATCCCGCGCCCTGGTGCGGTGGCAAACGGGGTAATATTTGGGGTTAATACCAGATGTGTAATGTCACCTGGCATCAAGCCCTGGGGTTGGTGAGGTCAGGCGTCTATCAGATACCCGACATCACCAACCCAGTCAGTAATAAAAAAAAATACACGACAAACACATTTTTATTTGAAAAAACACTCCCCAAAACATTCCCTCTTTAACCAATTTATTAGATTGAAAAACAAATCCAGGTCTGGTGTAATCCAAGGGGTTGCCATGACGATGCACACTGTCCCAGTCAATGAAGAGCAGGATGTTCCCCATTGGCTGGGAGAGCAGTGCAGTGACCTGAGCTAACATCAATGGGTCAGCCCAGGTCACTGCAGGGCATGAGAAGTGCTGCTGTCAGTGAGGTACATTACCTGCGCTGATCTCCAGCACACTGACAGCCCCTGTCACTGAGGTCAATGACCGGCGCCTTCACATCAAGTATCGCGAGAGGTCCGTGACGTCACCGCCAGTGTCAGTCTCGGGTCGGAAGCGAGAGGTGATGTGACAAGCGGCGGCCATGGAGGACAGTGACAGCGCTGAGGTCGGGATGGCGGGACTTCATCACCGCAGGTAAGCCGAGCGAGCGAGCGAGCGAGCGAGCGGGCGGGCGGGCGGGCGGGCGGGCGGGCGGGCGGGGGGGGGGGGTGGATGTGTGTGTGTGTGTGTGTTTGTGTATGTGTATGTATGTGTACATGCCGCGGGCAGGAGGGGGTGGAGCGAGCTGAGCGGGAAAGTGTGGGCTTCCTGCACGTAACTAAGATAAACATCGGGTTACTAACCAAAGCGCTTTGCTTGGATACCCGATGTTTATCTTGGTTACCAGCTTGTGGCAGGCTGCCAGCGATGGCTCCTGCTCACTGTAGCTGTAAAAAGCCCTGCTTTTTGCTGCTAGAACCGTTCTCGAACGTATCTAGAACTATCGAGCTTTTAGCAAAAAGCTCGAGTTCTAGTTCGATCTCGAACAGCCCAAAAATCACTCGAGCCGCGAACTGGAGAACCACGAACCACGAACCGCGCTCAACTCTACTCCTTACCTCCGTCCACTGGAAAAGGAGGAAGGAAGGAGGTTGGCGGCATGTTCCGTCCGCTCATCTCCTCCCCTCCTTTTCTATTGGGCGGCGGTTCAGTGACGCTGCTGTGACGTCGCTGTGACGCTGAAAGAACCGCCCGCTTAGAAAGGAGGCGGTTCGCCGGTCACAGTGACGTCGCAGAGCAGGTATGTGCATGTGACGCTGCCATAGAGATAATGTTCGCTACGGCAGCGATCACCACATGTCGGCTGTGCGACGGGGGCGGGTGCTATCGCTCTCAACATCGCTAGCAATTACTAGCGATGTCGCAGCGTGAAAAGCCCGCCTAAGTCTGGGGAGAGGAAGGGATCGATTAGACACCAAGTGATGCTGTCTGCATGATAAAAAGTTTATATCACTATAATAGGAGTATGAATGCATTTAGGGGCACATAATAGCACAAATGATTTAATAAAATATGGAATGAGTTAGGGTAAAGGATAACTTATTTAATATAGTTTAGAAAAAACTTAATTACAAGTTTCACAGACATGCATTTTTACATTACTGGCAGCCCATAAATATATATATGCCTAAGCATAAGCCCGAAGACTTCTATAGTAACATCACATCCATGTGCATTAATGCACCATAATCATGTGATTGAGACTCCTATATGACCGAATCACTTTTTTCTTTTAACAATACCTTTCTTCTAGAAGGATTTCCTGAAAGTAAGGGGATCATAGATTGTTTTGCAGCTGTGACCATACCACAAAGCTGTAATCTTCGAGGAACCCAGCAGAAAGTGTTCAAACTTCATAAAATGCCAACACAGGGAAAATAAAGCAATGTGTTATGACCTTTAAAATCTTTACATTTGTAACCCAGCGTATAAGATGCTCTTTATAGTCGCACTGTGTGACAAGCTTCCAACACGTAGCCAGAGCAAAGAACTCCTCTATTAACTCAGAATGCCATAATAGGATGCTTCATTTATATTTATTTTAGTCAGAATGACTTTTAAGGGTGTTATCCAGGTTCTGCTATCTGACAGCAGACTTGGGAGTCCTCACATTATGCACACTGTGAGGATTATCCAGTGCTGGTGGTGAGACCGAGCGGTCATGTGACCACAAGTATTCACATTGTGACTAGATGTGTCCAACCTCGCTGAATTTACCTGTATTGAGGATGGCCGCTCATGTTTAGTGAGCATGTGGCCACATCCATGCAAATCACAAACTAAGCGCTCATATGCCTGCCTGCTCCTGGAGATGGAGAATCCTGACAGTGCGTGCTGTGAATGTTCACAAGTCAGCACTTCCAAGGGTGACTGCAAACTTGCGCCCTAAGCCTGAACTGCCCCTTATTAAGTGTTTTTTTCCTCTTTAAAGATAGTCTGTCTGCACAGAATGACTGTTCGAACCAAGTACAGGTGCTCGGTTCACCCTTGGCTTGGTCAAGTTTTTAATTGCACATCCACATCTACTTGTTTTCCCTCTATCTCCCTCCAAACCATCATATTTGATTAACATCTCTGGCTTTATAGAGATAGATGGAAAAATCAGTAAGTTGCAAGGTGCGCTTAAAATACACCAATCACCAGGATTTTCCTATATAACCTAAAGCCAGTACTAAACTGGCACTATCAGGCTGATTCTATGCATACCTTTAGTTTTCAGCTAGGAGGTATAGGTTTTGAAACACACGCAAGTAAAGGTTGTAAAATGAGCAGCTGTTTGAATGCCAGCAGTTGCTGATAGCTGAGGTGGGTATTCATAGTGATTCCCACCCCTCTGTCTGTCCGTCCTCCCCTCTATGTTATATATGCTAATCCTTTTATAAAATCAATTTACTAAGTGGATAGAAGGACCTGTGCTGCAGAAGGGGCAGGGCTTCAGCCAACAGAAAAATAATTGTGCTTCCTGGTGTCAGCTATGATGGCTGAGGCCCCGCCTCTTCACATGGGTATGACATCAGCACATGTTCTTCTAGCCATTTAGTAAAATGATTCTATAGACAGGTGGAAAAAAGGAGGAAAGGGTCCCAGAGGCATGGGAAGTGAGAAATCCACCCGTGGGCTCGCATCCACAGCCAACTGACCGATGTGGAGGGACTTGACCGCAAAGGGGACAGGCCCCTAGACTAGTGGAGAACAACCAGGCTCAGCCGGCAAAACCGGAGGTTGAGGTAACTTCATGTGCGAAAGCCACAACCACATGCCAATCCATGAAAAGGTGACCACAGAAGGCCAAAGGAACAGGGCAGAAGAGCCTCCCAAAACAGGGTCTGTCTCAGTTCACTGTGTGTGAGACGCAGGGCAGGAGGGAAAAGCCAGTGTAGGAAGATGACCAGGAAAGGGACACAGAAAGGTACATCGGTCTTATGCCTCCGAATTACCTGTAGATTGGCTGGATCCCATCACCGCAGGACTCAGCACTTCAAGGGCAGCATTTGACTGTCCAGACGTGATAATCTGGAACAGACAACTGTGAGTAAAGAATTTGTGACTGCATCCTGCTGTGTCCTGGAGTCATTGCCTGTGCCGCCATCCCCGCGCTATTCAAACATCCCACTCGCTAAAACAACTGCCTACGGTTGCCCTGGGGTCCAAGCTCCACCAAGCTGTGGGGAGCTGTACCATCTCAGCTGCGTCACCATCTGCCCCAGCGGTCCCGTCCAAGCAGTGTCAGCGATACCTGGGAGAAGACCACAGATGGTGTCACCAATCATTATCTCCTGTAAATATAACCCCCACTCCACTCATTTAAACAACACCACCAGGGTCACGGAGTCGGGTCCTGCCGCCGTAACATCCTCCCAGAATAGAACTGGCCCGGTTCCGAGTGTCCCCCAAACGGCCCTGGTGGGGCGTGTCAATAGAATCAGTATGATAGTGACTGTATAGCACTGGCTTTAGGTTATATAGGAATATCCTGGTATTTGGTGTGCGTTAAATGTTTCGCCCCGCCAATAGTGCACCAAGAGTCTGAACTAGGTTTGAGCAGCCATTCTGTGCTGATAGACTTCATTTAAACATGTAAAGCAGGGATCTCCAAACTGTAGTTCACGAGTTATGTGGCTTTCAGGCCCCTGTTGCGTGTCTCATGGCAGTCTCCTTTGTCAGCACATTAGTGCCAGCTATAGCAGACACCCAGGAGCAGAATGAAGTAGAGAAAGAGGACAAGCTATTAAAAGATTAACGCTGGCTCCGCTTCCTTGCAGGTGACCTCATCCAACTCAGTGTGTTGCTGTTTCCATCTTCTAATGTGTCTGTGCTGTGCATTCAGCTTTTCAGCACAGTGATGGAACGCAGACAGATCATTGCGTGGTCAGGATGGAGGATAATTTACAAGTGCAGTATCCACTGCTTGGTGAGCGCTAGTAGCAGCTCGTGCAGACACTGAGACTACTGTCAGTAACACTAGACTGGTTCTGTCCATAACGTACAGTTAGGTCCAGAAATATTTGGACATTGATACAAGTTTTGTTATTTTAGCTGTTTACAAAAACATGTTCAGAAATACAATTATATATATATAATATGGGCTGAAAGTGCACACTCCCAGCTGCAATATGAGAGTTTTCACATCCAAATCGGAGAAAGGGTTTAGGAATCATAGCTCTGTAATGCATAGCCTCCTCTTTTTCAAGGGACCAAAAGTAATTGGACAAGGGACTCTAAGGGCTGCAATTAACTCTGAAGGCATCTCCCTCGTTAACCTGTAATCAATGATGTAGTTAAAAGGTCTGGGGTTGATTACAGGTGTGTGGTTTTGCATTTGGAAGCTGTTGCTGTGACCAGACAACATGCGGTCTAAGGAACTCTCAATTGAGGTGAAGCAGAACATCCTGAGGCTGAAAAAAAAGAAAAAATCCATCAGAGAGATAGCAGACATGCTTGGAGTAGCAAAATCAACAGTCGGGTACATTCTGAGAAAAAAGGAATTGACTGGTGAGCTTGGCAACTCAAAAAGGCCTGGGCGTCCACGGATGACAACAGTGGTGGATGATCGCCGCATACTTTCTTTGGTGAAGAAGAACCCGTTCACAACATCAACTGAAGTCCAGAACACTCTCAGTGAAGTAGGTGTATCTGTCTCTAAGTCAACAGTAAAGAGAAGACTCCATGAAAGTAAATACAAAGGGTTCACATCTAGATGCAAACCATTCATCAATTCCAAAAATAGACAGGCCAGAGTTAAATTTTCTGAAAAACACCTCATGAAGCCAGCTCAGTTCTGGAAAAGTATTCTATGGACAGATGAGACAAAGATCAACCTGTACCAGAATGATGGGAAGCAAAAAGTTTGGAGAAGAAAGGGAACGGCACATGATCCAAGGCACACCACATCCTCTGTAAAACATGGTGGAGGCAACGTGATGGCATGGGCATGCATGGCTTTCAATGGCACTTGGTCACTTGTGTTTATTGATGACATAACAGCAGACAAGAGTAGCCGGATGAATTCTGAAGTGTACCGGGATATACTTGCAGCCCAGATTCAGCCAAATGCCGCAAAGTTGATCGGACGGCGCTTCATAGTACAGAAGGACAATGACCCCAAGCATACAGCCAAAGCTACCCAGGAGTTCATGAGTGCAAAAAAGTGGAACATTCTGCAATGGCCAAGTCAATCACCAGATCTTAACCCAATTGAGCATGCATTTCACTTGCTCAAATCCAGACTTAAGACGGAAAGACCCACAAACAAGCAAGACCTGAAGGCTGCGGCTGTAAAGGCCTGGCAAAGCATTAAGAAGGAGGAAACCCAGCGTTTGGTGATGTCCATGAGTTCCAGACTTAAGGCAGTGATTGCCTCCAAAGGATTCGCAACAAAATATTGAAAATAAAAATATTTTGTTTGGGTTTGGTTTATTTGTCCAATTACTTTTGACCTCCTAAAATGTGGAGTGTTTGTAAAGAAATGTGTACAATTCCTACAATTTCTATCAGATATCTTTGTTCAAACCTTCAAATTAAATGTTACAATCTGCACTTGAATTCTGTTGTAGAGGTTTCATTTCAAATCCAATGTGGTGGCATGCAGAGCCCAATTCGCGAAAATTGTGTCACTGTCCAAATATTTCTGGACCTAACTGTATAATCATGATGAGAAGCACTCACTTAGAGCGTTTTTTTTTAGTCCACCGCTGGAGAGATGTTTCAAATCTAAGTGTGCTACCCCTACTTTTATATTCACCCTCCGACATCTTCATCTTCTATCATCATCAGTCTCCAATCATTTGTAACCTGCCAGCTGATTCAGAGTTTCATGAAGTATGCCGGAGGTCACTCTTCATTGTAAGTCTATGAGAGCCTTATTGTGGCCTCGTTCTGGCTCTCTAAGACATGCATTGAGAGCTTGTGACATAAGTTCTGACTTCAAGCCATTAAGAGGCTGCAGCCACAAGATGGCGCTTGGGGACCGGACCGGCGTTTTGTAAAGGCGCCACAAGAGGGTATAATATTACTTGGGGCAGGGACCTTAGATTAAAAGCAACACTCCAGCGTTGAGAACAAAAAGTAGTGTTCTAAAAAAACCACTTTTTCCCCCATTCCCCCATCGCTTCAAGGAGACAATTGCTTAATCTCCTTCCTGTGTCTGCCAACAATATGGCACATATAGTGGCATGTAAAAGTTTTAACACCCCTGGTCAAAATTACTGTTATTGTGAACAGTTAAGCTAGTTGAAGATGAAATGATCTCTAAAAACCATAAGATTAAAGATGTCCCATTTGCTTTGTATTTTATAAAAAAAAAATATTTTCATCTTTTACATTTTAAGATTAACAAAAAAGGTTAGTGGTTAGTGCCTAATAGCACCCCCTTTGGCAAGTATTAAAGCCTGTAAAAGCTTTTTGCAGCACCCAAGAGTCTTTAATTCTTGTTTGAGGGATTTTCATCCATTCTTCTGTGAGATTCCTGGCTCGTCTTGCATGCACTGCTCTTTTGAGGTCTAGTCATAGATTTTCAATGATGTTCAGATCAGGGAACTGTAATGGCTATTGTAAAATCTTCAGCTTGTGTGTCGCCCTGGACAAGCCAGTGGCCACAGAGAACAACACCCACACACCCCACACTCCCTGCAGGCACATCAAGGTCAGACACAAAACCCTTGTTGCCTTCCTCCAGGGGCTGATGTCCACACCAGGGGGTGGAGCCAGGCGGATGGCCTCCACCCACCGAGGAGTTCACAGTCGTGGAGGAGGGAAGAGAGTCAGATTAGTTCAGGAGTTGGAGGAGTGAGGAAGTGAAGTGGTACTAGAGCAAACAAACAGTCTGAAGAGCGTCCGGGTGTGTGGCCCGGGCGAGACAGCAAGGTTGGCAGACGGCGGTGACCGTCTGCAGGAGTGGCCGATTGGAGTCTACCGTAAGGACCGTGGACGGGTGGTGGCCCGGCGGTACCGGACCGGTATACAAAAAGAAGCCAGCACCAGTGGCAGGGGCCTTTCGGACCCCGGCAAGGCTAGGAGTCGCCGTGAAGTTGCTGAATCCGTTAGTGAAGGGGACCTCCGGGTTTCCAAACAGTCAAGTCCCGACAGAAGACAACAGTCCAACCCAGTGAAAGAGACACCGCCACCGCCAAGGCAACCGTTTCTCAGGGCCAGCGCATGCGGGCAAAAGGGGCTCCTCCGGCCCATATCCAAGTCACGGAGCGGGTTACCGGTGGGAACCCATCGAAACCGTACAGACAGAGTAGGTGCAGGGAAAAGACAGTCACCGCTAACCTGCAGGGACCTGTCCATCCAGCCGCTTGTTTTACCGTGAACTGTGTCATCATTAGAGATGAGCGAAACGGTCGTGGTTCAGCTCGAGTTCGGTTCGTTGATCGGAGGTCCCGTTCAAGTTCAGTTCGTCGAACGTTCGACGAACCGAACTCGAACCGCATAGGAAACAATGGCAGGCATTCACAAACACCTAGAAAACACCCTCAAAGGTGTCCAAAAGGTGACAAACAACTCACAACACAACACAAACACATGGGAAAGTGACAATGACATATACTCATGCGAAAACAAAAGAGCTGGACAAGGAAAAAGAGGAGGAGACACAGATATAGGCATGGCACGCCCTTCTAAAATCATGTAAAACACCGCAAGGTGACTCCTAGCGGAGTCTCCCTTTTTTCCAAAAATTGGGCCACACACACACCCACCCCTTCAGTGGCAGCAGTTGTGCCCCAGTTGTACACTTCACAGCTAGATTTGCATCAAGCACATTCAAAAATACGCCATTCTTAACCGTCCCCAGGATGACACCGGGGTAGGTAGCAAAGTCTTTGCTGAACCATGACTTGTTCATCTTGGCTCCTTTTAAAAAACACAGCAAGTAAGGGTTACTCCAAGTGGAGTCTCCCTTTATCCAAAAATTGGGCCACACAGACACCCCATCAGTGGCAGCACTTGTGCCCTAGTTGCAAACAGGATGTTTTGATTTGCATCAAGCACATTCAAAAATACGCCATAATTAACCGTCCCCAGCATGACACCGGGGTAGGTAGCTAAGTCTTTCCTGATCCCAGCTCTGTTCATCTTGGCTCCTTTTTAAAAACACTGTAAGCAAGGGTTACTCCAAGCGGAGTCTCCCTTTTTTCCAAAAATTGGGCCCCACACACACCCACCCCTTCAGTGGCAGCAGTTGTGCCCCAGTTGTACACTTCACAGCTAGATTTGCATCAAGCACATTCAAAAATACGCCATAATTAACCGTCCCCAGCATGACACCGAGGTAGGTAGCTAAGTCTTTCCTGATCCCAGCGCTGTGCATCTTGGATCATTTTTAAAAACAATGTAAGCAAGGGTTACTCCAAGGGAGTCTCCCTTTTTTCCAAAAATTGGGCCACATAGACACCCCATCAGTGGCAGCACTTGTGCCCTAGTTGCAAACAGGATGTTTTGATTTGCATCAAGCACATTCCAAATCCACAAGCATTTACTCTCCCCAGGATGACACAGGGGTAGTAAAATTCCTTGTGGATCCATGACTTGTTCATTTTGATGAACGTTAGTCTGTCCACATTGTCACTGGACAGACGCGTGCGCTTATCTGTCAGCACACACCCAGCAGCACTGAAGACACGTTCAGAGACAACGCTGGCAGCTGGACACGACAAAATCTCCAAGGCGTAAGTTGAGAGCTCTGGCCATTTTTCAAGATTTGAAGCCCAAAATGAGCAAGGCTCCATTTGCAAAGTCATGGCATCAATGTTCATTTGGAGATACTCCTGTATCATCCTCTCCAGCCGTTGACTATGTGTCAGACTTGTTGTCTCTGGTGGCCTTGCAAAGGACGGTCTAAAAAAATTATGAAAAGATTCCATAAAATTGCTGTTACCAGCACCAGATACGGTGCTACTGGTACGAGTAGACTGTTGAAGATGACGAGACCGTCCCATGTTTGTCAAGTTACAACTGGGAGAGTTACTCCCTGCACCTGCACGGTTGTTTGGTGGAAAAGCCGAGCTAAGATCGAGTAAAAGCTTCTGCTGATACTCCTGCATACGTGCGTCCCTTTCTATGGCTGGAATTATGTCACAAAATTTGGACTTGTACCGGGGATCTAATAGTGTGGCAAGCCAGTAGTCAGCATCACTTCTAATTTTGACAATACGAGGGTCATGTTGGAGGTAGTGCAGCAAGAAGGCGCTCATGTGTCTTGCGCAGCCATGCGGACCAAGTCCACGCTGTGCTTGTGGCATAGAGGTGCTACCCGTTCTTTCTTCCTCTGACATCTCCCCCCAACCTCTTTCAACTGAAATTTGACCAAGGTCTCCCTCATTCGCTGAGTCTTCCATGTCCATGCACAGTTCGTCCTCCATTTCTTCATGTTCTCCTGCACCTTCCTCAACATTTCGCCTGCTACCATGCGCCCTTGTTGATCCCTGTCCCCCATGGTCCCATGCCTGCCGCGTTGGTGATGATGAACGTCTGGACCTTGGTGATGTTGTTGTGTCTTGCGCATATGAATCCTCCTGTAGTTCCTCCCCTTCCTGTTGTCCCACCCCCTGACTCCGAATAGTGTTTAGCGTGTGCTCTAGCATGTATATGACTGGAATTGTCATGCTGATAATGGCATTGTCAGCGCTAAACATATTCGTCGCCATGTCGAAACTGTGCAGAAGGGTGCATAGGTCCTTGATCTGAGACCACTCCATCAGGGTGATCTGCCCCACCTCTGCATCTCGTTGGCCCAGGCTATACGTCATGACGTATTGCACCAGGGCTCGGCGGTGCTGCCACAGTCGCTGTAACATGTGGAGAGTCGAATTCCAGCGTGTCGGCACATCGCATTTCAGGCTATAAACCGGCAGGCCGAAAGACTTCTGGAGTGATGCAAGTCGCTCAGCTGCGGCGGTTGAACGGCGGAAGTGAGCAGACAGTTTTCGTGCCCTGGTCAGAAGGCCATCTAGGCCGGAATAGTGTGTTAAAAATTGCTGGACAACAAGGTTCAACACGTGAGCCATACAAGGCACGTGTGTCACCTTGCCAAGGCGAAGGGACGCACCCAGGTTTGCAGCATTGTCGCACACGGCCTTACCAGGCTGCAGGTTGAGTGGAGACAACCATTTATTAAACTCGGACCGCAGAGCTGACCACAACTCCTCAGCTGTGTGACTCCTATTCCCAAGACATGTCAAGCTAAAGACCGCCTGATGCCGTTGCGCTCTGCTGCCAGCATAGTAATGAGGGGTGCGTGATTCCTTCTGCCCAGTGCGAATGCTGGTGGCCTGACCAGGCAGGCTTGGGGCGGAGGTGGAGGACCCAGATGAGGTGGAGGAGGCAGAAGCAGTGGCGGAACTTGGACAGACAGAGGATTGACACACAAGTCGTGGGGACGGCAAGACTTGTGCAGCAGACCCTTCACCATCTATCAGCATAGTTACCCAGTGCCCAGTCAGCGACATGTAACGTCCCTGTCCATGCTTACTGGTCCAAGTATCGGTGGTGAAATGCACCCGTTGACACACAGAGTTTCTCAAGGAAGCGGTGATGTTGTGTGCGACATGCTGGTGTAGCGCGGGCACACCTTTCTTAGAGAAGTAGTGGCGACTGGGCATCTGGTACTGGGGCACAGCGACAGACATAAGGTCTCTAAAATCCTGTGTGTCCACCAGGCGGAAAGGCAGCATTTCGGTAGCCAAGAGCTTACAGAGGGATAAAGTCAACCTCTTAGCTTTGTCATGGGTCGCAGGAAATGGCCTTTTATTTGTCCACATCTGAGGGACAGAGATCTCGCTGCTGTGTGTAGACGGTGTTGAGTAGGGTGTCCCTGGAAAAATGCAGCTTTGTGAGGAAAGTGCAGGCGTAGACATGATGTCGCCTTCATCCAACATTGGTGCTATCGATGTCTGAGAGAGCTGTACACACGTACTTGTTTCCCCTTCCAAACCAACTGACGACCTACCAAGCAAACTGCCTGTTGCGGTTACAGTGGTGGAAGTTGTGCGTGGAAAACCAGGTGTGACAGCTGTCCCCACAGTCCTAGAAGATGAAGAGCGCGCGGATGCACTAGAAGGGGCAGGCGGTGGATGGTTCGCTCTGCTAGGCCGCATTGCAGCACGGTGAGCTTCCCACCGGGACATATGATATTTATTCATGTGACGATTCATGGAAGAAGTTGTCAAACTGCTGAGGTTTTGCCCTCTACTAACAGAATCATGACAAATTTTACAGATCACATAATTTGGGCGATCTTTTGCTATGTCAAAAAAGGACCAGGCTAGGCAAGGCTTAGAGGGCATGCGACCTGCTGATCCACCCCGACTAGTGCTCAGAAGCACAGTGGTGGCTGAGGATGCAGTTGAAGACGTGCTACCAGTACTCCTACTCTGTCCAGGAAGGCGCAAGGTAACTTCGTCGTCAGTTGCATCCTCCTCCACCGTCTCTGTTGACCTCCTCGAGGGCCTGACTGTGGGTTGACAGTAGGTGGGATCTAGAACTTCCTCATCAATTGTTGTGTTTGCACTCCCCTCACCCTCAGACCAAGCCTCTTCCTGCCCTCACCGAATATTTAAGTTGTCATCCCAATCTGGTATCTGCGTCTCATCGTCATCAGTATGTTCCTCATTGTCTATAACAACAGGTGTTACAGTTTGTGAAAAAGGGTCAACATTATGCTCAGAAACTTGGTCCTCACGGCCTGAATCAGAGTCACAAAGGTTCTGGGCATCACTGCAGACCATTTCCTGGTCTGTACTCACTGTAGCTTGGGAGCAGACCTCTGATTCCCAGGCTATAGTGTGACTGAACAGCTCTGCAGACTCAGCCATCTCAGTTCCACCATACTGTGCAGGGCGGATGGAGACTTCAGAGCTGGGAGAAAGCAAGTTTGATTGGGATGACAACTCAGAGGACTGGTGTTTTTTGGATGCGGTAGTTGAGGTGGCGGAGAGGGCTCTTGTTGGACCACTTGAGATCCATTCAAGCATTTTCCTTTTTTGGCCATCATCTACCTTTGTTCAAGTTGTTCGTGTCCGTAAAAAAGGGAGCACATCGGATTGTCCATGGTAAGTAGTAGACATCTTACTTTTGCTGGAAGATGGTCTATCTTCAGCAGATGTTAATGGAGCTTTGCCACCTTCCCCATGGACAAACCCTTTTTTTCCTTTTCCAACACGCCTCTTCCCCTTTCCACCAGCATCTGTCATTTTGCCACTCATTTTGATAGCGACAAGATTGTGCACTGAAAATGTGGTAGTAACAATTGAGAGGTGGTGTAGATTTCAGCGGTGGTCTAGCTTTATTAACAGCAGAATAAACAACAATAATTATCCCTGACAATGCAACTACGGCCCTTAAACTGGCAGCAGTGTTTGCTAGTATAATGGCTTAGTAACAATGAGTTTGAGTAAGCAATGCAGGCAGACGTGCTGCAAATATCTTTGCACTAGTGGGACAATACAGAAGGCCAACAGTCACTTTTATGATGCCACTAAGTTCACTCAGTGTTTGCTAGTATAATTGCTTAGTAACAATGAGTTTGAGTGTGCAATGCAGGCAGACGTGCTGCAAATATCTTTGCACTAGTGGGACAATACAGAAGTCCAACAGCCACTTTTATGATGCCACTAAGTCAGTGTTTGGTAGTATAATGGCTTAGTAACAATGAGTTTGAGTGTGCAATGCAGGCAGACGTGCTGCAAATATCTTTGCACTAGTGGGACAATACAGAAGTCCAACAGCCACTTTTATGATGCCACTAAGTTCACTCAGTGTTTGCTAGTATAATGGCTTAGTAACAATGAGTTTGAGTGTGCAAAGGGCAGGAGGGTACAGTGGCAGGGTGGTGGGTCTCTGGGTAGAGGAAAGGAAGCCTGCCTTTCTAGCCCTCCTAATGGGGAAATGCAGAGAGGAAATCCCTGACCTTAGCTACACAGACGCTGTCATCTTGTGTAGCTGTTAAACTCTGTTTTCACGGACCTGTCACCTATGGCTCTGACCCTGCCGGTATTAGCCCTTAAAAGGACTGATAGAAAGTGCTATCCCTATGCTGTACAGCGCTGTGTATAGAGTGTACACAACAGTATCGGAGATAGGCGCTGCGCCAGCGGTGACTGACACCAAGGACGCAGAAGAGATAATGGCGTCCGGACGGGCAGATACTCGTTTTTATAATGCAGGGACATGTGACATGGACATCCTATCACACATGCCGTTGCTTCTCTGGCTAAAAGTCCACTTAGCTGTGTGTGTCTGGGATTGGCTGACATGCTGGCCCGCCCCACTACACGCGCGCGCTTAGGGAAGGAAGACAAGGAAAAAAAAAAAAAAATGGCGATCGCCATTATCCATACAGCAGTGATCTGAATGCGCTGTTCCCGCACACTATATACTGAAATTTCATAATAGTGTGAGTCACAGAGTGACTTACACTATTACAGCGGAAAGCCAGCTAGTAATTAGCTAGTCTTTTTGCTGCTAGAACCGTTCTCGAACGTATCTAGAACTATCAAGCTTTTGCAAAAAGCTCGAGTTCTAGTTCAATCTAGAACAGCCCCCAAAATCACTCGAGCCGCGAACTGGAGAACCTCGAACCGCGAACTGCGCTCAACTCTAGTCATCATCATTGGGCTGAGTGAGTACCTCTGTGCCGTGTGGCACAGCGCTTCCCCTGCGACCCTGCACCTCATCTGGCCCCGCAACCCGCCTGTCATCCATCCCTACCCCATCACCGGGCCCCGGGACAACCAACCCCCTACCCACGGAGGGGAGGAATAACAACCAAGCTGCTCCCAGTCACCGCTCCCGGGATCCCCGTCCAGAGCAGCGGTGGTGTCACCAAAATCACCACAACCGTGGGTGGCATCACGGACAATATCCCTAAAACCAAAACCACCTTTTTTCACTCACGGGCGAGGAGCGCCGCTCGAGTCCCCGGGATCCGGCCCATCACTCGAGCCACCGAGCAGCACCAGCCGCAGAGTTGCGGTAGCCGGACCCGAGCAGTGGGAGAGCGCAGCGTCCCCTCCTCCGCCCGCGACACTTGCACCTTTTGAGGTCGTCTATTGTGGATTTTGACGTGTGTTTAGGATCATTATTAGGAATGATCGAATACCTCAAATATTCGGCTTCGTAAATATTTTCCGAATACCTTGCCGCTATTCGACTATTCGATGCGTAATGTAAGTCTATGGGAAGCCCGAATAGTACCGAATAGTTGTTATTCGGGTTTCCCATAGACTTACATTGCGTATCAATTATTCGCGAATAGTTGAATAGCGGCGAGGTATTCAGAAAATATTCACGAAGCCGAACAATCGAAGTATTCGATCATCCCTAATCATTATACATTTGCAAAAACCATCTTCTTTTCAACGTCAGCTTTTTTACAGATAGTGTTAGGTTTGCATCAGGAATTTGTGGAAGTTAAATCCATTCTTTTCTCGATCAGTGAAATGTTCCCGGTGACTGCAACACAATCCCAAAGCATGATTGATCTATTCCTCAAGCTAAATTGTTGTCGAGACGTTCTTTTCCTGAAATTCTGTGCCCTTTTTTCCCATACATACCTTTGGTCATTGTGTAAAAAGAGTTCTATGTTAACCTCATCGGTCCACAGGACTTGTTTCCAAAATGCCTCAGGCTTGTTTAGATGTTCTTTTGCATACTTCTGACTCTGAATTTTATGGTAAGGACGCAGGAGAGGTTTTCTTGTGATCACTCTTCCATGAAGGCCATATTTGTGCAGATGTCTCTGAACAGTAGAACAATGTACCAAAATTGCACAGTCTGCCATATATTCCTGAAAGTCTTTTGCAGTCAGTTGGGGGATTATGATTTGCCTCCCTAGCAATCCTATGAGCAGCTCTCACAGAAATTTTGCTTAGTCTTCCAAATCTTAATTTGACCACCACTGTTCCTGGTAATTGCCATTTCTTAATTACATTTCGAATTGATGATAGTGTGCCGCCCCCGTGCCAGCAGCCTGCCGCTGCTCGGATCCGGACCTTCCGGTGGGTGGCTCAAGGGTCTCCGGACCCGGGGGGGGGTCCTGCGGACACTCCGAATGAAAAGGGTGGGGGATGGTGGATGTAGGACGTATATGTACGGGCTGAGCCGTATTAAGTTCGTGACGCCACCCACGGTGTGTGATGAGGTTGGACACCACCGCTGCAGTTATGGGGCACCCGGGGGAGATGTTGTGCAGCAAATTGTTAACCCCCCTCCGTGGGCAGGGATGGTGGCTCCGGGACCCGTTGGGGTTTGGTGCAAGGAGATGGGCGACCGCAGGGTGCTGGTTTACTCACCATTAAGGAAACACACGAGTCTCTGGTAAACAAAGGTGATGGTGGTCAATGCCCGCAGCCGGCTGCGTTCTGGTTCCCCCACCCGGCTGGTGGTCTCTGTCTTTCTCCTGCACCTTTTTAGAACGGTGGAGTGCCTGTACTTGCAACTTCAGGAGTCCGCTCCCGACTGGATGTGGCCTAAGGAGCCCTTGCCCGGAGACACTGGCCTGTGGGATCTCTGAGCCTTGGCGGTGGCCTTTTAACCCCCTCGGTGGGCTGTTGTCTTCTAATAGGGACTTTTGGTGGGACAGGACCTCTAGTCCTGGCCTCAATCGGTTAATTAACTAGTTCCAGTAGCTTCTGGACTTGACTCCAGGGTCCGAGTACCCCCTGTGTGCTCCGGTTTCCGAGTCGATTCCCCGGGTCGGTACCGGCAGGCTACAACCCTGTCCCGGTCCACCTCGGTTCCACCGAGCCGTTTTCCCGGCTCCTGCAGACGGAGACCGCCGTCTACCTCCTAGCCAATGGCACCAGGGCTCCTACCCTGGCACCGTTCAATTTGGGGTATTCGCCTCTGCTGGAGCTGCACACAGCTCCAGCCCACACTGCTCTCCAACTTGAACTCTAACACTTTTCTGTTTACTTTCCCGCCCCGGGCTGTCTAGACTCCTTGGTGGGTGTCTTCCAACCGCCTGGTTCCACCCCCAGGTGTGTCCATCTAGCCCTGAGGGGGGGGTTGTGGCGCCCTGGACTAGCCAGGTTGTCACAGGTAACACACACACACACCCCAACCCCCTAGACAGTTACATTAGCCAGACACAAAACCCTTGTTGCCTCCCTCCAGGGTCTGATGTCCACACCAGGTGGGGCGGAGCCAGGCGGTTGATTGACTCACCAAGTGTCCTATGTCACCTGCTCCAGGTATAAGCAGTAGTAAAAGCAGCATAACAAATGGGGGACAACAAACCCCCAACGTAGGCTCTGGGCATGGCGACAGAGCGTTCCTTACCACGCTTCATTTCTTCAGCCACGCCAGACGGGTTTTAACTCCTGTGGTCCATGAATTCTGCTAGGGGGCACTGTAACCAGTGCAAACTATATACAAGCAGTTCAGGCTAAACAGTCCCTGAAAATTAACAGGGTAATTTTCCTATCAATTTAATTTTTTACAATCACTTTGTCAAAAGAAGAAATAAAAACTATTACGGTTCCTAGAAGATAACTATTTACATATTTTCAGCTGTGCTGTACATTCTATTGGCTTTCTTTCTTGATCTTCCATAGCTGTGCTCCAGGTGCACAACTCCCTAGCTGAGGACACTCCACGTATCCGGGCATACCATAGCTAACCACATGGGTTTGTGTCTCCTGGTCACAGGACGCAGTCTTTGGTGTATCGACCATAGCCGGTTTGTTTCAAGGGCGGGCCAATTTTACATCCAGGGCATACCACCCCCTTTCTCCTTTCTGCCTGGTGTAAACAACGGAGTTGCCCGAGTACAGATCACGGCCGGGGTGACCTTTCTGCAGATGGGACTCCACGTCTCGATGGGAAGCAAAAATGTCAGCTGCTAAACTGGGTTCACCAATGAAGCCCAAACCTTTTTCCAAGTCAAACTTCAACACAGTCCTGATCTGCTGGTCTTGCCTTATGAAGCCACTGCTTGGCTGCCATATTTCAGGCTTCCATGGCCTCCAACTGAGCCCGGCGCTCCTCTTCCTCCGCCGCTAGCTTGGTGATTTGTCACTGGCACAGATTCTGTGTCGCGCTGCAGGGAGGTGCGCCATGGGTGTCAGTCACATTGCTTGCGCTCCCGTAGTGCCTCTGAGTGGTGCCATTGGGGTCCGTTCATTCCCATTGTGTGACCCCCGGCCACTGTGACCTCTGATGTCCAGTGATGTCACATCAACTTCCAGTTGACCTGACACCACCGAGGCTAGCCCTAGTCTCTGTGAGTGACTGGGCTGTGGGCAGCGTTTCACCACTCATCACTGCCCAGCGTCACAACCCTTCATCTCCCTGCTTTCTCCTTCACTGTAGAGCACCACAAGCAGGAACGATGCTGGGCTGTGATAAGCGGTGAAACTCCACCCACAGCCCAGTCAGTCAGGAAGACTGATTAAAAAATGTACATCTGGAACACCTTTTGGTGTGAACAAGGTGCAAGACTCAAAAATATACAACTAAACAATAGGATAAAGAGTTGCACACCAGTCACAATGTATAGGGGAATAATGAAAAGCAGAACTGCTATGGGAATACTTCACTGAAAAATACAATGGACTATCTGAAAAAAAGTGAAAAACATGAAAATGGTATTTGCATAACTGCTATGAATAATAGGAATGAGAAATGTTTAGCCATTGTATTGATCAATTCAAAATAGCCCCAAAACCAAACGCCAAGGTAATCTCTATTTTTGGGGTCCCTAACCTACGTGTAACCTTACCTGCAGTTAAAAACCTTGCTCTGTATGGGAAGCAAAGGACCAAGCTATGTGAAATAAGGCACATGGCTATGGGTGGGGCAGGGTTCTCAGACAGAAAATGCATACTAATTAAAGAATGTACGTCTGGAACACCTTTTGGTGTGAACAAGGTGCAAGACTCAAAAATATGTGTCACATGGACTTTTTGGGCCTCCCTAGGTTCCAAGGCTCAAGTATAATGCAACTCCTGCACCTACCATAGTTACACCGCTGCTCAGTGCTTGGCAAAGGTCTAACATCTGCTATAAGAATGTCATAAGGATTTCTTTAGCCTTTTACCTGGCCTTTGCACCCCCCTGGTCAAGTCTCTGTGAGTCATGCTGACCTATAGACCCACTTTTTGAGATCTTCAAGGGATGTGATTGGATTGAAATATGGGGTAGGTGTGGGAGGTGCAACTATTGGTGTGACATCTGGAAAAAAACTGAAAGAAATGATAATTATAAAATAAAAAAAAATAGCTGCATAAAGGGGTGTAATTGGCACTATATGTCATCTTTTAGAAATGTGCTTTTAGTGCTCTGCCAAACTTTGTTCTGTCATCGATATACTAAATCGTCTAATTTTTAGTTTCATACCAGTAAGTTAATTCAGGTTAACCTAATAATGTCTTCTCTTTTCATGTCTTCTGTTAAGGCTCACATCTGGTATTTTTCCAGTCAATTGAGACATAACTGACTAATTTTTCCAGTGTATAATCCTGAAATAAAAGTCATCTGAAACATTGTAATTTTCCAACATCTTAATTTAAATGATTGGATTGTGTATTACTCAAGTTTTTGAATTTGTCAACTTATATATAATGGCAGTGCTAGGTTAGGCTAATATATTCTATGCAAACACAATACCTTAAGTAGAACCCTACGCTAAATACTTGAATGCGGGGGACTGAACCTCAAGTCATTTCCCGAGGCCACAGTCCTAGGGCCAGCAGCTGCTTTTTGCAGACAGCAGCTGCAGAACTACAAGGCTCAGCATACTCCATCCAGGACTACGAAAAAAGGAGGGGAGCCAGCACTGCTTATGAATGGCATGCAACAATGAAGAAATAAAAAGTGTAATATTCACAAATTCATTCCTACTGTAACAATTCAATGAGATTTTTTGCAAATGATTGATCAATGATTTGAGCCCCCCTGCCCCGTCACAGCAAATCTCTATAGGGGGGTCCCTAACGCTATATTATAAATTATTATGTACCATAAGGTCTCATATAATGAGCAGGACCATATGAAGACACCACTTACCCGAGACATGTCTGAACCGCTCCCATGCTGCCAGGACTGACAACCGCGAAAAAAGCACCACCTGCCTGAGGCTGTTCCGCCCTTCATCCATGCTTGCTGGTCTGGCACTGGGAGGGCCAGTTCTGACATTGTGCTGGCGTGTGTGGTTCTGCCACACACACTGGCACCTGGGCTGCCTTTATTCGCAGTTGTCAGTCCTTGCAGCATGGGGGCGGTTCTGACATTCCCCGGGTAAGTGGTGTTCTTATATGGTCCTATCCAAGTCATTTATATGAGACCTTATGGTATGATATTAATTTATAACATAGTGTAGGGACCCCCCTATAGAGATTTGCCGTGACGGGGCAGGGGGGCTCAAATCATTGATCAATAATTTGCAAAAAATCTCATTGAATTGTTACAGTAGGAATGAATTTGTGAATTTTACACTTTTTATTGTTTCATTGTTGCATGCCATTAATGAGCAGTGCTGGCTCCCCTCTTCTTTCCATCCAGGACTGTATGCTGAGCCTTGTAGTTCTGCAGCTGCTGTCTGTTGTCTGTCTGTATGGAGGAGAGCAGATAGCAGCTGCAGAACTACAAGGCTCAGCATCCTCCATCCAGGACTGTATGCTGGAGGGAGAGGCAGGGGGGAGCAGAACTGCAAGGCTCAGCATACTTCATCCATTAGTGTATGCAGGAGAGCAGACAGCAGCTGCAGATATTCAAGGCTCAGCATGCTGCATCCAGGACTGTGTGCTAGAGGTAGAGACAGGGGGAGCAGAACTACAAGGCTCAGCATGCTCCATTCACTAGTGTATGCAGGCGAGCAGACAGCAGCTGTAGAACTACAAGGCTCAACATACTCCATCCAGGACTGTATGCATGGGTTTTTTGCCGCCCAAAAAAATTACGTTGGCTTCGCCATGTTTTTGTATGCTAGCCAGGTACAGCAGGCAGCTACGGGCTGCCCCCAACCAAGAGAGAAAAAGAGAGAGAGAGGACAGAGAGAAGAGAGAGAAGACAGAGAGGAAAGAGAGGAGAGCAATGCAGCCTCATTCTGTGAACTGCTCCGATTTTAGTGGTGTGTCCTGCAGCTCACAGCTGATGTTCGGCTCCTCCCCTCAGTTCATAGTTAATTAAATTAAATTGTAATTATAAATAAATAATAATTATAATTTAAAATGATAAATTAAATTATCTACCGGGACGGCCGGGACTCGAACTCGTGAACTAATTCTTCTTAGGCAGTAGCTCTATCCATTGAGCCACTGCCTGTAATAAAAAGCATAGGAATATTTGGTTAGATTAGTAGAGAATCCAGAAGTAGATTATTCAGCTACAAAGATGGAAAAATGGATGGATGGAGGGATAGAGGGATGGATGGAGGGAGGGATGAAGGGAGGGATGAATGGATGGAGGGATAAATGGATGGAGGGAGGGATGGATGGAGGATGGATGGATGGATGGATGGATGGAGGGAGGGATGGATGGAGGGAGGGATGGAGGGATGGATGGAGGGAGGGATGAAGGGAGGGATGAAGGGAGGGATGAATGGATGGAGAGATGGATGAAGAGATGGAGGGAGGGATGAATGTATGGAGAGAGGGATGGATAGAGGAATGGAGGGAGGGATGAAGGGAGGGATGAAGGGAGGGATGAAGGGAGGGATGAATGGATGGAGAGATGGAGGGAGGGATGAATGGATGGAGGGAGGGATGGAGGGAGCGATGAATGGATGGAGGGGGGGATGGAGGGATGAAGGGAGGGATGAAGGGAGGAATGAATGCATAGAGAGATGGATGGAGAGATGGAGGGAGGGATGAATGGATGGAGGGAGGGATGGATGGATGGGAGGGAAAACACCGACACTACCGCACTCATCCTCGCACACACGCAGGCACTACAACTCCCATCATCACCGCACACGCAGGCATTACCTCAGTGATGTCCCCGGTGACAGCGCGGCTCACGTCAGTTGCTCCGTGGATCTGACACAGAGCACTCGTGTTCTACGGCACTCCTGTCAGCTTCAAATAGCAGAGCTGGATGCGTCGCGGGACCTCGTGGACTATGCCGGACCTGGAAGGGTATTTGGGGATTTTAATAAAATGGTGAAAGAGGATGTTTTTTTGTCTTTTATTCCAAATAAAGGATTTTTCGTTGTGTGTGTTTATTTACTTTCACTTACAGGTTAATCATGGAAGGTATCTCGGGGAGACGCCTGCCATGATTAACCCCTTATTACCCCGATTGCCACCGCACCAGGGCAATTCGGCATGAGCCGGGTAGAGTCCCGGGACTGTCGCATCTAATGGATGCGGCAATCCGGGCGGCTGCCTGCTGATATCATTGGGGTGGTGGGCTCCCCATAACGTGACGCTCCCCATCCTGAGAATACCAGCCTCCAGCCGTGTGGCTTTATCCTGGCTGGTATCAAAATTGTGGGGAACCGCAGTTTTTTTTTAAAATTATTATTTATTTATTTATTTTACTGCACGATATAGACCCGCCCACCGGTGGCTGTGATTGGTTGCAGTGATACAGCTGTCACTCATCGTGGGGGCGTGTCTGACTGCAACCAATCATGGGCGCTGGTGGGCGGGGAAAGCAGGGAATACCAGATTGAATAATGAAGCGGCAGCCATTTTCAAAAGAGGAAAAGCCGTCGGAGCTTTGTGACAGCCATGCAGCGCCGCTCTCGTGATCGGTGAGTAGGAAAGAGAGAGGGATTGTGCTGGGGATGCAGGACGCATGCAAATACACAACGTGCGTACATAGCCTTACTGTGAAAAGCCACGCTTTTGGTGATCGAACCGTTATCGAACGTAACTCGAACAGCCGAACTTGAAGCAAATCGTTCGAGTTCGTCGAGCGACTCGAACACCGACCAAAATCACTCGAATTTGAAATTGGCAAACCGTTCGAATCGAACATCGCTCAACTCTACTCGTGATGCCACCTGTGGTAATCGGCTATGAGGAAAGCCGCCGCTAAGCGATGTCACTCTCTACCAGGGCAGATGGTAATGCAGCTCTGGTGTTCTAGCTCTCTACAGGTAGAGCTAGGTCCCAGGGAGGATGATGGCGGTGGTAGTAGCTGATGATGCCCAAGCGCGGAACATCAGCACCGGCAATGACAGGGACGAAACAGGGGCTGCAGGTCAAAGTTCTCTTTACTCACTGCAACTGCTGTCACCCTTGGAGTGCCAGTTTCCACTATTGATGGGCTCCAGCCGATCCGGAGAGTTCAGAGGTCACCACCGGTGTTCCCACTGTGTGTCCTTCCTGGTAGAGGGTCCCTCCACTCCAGTGTTTGGTATATGGAATGGGCCGCGGGTGCTTTCTGCACGCTCTGCGGACCCTGGGATTCCTCTGCGCTATGGAGAGCCCGGGCTGAGCTTCCTGCTCCAAGCCTCGGGCCCCACTGAGCTGCCAGAAATATAAAAGGTAGCTTTGGACCGAGGTCCCAACTTGTCTCCCTACTCCCGAGCTGTTCAAGGGGTAGACTGACTATGTGAGAAAATGTTCCTTCCTTTCCCCCCAATGGTGCCCGCCCCCCAGGTGGTTGTCCTATTGACCGGAAAGTCCCATGCCTCGTGATGGCCACCTCCTGTCCACCCTACGCCAAGCCCAATGGGAAAGCACCTAACTGTATGTTGTGTGTGAATGTGGTAAACACCAGCGGTTAACCCCTTCCTTACCTGGGATGAGTACTGCACCTAAAGTGAGATGCAATACCCTGTGGTGACTGAAGCCTCAAGGGCGCTACATATATCCTCCAGCCCCAGTGTCTCTTATTTGATATATATGCTCCAACCCATGTCTCTTATTTGATATACATGTTCCAGCCCCAGTGTCCCTTATTTAAGATATATGCTCCAGCATCACTGTTTCCTTTGTGATGTATACAGCAGTCTCAGTGTCTCTTGTGTGATGTAGAGAGCCGACTCAGTATCTTCTTTGTGATGCATATGGTAATGCCCCAGCATCTTCTATGTGTTGTGTGTACAGCATACCTTTCACTACTTGAATTCTACAAATGTAATGTGAGCAGTATTGAGTTTCCCGCTTTCTTCAAGTTCTTTACAAAACTTATCATCACAAAGCATTAACTGTGCTCCAGACCTGCGCAAACCTGGAAAAGCAGTTACTAGTAGCAACATGATCATTATCACCTAACATCACAGATCACACCAAGAGAAGCAATACCTGTCATCACATTAAGGGTAAATTAATTCATTGTTTGACCAAATATAGCAGGTTTAGCAAGTTTATAATTTTGGGCAGCCCTCTAATGATGGTAGAAATTTCCAAATGGCCCTTAGCGGAAAAAAGGTCCCCATCTTTGCTTTAAAGTAAACATTGATATAAGGGTTATACCTGTTTAGATACTGCACCAAAGTGATTGCATGCATGAAATAACCTAATGTTCACACACTGTACAGGATAGAATGAAAAAATGCAAGTCAGGAAACAAACTGATGCACAGATTAAAATTGTATGAGTTGCAATTGGCTGCAATATACAGGGTGGTCCAAAAGTAGGTGGACAGTATGTGTAATAGGGTTATGAAGGGGGAGATTTATCAAACATGATGTAAAGTGAAACTGACTGAGTTGCCCTTAGGAACCAATCAGATTCCACTTTTTATTCTTCACAGACTCTTTGGAAAATGAAAGGTGGAATCTGATTGGTTGCTAAGGGCAACTGAGTCAGTTTCAAAGATCCAGTTTTCACAGATAAATCTCCCCCAAATCTGTTTTCTTTTCAGATAATTCAGATAATCCATAATGGCAAATAATTTAAATACAGATCAAAGAAAATGGATTTTAAAAGAGTATTGGAAATCTCAAAATGCTGAAACCGTTAGAGCAAATTGGGTTGAAACATTCGGTACTCAAGCCCCAAAGAGACAAACCATTTACCGCATTTGTGACAAATTCGATGCAACTGGCTCAATCCTTAATGCTCCAAAAACTGGTTGACCCAAAACAGCCTGTACAGAAAATAATAAACAACTTGTTGCTGAAACATTGTTTCAGAGTCCAAAAAAGTCCCCAGAAGAGTCTCTTTAGAATTGGGAATTTCACAAGCTTCTATCATGCGAATCCTGAAATCTATTGGGTTCTATCGTTCACGTCTAATTCATGGTTTATTGGAGGATGATCCAGACAGGCGGCTGCAATTTAATGAGATTATGCTTAACGAAATTGAAGAAAACCCAGTAATTTTAGATAACATTATGTGGAGTGATGAAGCTTCTTTCAAATTATCCGGCCATATTAACAGACATAATTGTATTTACTGGTATAATGAGAACATGCATTTAACAATAGAGCAACAACTAAATGAGCCTGGTGTCAATGTTTGGGGTGGTATTTCAAGTTTTGGTGTTTTAGGACCAATATTTTTTGATGGAACAATCACAGGAGATAAGTATCTCGAAATTCTAATGAATCAATTTGTTTTCCAGTTACAGTAACAGCCTAATTGAAATGACCTTTATTTCCAACGAGATGGGGCCTCTCCACATTATTCAAGAGTAGTCCACAAGTATCTTGATGAAACATGTCCTAATAAATGGATTGGCCGAGGAGGCCCACTTGATTGGACGACACGTTCACCAGACTTGACCCAAATGGATTAGGACAAAGTTTATAGTTGAAAACCAAAAAGTGTCAGTGATTTGAAAAATTACGTAAGAGAGGCATTTCAAGAAATTAATACCCAAAGAGGCTTGTGCAAAAATGTTTGTCGCACCGTAAGAGGCAAAGTTCAAAGCTGTGCAAATTGTAATGGAAAACAGTTTAACCACCTGCGTTGATAAAATTTAAGGACTTTTGTATTATTGTTCAGAATAAAATTTAATTCTCAATGTTATGCTTGTGTTAGTAAAAATAATTTTATATATAAATCAAAATAAATATTATTTTCTGTCCACCTACTTTTGGACCATCCAGTATGTAGGTAGTGTAAATTTACACTAAATAGGAGCCAATAACATATTAAGAGTCTGGCGTTGCACCTCCACAGCACAGATATTGATGGCCCATCCCAAGAATTGTCCATAAGTAAAAAATGAGTGGCAAACCTTTAACCCCTTCACCCCCGAGCCTGTTTTCATCTTGACCGGGCCTTTTTTTTCAATTCTGACCAGTGTCACTTTGACAGGGTATAACTCTGGAATGCTTGAACAGATCCCGGTGATTCTGAGACTGTTTTATCATAACATATTGTTCTTCATGATAGCTGTAAATTTATGCCAATAATTTTTGCATTTATATATGAAAATATTGGAAATTTGGAGAAAATTTAGAAAATTTATCAATTTTCAAACTTTGAATTTTTATGCTCTTAAATCAGAGAGCTGTCACACATAATAAGTTAATAAATAACATTTCCCACATGGCTACTTTACATCAGCACAATTTCTGAAACAATTTTTTTTGTTAGCAAGCTAGAAGGGGTCAAAGTTCATCAACAATTTCTAAGTTTTCAAACAAATTTTTTTAGGGACCACTTCACATTTGAAGTGAGTTTCAGTGGCGCCTAGGTGACAGAAAATACCCAAAAGTGACACCATTCTAAAAACTGCACTCCTCAAAGTACTCAAAATCACATCCAAGAAGTTTATTAACCCTTTACGTGTTATGCAGGTACTAAGGAAATGTGGAAGAAAAAAAAATGATTTTACTTTTTGCCACAATTAATATTACTTTAGCCCTAAATTTTGCATTTTCACAAGGGTAATAAGATAGAATTTACCATAAAATTTGTTGTGGCATTTCTCCTGGGTACTCCATGTGTGGGGGGAATCTATCGTGTTGGCACATGGCTATGCTTCCTGCGAAGGAGCGCTATTAGAAGTTTTAAAGTGCAACAATGCTTGGAATAGATAGTGGAGCTCCCCCACAAGTGAATCCATTTTGGAAACTAGACCACTCAAGTAATTTATCTAGATGGTTGGTGAGAACAACTGTTAGGGGTACTTTGCATGCTGCGACATCGCTAGCCGATGATAGCGATGCCGAGTGCGATAGTACCCGCCCCCGTCGCACATGCGATATCTTGTGATAGCTGCCGTAGCGAACATTATCGCTACGGCAGCTTCACATGCACTTACCTGCCCTGCGACGTCGCTCTGGCCGGTGACCCACCTCCTTCCTAAGGGGGCAGGTCGTGCGGCGTCACAGCGACATCACACGGCAGGCGGCCAATAGAAGTGGAGGGGCGGTGGACGGCGGGTGCAGGTAAGGAGATGTTAGTCGCTCCTGCGGCTTCACACACAGCGATGTGTGGAGCTGCAGGAACGACAAACAACATCGTACCTGCGGACGCACCGACATTTAGGAAATTAACGACGTGACACAGATCACCGATTTTTGACGGTTTCATGCTCGTTCATCTTCTCTCCTAGGCTTTACATGTTGTGACTTCGTTACCGGCGCCGGATGTGCGTCACTTTCGATTTGACCCCGACGATATCGCAGTAGCGATGTCGCAACGTGCAAAGTGCCCCTTACTTCAACCTGAAATCTTTTATTTTCCCAAGGGTAACAGGAAAAAATGCACCATACAATTTGTTGGGCAATTTCTACTGAGTACGCTGATACCTTATTTGTGGTGAAAATCTACTGTTTGGGTGCATGGCAGGGATCGGAAGGGAAGAAGAGCTATTTGACTTTTTGAACGCTAAATTAGCTCTAGCTCTAGTCGTTAGCGTACGCCATGTCACATTTGTAGATCCCCTGATGTGCCTCAACAGTGGAGCATGTGCCTCAACAGTGGAGCTCTCACACAAGTGACCCCATTTTGGAAATTAGACCCCCTCAAGGAATCTTGATCCCCTGGGTGCTTCACAGAATTTTATAACATTGAGCTGTGAAAATAAAATATTTTTGATTGCTTTCTATTCTACTATATGTGAGGCATAATCAAGAAGAAACAGCAGTTTAGGAACTGATTTTTTTTTTGCGGGGGTTACGACATTCATTCTGTCAAAAAAATAATAAGAGAGCTTTAGTCTATGGGTCCATACGATTACAGTGATACTACATTTATATAGTTTTTTTATGTTTTAACGCTTTTACACCATAAAAACTATTTTATAGAAAAAAGACATAGTATTTGCTACATTTTATTTATTTTTTTCAGGTGTTCACTGAAGGGATAAACTAGCGGAACAGTTTTATAGATTGCGTTGTTACGGACAGTAGAGATACTAAATATGTGTTTTTTTAAACTTTCGTTTTTCTTTTTCAATTAGTCCCTAAATGGGACACTAACTTTGACTGCTCTGATCACAGCTGAACATCGCAGCTCTCAGAGTTGCACTGTGAAAGCCTGAGTGATCATGCTGCAAGCATGATCACTCCGTCTTTCTGTAGTCAGGTGACCCAGAGGTTGTCATGACGACCTTGGGTCACCATAGCGCCAATTGAGCCCTCATGATTACATCGTAGGGGTCCCGATCGTAGGGGAGAGGGAGCGTGATCCCTCTCCTAATCCCTTAAGTGCCGCGATCAAGTAGATCACAGTATTTTGGGGGTTAAACATTCAGGGACGGTGTGGGCACCGTCCCTGGCTGAGAGAGCCAGGGTTCTTCTGTTGCGTAAGCCAATTCCCAGTGGCGATCACAGCAGGCTCAGCGCCGATGCCCCCATTATCGCCAGTACTTACCCATAAATCCTTGGTCAGGGATGACCTCCCTTCCAAGATGTATGGGTATGTCCTTGGTTGTGAAGGGGTTAAAATTAGAGCTGCAAAATTGAATAGATTATACAGTGCCACCAATTGAATAAATTATACATGTGACACCCAGAAACTTAAATATAATGCTCAAAAAAATAAAGGGAACACTAAAATACCATTGTGGTGTTTTAGTGTTCCCTCTCTTTTTGAGCAGTATATATTTAACTAGGATTTTATGTGATATATTAGCACATAGTAGCAAGTATTTGTGAAGTGTAAAGGAAATAATAAATGATTTTCTATATATTACAAAAATATAAATGACCTTATGACAATTTTGTCCATCCCATTTTTGAGGTTTTGTGTGAAATGATGTCCAATTTGTATTTTTTTCTGTTTTTTTATTTGCTGTTCAATACACACAAGCAAAGTGAACATAGAGTACGCCCCACAAGCACTGTATAATACCCATCACAGTGAATTCCTCCACAGTACTCTCCACATGCAGAGTATGATGACCCTACTGTACCCCCCTAAACTACCCCGGCAAAGTATTGTGACCTCAACACAGTTCAATCCCCATGCCCAACTGTGACCCCCTACACAGTTGTCCATGCAACATAATGAGATTAAATATTTCACACTGTATAATGGCGCCCACTGACCCTTCAAACAGTTTAATGGCCCCCACACAGCCCTCCGCAAAGTACGATGGACCTAGCACTGTATAATTGCTTGCATACATTATAATGGCCCTCAAATAGCCCTCCAGAAAGTGTGACGCCCTGGACCCCAGGGGTCACAGGTAATTACATCAGCCACATACACACACACCCCCGCCCTCTGTGAGGTCACACACATGTCACCCGAAAGGGAGACCTGATGCCTCCCCCAGGGCAAGTAGGGCACACCAGGTGGGCAGAGTCAGGCGGAAAGACACGCCCACCGAGGAGACTACTGTCCTGGGGCAGGAAGTTCAAACAGAAAAGAGTTTAGAGTTGACAGTGACAGGAGGTGAAAAAGGAGAGAGACTGTCAGGGACCCGGGTAGGAGCCTGGGCCCCCTTGGAAAACGTCAGGCAGGCAGGCGGTGGTGGCCGTCTGCAGGAGTACCGCTACAGCAACCGGCGGAACTGTACGGACCGGGCTTGGGTTGGAGCCCGCCGGTCCCGAACCGGGGAGTCAAACGTGTACCGGAGCACCAACAGAAGGGTACTCAGACCCCGTCCTAGCTTAGAAGCCACTGAGTATAGGTGAATTGACTGATTGCTGGCCAGACCTCAGGGGTTCATCCACAACCAAAGTCCCGAAAGAAGGCAAAAGCCCACCGAGACTGGGTGAGCGCCACCGCCAAGGGCCAAACACCCGACGGGCCAGCGCCTGCGGGCAACCGAGGGCTCCTCCGGGAGCTCAACGCCGGGGAGCGGGCTACCACTGCTTAGGCAGGGGGGCCATAACACAAGCATCCAGAGATGCACAGGAAAAGGGGCCACCATCAACACCACAGGGGACATCAGCAGCTGGCCGCGGGGACCGACCACTACTGAACTTTGGTTTACCAGTGACTCAGTGTGCATTAATCGTGAGTACACCAGTGCCATCCGGGCACGACACACTACACTGCGGTACGGCGCCCTGCACCCCGACTACAACAACCACCAACCCTCACAGTCCCCCACCGGGCCCCGGGACACACCACCCCTACCCACAGAGGGGCTAACATCTCGGCTGCGGCCGCAACACCAATCCCGGACGAGCCCGCCATTACTCCAGCCGCAGCGGTGGTGCTTCTCCCGTCACCACGACCCGTGGGTGGCGTCATGACCCGTTACATGACCACCATCCTCCCGCCGCCTACTCCCCTTAACAAGAGTGACGTGGCCCCCTGTCCGGAGGCGCTCGTGCCACCGAGAACCCGAGCCCGGACCTCGAGTGGCTAGGCCCGAGCAATCGGAGGAAGCGGCCGGGCCCCTCTCAGGGCGGTACAAAAGTATAAATGCTCCCTCATAGCCCTCACAATATTATAATGGCCGCCACCTAGCCCTCTAAAAAGTGTAACATAGTGCACATAGCCCACCAAATATTATAATGGCCCTCATATAGCCTTTCATATAGTATCATGGGCCCTACATAGCTCTCCATATAATATTACACATCCCCAATAGTTCTCCATATAATATAATTGGCCCCACAAAGTCATCCATATGTTATAATGCACCCCTCATAGTCATCCATGTAGTAGAATGGGACCCACAATCATTTCCATATAGTATAATACACCCCCCATAGTCCTCCATATAGTGTAATGCCCACCCCATAGTCCTCTATATATTATAATGCACCCACATAGTCCTCCATATTTTAAAATGCACCCCCATAGTCCTCCATATAGTATAATGTGCCTCCCATAGACCTCCATATATTATTATGGCTCTTGGCCACAAGTTTACTGAATGATTTGAAAAAATAAATAAATAAATACTTCGCCTCTTTCTCCATTGCTCCGATCTCCTCAGCAAGTGTTCAGCAGCGCTGCCCATCTCGACACAGCAGGCGAGCAGTAGTGACATCATCGCGCCTGCTGCGCTGACACATCAGAATGTAGACACAGCAGAACAATCATGGAGGAGGGAGCATATCGCTTTCTCTTTCATCATTTTTTTCATATCTGCAGCGCGCGCACATAGCCTAAGGGTAAAAATGGTACGCATTAAAAACTTTTGTAAAAACAGTAAAGCAAAGTATTTGAAAAGTTACTTAACTTTTATTTTTTATTCCCCATTTTGCATAATATACACTTTTTTGGCATTTGTCGTGAGATCTCAGCACTATTGTCTATTTAGGCGGTATAATAGATGAGACACATCTGCTTATTTGAATGGAGCCATTGACAGCACTGTACAGACACCGGCTGACTTTGTAAACTTTACAATATATATTAATGTGTAGTTACATAGAGAAAATTTTGCTCAAATTGGCCATTTCCACAATATGAATAACTTTTAAGGGCATAAAACCTGGAGAATTGTCTCAGTGGCTTTATTATACAATTACAGCCTTGCTTTGCTTTCCGCTATCGGCTTCTTCTCAGTTATTTTTTGTATTTATGAATGAATTATTTGTCATTTGGAGGTAAATATTCAGAGACTTGAACAAAACCTTTGCAGACTAAAGGTCTCAGGGTTCATAATAAAATTATATTCCCTAAAGATTTTTAAGTTATTTTTCAATTATATGTTAAATAGATATATTTTATTTTTTCATTAATTTAGTTATATGTGGGCCTTTTTATAAGATGAGTCATATTTTATATGGTCTATATAAAAAAATGTTTACATTGTATGCAACAATACCATACAATGGGTGAAATAGGTATTGAAACCGTCACCAGCAGGGATGAGCGAACCCGAACTGTAAAGTTCATGTTCTCTACCGGACACCTTGTGTACGGTGTTGAACCCCGAACACAGACTTTTGACTCTATGTCTGATTCCTGTTCGAGTTTGTCATACGAATAAAGCTTGTTGAAAGGTTGCAGAGCAGCCAATTGTACCACCCCACGCTCGGCTGCAGCCGAGCCGCTCGGATCCGAGCTCGTTGGTGGGTGGCTCGAGCGCCTCCGGACCCGGGGTCACTTCGCTCTGAAAGGGGTGCTGGCGCTTTTAATTAACTCAGTCCAGTGGGTTCTCGACCTCGTTTCAGGGTCTAAGTACCCCCCTTTGTGCTCTGGTTTCCGAGTCGGTTCCCCGGGTCGGTACCAGCGGGCCACTACCCTGTCCCGGTCCACCACGGTTCCACCGAGCCATCTTCCCGGCTCCTGTAGGCTAAGGCCACCGTTAGCCTCCTAGCCAAGGTACCAGGGCTCCGACCCCGGCACCTGTCAGACTCCTTCACTCCACTCCTCTCTACTCAACTCTCCAAGTACTACTTGTTTTCCCACATCCGGCTCTCTGAACTCCTCGGTGGGCGTGGCCAACCGCTTGGCTCCGTCCCTGGTGTGTCCATCAAGTCCTGAGGTGGTGACTAGGGTTTAAAGTTTGGCTGATGACACCTTATTGGGGGACAGGTGTAATGCGGGGGTCTACCTGTGACTACCTGGCTAGTCCGGGGCGTCACACAATCAGCAAGCATTTCCGGTGTGGACACTTCTGGCTCCATCACAGCCATGTCAAGTATTGGCATGCATATTCTCTGCTTCTCTTACCCACCATCTGTGACAGCATCTGTGATTGGCCGCAGTTAAACTGTGGGCGTGCCAGCGTCTCTAATTGGTTCATCTGCCCAAGTAAAGTGTAAAAATAAATAAATAAATTAAATGATGTGTGTTGTGAAGACACCCAGCGCAGATAAAGTATACGGCTACAGGCTGAAGCCCCCAGCTGTGCACAATATCTTTGCTGTGTATCAAAATAAAAGGGACCCCATGAGGCCTTTTTTGAATTATTTAAATAAATGATTAAAAGTCTGACAGCTGTGGGCTGGTATTATTAGCTATGGGAGGCCCATGGAATACAGTGACTGAGTCGCAGCTGTGAATGGTGATGTCATTGAGCTCACCTGAGGTCACAGCTGGAGGTTCCAACGGTATCGCAGCTGTGACTTCAGGTGAACTGACCTGAGGTGAACTCATTGAACTCAGTGACCACACCTCAGGTGAAGTCATTGAACTCAATGCTGGATTACCAAATTAGGCAATGTGTGGACATTGAGTATTTGACAGCAGACATTCCTGCACAAATTAGCATCTGCCTATGCACAATGTACACAGAAAGCTACCAATCAGTGGCATGGGTTATACAGAGCTTATTCATCAGAGGACCGATAGATCTGCTGTAGATTAGACAGGGATTTTATAAAAAAAAAAATGCAGCAAGCAGCCCACTATGTGATATATCAATAGAATCAGAGTTTGAACCCCTACCTCATGCTGCTCTTAGATGGGGTAGCAAACATCTAGTGACAGATTCCCTTTAAAACCAGTAACCCACAGGTTATATTGTCTCTGATTGTATATGTTCACTTTCTGTATTCTTCTTGATCCAGCCCAGATGGCAACGAAAACTACTTTTATTTGTAATCCATCTCTACAATATTTTCCGCACAAATAAAGTTAGGTCCATATACATTTGGATAGAGACAACATTTTTCAAAGTTTTGTTCTGTACATTACCACAATGGATCAGATGCAGTTGAAGTTCAGGCTTTCAACTTTTATTCAGAGATGCAGAATTGGTGCTGACATTTTTACACCATTTCAGGCACCCAATCTACAACTCCTGGCAAAAAAATGTATAAAAACCGCATGAGGTATCATGCATCACAAGTTTTTTTTGCCATGAGATGCAGGTGAGCTCACTGAGTTTAATGAGGTCACCTGAGGTCCTCTGAGGTCACGTTACCTGCAGTCACACCTGTAGGACCGTGGGAACCTCCTCCAGCTGCAACCACAACTAACCTGAGTAATGTCACTGCTGATTGCGCGGCTCATTGATTAGTACAGATCAGTACAGAGACCTTTCCAAAGATCTTTTTACACCTAGGCCTGCGACTGGAACACGGGGGCATCCGCTACGTCTTGAGGAAAGAAGGTTTAATCATAATCACAGACGAGGATTCTTTACTGTACGAGCAGTGAGACTATGGAACTCTCTGCCGCATGATGTTGTATTGAGTGATTCACTACTAACATTTAAGCAGAGCCTGGACGCCTTTCTTGAAAAATTTAATATTACCAGTTATGTATATTAGATTTTATGACAGGGTATTGATCCAGGGAACTAGTCTGATTGCCGGATGTGGAGTCAGGAAGGAAATTTTTTCCCCATTGGAACTTGTTTGCCACATTGGGGTTTTTTTTGCCTTCCTCTGGATCAACATGTTAGGCTACGGGTTGAACTAGATGGACTTAGAGTCTCCCTTCAACCTTAAAAACTATGATACTATGATACTATGATGATACTATGATCTGCTTAGACCTCACAGCGGGCAGTCATGTTCCATGATCGCATGCTGTCAGTTCAGATGTAGCAGTGCTGGACTCGTCCTGTGAGCTCCTGTGTATTACGTCGGACCTGCAGGGGTGTTTTGGGGGTTAATAAAGTGGTAAAAGAGGTTGTTTTTTGTATTTTATTCCAAATAAAGGATTTTTTTGGTGTTTGTGTTTATTTACTTTCACTTACCGATTAGTAATGACGGGTCTCATAGACCCTCCCCATTACTAATCTAGGGCTTAGTGGCAGATGTGGGCTGTTATAATTCTGGGCAGCTGCAGGCTGCTATTTTTAGGCTCGTTAACGGCCCAATAACCATGCGCCTCCCTAGTCTGAAAATATCAGCCCCCAGATGTTGGGCTTTATCTTGGCTGGCTATCAAAATTGGGGGGGGGGGGATTGCAGGTTGTTTTATTAAATTATTTATTTAAATATTTTTTTAAGAAAAAAAAGCTTAATGCGGTTCCTCCTATGTTGATACACAGCCAAGATAAGCATTTGGCTGGGGGCTGCAGCCTGAAGCCATATGCATTATCTGTGCTGGGGATCATAAAATGGGGGGACCCAGAGCCAAATGTTTTATTTATTTATTTTTATACCACAATAGATGCACGTAGCATCTGTGATTGGAAGCGTCAGACACGCTGTCACTCTGGGTGGGCGCGCGTCTGACTGCAACCAATCACAGACACTGCTAGGCAGGGAAAGCAGTGCATATGGATGAGCAATAATGTGTTCCACTGGAAATGAATGGGCGGACTGGAAGCAGTGTACAGCCTCGTAAGTACAGCACACTTGCTCCCATCCCCCTATCCCTTCTTCCAACAATTTTAGTTACCGGATTCTGGTCCGCATAGAATTATGTGAGACCAGAATCCGGCCTGGAACCGAATTTTAAAAACTGGTTCATTAGGATCCGCCAGTCCCGGTTATCTGCGAATCCACTTATCACTACTCCTGATGTATCCTGTCACTCATTCTGCGCTCACAACAGAGTTTTTTCATAAATGAGGTCTGTCTTTTTGGATCTGAAAAAAAACAAAGCAAAGATATTTTGAGGCAAACTTGTTAATTATGGAGTTAATTATTCCATGTTCTGAAGTCTAAAGAGTAGAGATGAGCGATGTTCGAGGTTCGCCAATTTCATGTTCGAGTGATTTTGGGCGGTGTTTGAGTTGTTCGACGAACTCAAACGATTTGCTAAAAGTTCGGCAGTTCGAGTTACGTTCAAGAATGGTTCGAGCACCAAAAGCGTGTCTTTTCACAGTAAGTATGTGCGCACCTTTCGTATCTGCATGCGTCCTGCGTCCCCAGCACAATCCCTCTCTCTTTCCTACTCACCGATCACGGGCATCTCGCTGCACGGCTGTCACAAATCTCCAGCGGTATTTCCTCTTTTGAAAATGTCTGCCGCTTCATGATTCAATTAGTTATTCCGTGCTTTCCCCACCCACCGGCGCCCATGATTGATTGCAGTCAGACACGCCCCCACAATGAGTGACAGCTGTCTCACTGCAACCAATCACAGCCGCCGGCGGGCGGCTCTATATCGTGCAGTAAAATAAATAATTATAAAATAAAAAAATGCCGTTCCCCCCATATTTGATACCAGCCAGGATAAAGCCACACAGCTGGAGGCTGGTATTGTCAGCATGGAGAGCACCACGTCATGGGGAGCCCACCACCCTAACAATATCACGCAGCAGCCGCCCGGAATTGCCGCATCCATTAGATGCGGCAGTCCTGGGACTCTACCCAGCTGATCCCGAATTGCCATGGTGCGGTGGCAAGCAGGGTAAGAAGGAGTTAGCCATGCCAGGCGTCTCCCCTGATTAAACTGTAAGTGAAAGTAAAGAAACACACACAACGAAAAATCCTTTATTTGGAATAAAAGACAAAAAAACACCTCATTTACCTTTTTATTAAAATCCCCAAACAACAATGCAGGTCCGAAGTATTCCACACGACACTGTCAGCTCTGCTACATGAAGATGACAGGGAGCGATCTGTGTCCTCTCCATGTAGCACCTGAAGTGAGCTTCGCTGTCACCAGACTTCACTCTGCAATGTATACGTCAAGAAAACCAAATCTGCCTTTGTTTCTCATTAGAGCCAGTGGCTCAATGGCTAGAGCTCCTGTCTAAGAAGCTTTAGTTCACGAGTTCCAGTCCCGGCCGTCCCTGTAATTAAATTATAATTATTATTTATTTATAATTATAATTTAATTTAATTATGCACTGAGGGGAGGAGCCGGACATCAGCTGTGAGCAGCTGGACACACCTCTAAAATTGGAGCAGTTCACGGAATGAGGCTGCATTGCTCGCTCGCTCTCTCTCTCTCTTTCTCTCTTTGTTTCTCTCTCTTTCTCTCTCTCTTTTTCTCTCTTTTTCTCTCTCTCTCCTTTTCTCAGTCTCTCTTTTTTCCTCTCTCTCTCTCTCCTCTCTCTCTCTTCTCTCTCTCCCTCTCTTCTCTTTTCTCTCTCTTTTCCCTCTCTCTTTTCTCTCTCTCTTTTCTCTCTCTTTTCTCTATCTTCTCTCTCGCTCTTCTTTCTATCTCTCTCTCTCTTAGACCTGGCGATGATCAGCTGATGTGGTCACCTGACAGAATCAGCTGACACTATAAATCGAGCGGTGAGGCCGGCTTTTTATCGCCCGGCCGGCTAAACTATCAGCTGATGCTGTCGGACAGGAGTCTGCACAGAAGTATGTAGTTTTTTGGGGTTTTTTTGCACTGATGCATCAGCTGATTGTATAAAAGCCGTTTATACAATCAGCTGCTATGTCATGTGATTCAGGCCCTTGAACCTGACATATCATGTGATCGCTTTGCCTTCCAGCAAACCGATCAGATGATATTGGATCCGGATTGGACGGCGCGGGACCCTTGACCCAGGATTACTGCGAAGGGGGGTTCTTTATTTCAATAAAGATGGAGTCACTAATTGTGTTGTGTTTTATTTCTAACAAAAATATTTTTCTGTGTGTTGTGTTTTTTTTTATCTGTACTAGAAATTCATGGTGGCCATGTCTAATATTGGCATGACACCATGAATTTCGGTCTTACGGCCAGTTGATAATATACAGCTAGCCCTAACCCCATTATTACCCAGCGAGCCACCCGTCACCAGGGCAGCTGGAAGAGTTGGATACAGCGCCAGAAGATGGCGCTTCTATGAAAGCGCCATTTTCTGGGGCGGCTGCGGACTGCAATTTGCAGCAGGGGTGCCCAGAAAGCTTGGGCACCCTGAGCTGCGGATTCCAATCCCCAGCTGCCTAGTTGTACCTGGCTGGACAAATTGGGCGAAGCCCACGTCATTTTTTTTTTTAATTATTTCATGAAATTCATAAAATAATTATAAAAAAAGGGTTTCCCTATATTTTTGGTTCCCAGCCGGGTACAAATAGGCAGCTGGGAGTTGGGGGCAGCCCGTAGCTGCCTGTTGTACCTGGCTAGCATACAAAAACATGGCGAAGCCCACGTAATTTTTTTGAGGGGCAAAAAAACTCCTGCATACAGTCCTAGATGGAGTATGCTGAGCCTTGTAGCTCTGCAGCTGCTGTCTGCTGTCTGTCTGTATCTGTCTGTATGGAGGAGAGCAGACGGCAGCTGCATAACTACAAGACTCAGCATGCTTCATTCACTAGTATATGCAGGAGGGCAGACAGCAGCTGCAGAACTACAAGGCTCAGCATACTCCATCCAGGACTGTATGCAGGAGTTTTTTGCCCCCCCAAAAAATGACGTGGGCTTCGCCATATTTTTGTATGATAGCCAGGTACAGCAGGCAGGTACGGCGGCCCCCAACCCCCAGCTGCCTATTTGTACTCGGCTGGGAACTAAAAATATAGGGAAGCCCTTTTTTTAATTATTTCATGAATTTCATGAAATAATTAAAAAAAAATCGACATAGCTTTCGCCCCATTTTTGTGTCCAGCCAGTTACAACTAGGCAGCTGGGGATTTGAATCTGCAGCACAGGTTGGCCCGAGCTTTCTGGGCCCCTCTGCTGCGAATTGCACTCCGCAGCCGCACCAGAAAATGGCGCTTTCATAGATGTGCCATTATTTGGCGCTGTATCAAACTCTTCCAGCAGCCCTGAAGCCAGGTGACTTGCTGGGTAATAATGAGTTAATACTAGCTTTGTTTTACTAGCTAGTATTAAGCCAGAGATTCTTAATGTCAGGCAAGTTTGACCCGGCCATTAAGAATCTCCAATAAAGGGTTAAAAAAAAAGACATCACAGAGAGAAAAAATACTTTAATAGAAACAAATACACAGACACACTTAGAGACTCCATGTTTATTACTCCCTGTCAGCCCTCCACGATCCTGGTCTTCTGTCTTCTTTCTCCTTCAACCCATGCAGCTCTGCTACATCAGACAACACTGAATGGGAGGAAGAACACTGCTGCTCCCGTGCAGTCTATTCACTCAGTGAGTGAGCAGAAGTATTCACTCAGTGAGTGAGCAGAAGCTGCGTGCTGTAAGCGGTGATGTCACCGCTGACAGGCGGGTTACCATAGCAACGGTGCTCCGATCATGTGATTCCCGGTGCCACAATTCACCGGCTGTGGCATCTAGTCCTTGCATGTGAGTTGACTCTGTAAAGAGCGCCCACATGCATGGACTGGGAAGCCGACCATGTGCCAGAGCATTTAGCCGGTACACGAAGATGCTGGAACGAGCACCGCGTACCAGAGAGATGCACTGACAGGACCTAGCATGATGTCTAGCCATGTGACTAGTCTGTAGCCAATGAGATAATAGACATGTGACTGGTCACATGCTATTTTGACGTCACGATAGGTCCTATCATCAGTGCTGGTTACCGGGAGGACGCAGTGATTATCGGAAGGAAAATCGGCGGGAGACAGAGTGCAGGACGCATCGCGGGGACCTGTAAGTGTTATGGCAATGTTTATTAACTGTATAATGTGTTTTATGTGTTTGTGTTTGCATCCCATTGTTTTCAATGGGGTTCGAGTGGTTCGTCGAACGGTTCATCAAACGTTCGTCGAACGGGGCCTCCGTTCGACGAACCAAACCAAACTCGAAAGCCAGGGGGATGGCTCATCTCTACTAAAGAGCAAGGGGTCATCTCTACCGGAATGGGCAGCCTGGCTCTAAATATACTTTATAGGAGTTGTGCTGACTTGACTTGTACATAAAATTGATGCCCTTCCACTGGACGCTGTCACCTTTCTGCTCCGAGTCACCGGTATGTATAAAAGGTAATGCCTATTAATTTTGAATTGTGACGCTGGTTCTGAATTTTACCTTAGCCTTAATTCTACTTTTGGCACCTTAATTTTATCATTTGATTTGTCACATGCTGACTGCTCTTCAATTGATGATCCATTGCTATGTTTCTCCTTTCACCTCTTTTTCTGCTTCTTTTTCTAGTAGCAGATTCACCTCCAGTCATTGATTACTTTTTGGTCCAGGAACTGGAATTTTAACTCAAAAAAAATCAATCAATACTTCCTTTTGGGGGTTAAAAAAAAAGATTCATGTGGTGGTGCCTAATCATTTTCATGAGTTATCTTATGGTTTAACCGGTTATTCTCAAATGGTGTTTTCAGCATCGCATAGCTCTTCAGTCTCCTTACTTCTTGCTTATTTGGAGGCAGGCACTCATCCTTGAGTGACAGTCCTGGTCAGTTTCCTGATGCTACTGTAACATATTAACAGTCTGTCAGTGTATATTCTGAGTCTACACAGTTATTACTATATTTGCATATAGAAACAACAGGTACTTTGAATAAGCAGGTTTGGAATGTGATAGCCATGATAAGTACTTCTCTGTAAAATTCTAGGGGCTGCTGATTTTATAAGACTGATAACAGCAGCTGAGGAAGTGAGAGGGAGGGTGAGGGAGATGACCAACTAATTGCAGTATAGAACTCATTGAGCTGCTGACACGTGGGTGGGAATTCATGAGTTAGCTAAGAATGTAATTATTACAGGTGCATCTCAATAAATTAGAATATCATCAAAAAGTTAATTTGTTTCAGTAATTCAATAAAAAAGGGAAAAGCATATATAATATAAAGTCATTACACACAGAGGGATCTATTCCAAGTGTTTATTTCTGTTAATGTTGATGATTATGGCTTACAGCCAATGAAAACCCAAAAGTCATTATGTGCCGCCCCTGTGCCAGCAGCCAGGCTGCTCGGATCCGGATCCGCAGGGTGGCTCGAGAGAACTTCCGGACCCGGGGGTCGCGCGGACACTTCGAATAAAAGGGGACGTATTTGTACGGGATTTACTGTAATCACTCTGTGACGCCACCCACAGTGTGTGGTGAGATGTGGCACCACCGCTGCTGTTAGGGAGTACCCGGGGGCAATGGGATGGCAGCTGGATATTAACCCCTCCGTGGGTAGGGATGGATACCCCGGGGCCCAGTGTCTCTGTGCTGAGGATGGTGATTGCAGGGGCTGGCGCACCCGGTCAGACCGGGGGATATTGGTGTACTCACAGTCATTGAATCCCACAAGTCCAATCGGTAAACCAAGGTGTCAGTGGCCGGCCACAGTGGCCGGGTGTATTCTGGTCCCTCGTCCGGGGTGATGGTCTGTGTCACTTTCCTCTGCACTGTTTTGGTGTTTGTGGACTTCCCGGTATGGAACACAAGAGTCTGCTCCCGGTACTTTTGTTGGGAGCCTTGCCCGCTGATGCTGGCCCTTGGGATCTACCGGGCTCTGGCGGATGCCTTATCCCCCACGGTGGGCTGTTGTCTGCTTTTGGAACTATGGTTGGGACAGGACCTATAATCCTGCCCTCAATTGGTTAATTAGCGAGGCCGTTGGTTCCGGTCCTGGCTTCAGGGTTCAAGTACCCCCTCTGTGCACGATTTCCGGGTTGGTTCTCCGGTGTCTGTACCGGCGGGTTCCTACCCGGTCCCGATCCACCTCGGATCTCCAGCTGCCGTCTTCCCGTCTTCTGATAGACACGGACCACCGTCTGCCACCTAGCCAGTACGCCGGGGCTCTTACCCCGACGCCTTTCCTTTCTGTCTGACCCTGTACTCTCTGAGCTCTCACTTTGAGCTCCCACTTCTCTCCACTCCATTTCAGCTTCAACTTCCACTAACTGACTCTTTTCCTGCCTGGGTTCTCCAGACCCATAGGTGGGCGTTCTCCATCCGCCTGGTCCCGCCCACTGATGTGCCTTTCCTTCCCTGGGGGGGTGACTAGGGTTTTTGTTGGCATGATGTAACCAAGGGATGGTGTTATGCGTGGGCCTATTCTACGTGTGACCACCTGGCGGCGCCAGGACGTCACAATTATCTCAGAATATTAATATATATTAAACCATTTAAAAAAATGATTTTAAACTCAGAAATGTTGGCACCTTCTGAAAGGTTTGTACAGTAAATGCCCTAAATACTTGGTCTGGGCTCCTTTTGCATGAATTACTGCATCAATGCGGTGTGGCATGGAGGCGATCAGCCTGTGGCACTGCTGAGGTGTTATGGAAGCCCAGGTTGCTTTTATAGCAGCCTTCAGTTCATCTGCATTGTTGGGTCTGGTGTCTCTCATCTTCCTCTTGTCAATACCTCAATCAAGCACACTGATATTGTGGTTAGTAAACCAGGTATTGGTACTTTTGTGAGTGTGGAAAGGTGCCAAGTCCTGCTGGAAAATTAAATTTCTGTCTCCAAAAAGTTTGTCGGCAGAGGGAAGCAGAAAGTGCTCTAAAATTTCCTGGTAGACGGCTGCGCTGACTTTGTTCTTGATAAAACACAGTGGACCTACACCAGCAGATGACATGGCTCCCCAAACCATCACTGATTGTGGAAACTTCACTCTAAACCTCAAGCAGCTTGGATTGTGGCCTCTCCACTCTTCCTCCAGACTCTGGGACCTTGATTTCCAAATGAAATACAAAATTTACTTTCCTCTGAAAACAACACCTTAGACCACTGAGCAACAGTCCAATTCTTTTTCTCCTTGGCCCAGGTAAGACGCTTCTGGTGTTTATTGGTCATGAGTGGCTTGACACAAAGAATGTGACTTGTAGCCCATGTCCTGGATACGTCTGTGTGTGGTGGCTCTTGAAGCACTGACTCCAGCAGCAGTCCACTCCTTGTGAATCTCCCCAACTTTTTGAATGACATTTTCCTAATAATCCTATCAAAGCTGCGATTATTCCGGTTACTTGTGCACCTTTTTCTACCACACTTTTAGCTTCCACTCAACTTTCCATTAATATGCTTGGATACAGCACTCTGTGAACAGCCAGCTTCTTTAGCAATGAAATTTTGTGACTTACCCTCCTTGTGGAGTGTGTCATTGACTGCCTTCTGGACATCTGTCAAGTCAGCAGTCATCCCATACTGAACCAGACTAAGGGACCATTTTAAATTCTTAGGAAGCCTTTTTAGGTGTTTTGTGGTAATTGTTCTAATTTTCTGAGATAATGACTTTTGGGTTTTCATTGGCTGTAGACCATAATCATCAACATTAACAGAAACAAGCACTTGAAATAAATTACTCTATGTGTAATCACTCTATATAGTATGTGTTTCCCTTTTTGTATTGAATTACTGAAATAAATTAACTTTTTGATGATATTCTAATTCATTGAGATGCACTTGTATGTTCACCTAGTTGAGCTTGGGTGAAAACTTGAATGTGCAGCCTGGCTCTGCCTATACCCTATAGGAGTTGTTCTGACTGGAGTTGTATATACAACTAGAAGGTGGCCCGATTCTAACGTATCGGGTAGTCTAGAATGTGTATGTAGGTTAACAGATTGAATAATAAGGTGATGAATGGACTGGGTTAGATTTAATTTAATATTCTTATAATTGTTTATTGGTTTTAAAATGACAAACAACAGAAGGAACAGTTTTAATAGATGAGTCTAATGTTTAATGATGTCCATGGCTTGTAATGAAAGAAGGCCAGGAACAGTGTAAAGTTAAGTAAAAATATCCTGATGCTGTGATGTGGCCCAATGCTGGTATGTGCCCCCATTGTGGTGCAGCCACCATCCTGACATGTGCCCCCATCCTGCAGGGTAATGTGTGCAAGGGGCGGAGTGCGGGGGCGGAGCCGAGCGGGGCCCTGGCGCTGAGGACGTCAGTGCCGGGGACTGCATGGCTGGGGACAGGTAACTATCCAGGTGTGTGTGTGTGTGTGTGTGTGTGTGTGTGCGCTTTCACACTTGCATTCAGCGCAATCCGCCACTATGGAGAATAGCACAGTCCGTTAACGCACTGCGCTATTCTCCATAGACTTGTATTGACGACATAATATAACGCAAGTGTCTGCGTTGCATCCGCTGGACGAGGTTGAGTCGCTATTTTGACGCATCGTCGGGCGGAGAAAACGCTACATGTAGCGTTTTTTTGGGTCGTTAAAATAATGCACGTTGACAGATTCCATTGGAATCCGCCAAGGTGTCTACTGATTGTCTATGGTGGCGGATTCCGCCACTATGCGCTAAGCGGCGGATTCCGCTGACACATTCCATCATGTTCTACTGAGCATGCTCAGCATGTCCAGCAGAGCTATGTAAATCGTTTAATATCCCTCCTGGTCTCTCTCCCCCCTCTCCCCCCCTCTCTCATACTCACCGATCACGGGCACAGCGCTGCACGGCTGTCACAAAGCTCCGGCGACTTTTCCTCTTTTGAAAATGCCGGCCGCTCATATTTCAATCTCGTATTCCCTGCTTCCTCCACACACCGGCGCCTATAATTAGTTGCAGTCAGACCCACCCCGACGCTGAGTGACAGCTGTCTTACTGCAACCAATCACAGTCGCCGATGGGCGGGTCTATATCGTGCAGTAAAATAAATAAATAAACAATTTAAAAAACCGACGTGCAGTCCCCCCCAATTTTGATACCAGCCAAGATAAAGCCACACGGTTGAAGGCTGGTATTCTCAGGAAGGGGAGCCCCATGTTATGGGGAGCCCCCCAGCGTAACAATATTAGCCAGCAGCCACCCGAAATCGCTGCATCCATTAGATGCGACAGTCCTGGGACTCTACCCGGCTCATCCCGAATTGCCCTGGTGCGGTGGCAATCAAGGTAATAAGGCGTTAATGGCAGCAGCCCATAGCTGCCACTAAGTCCTAGGTTAATCATGGCAGGCGTCTCCCCGAGATATCTTCCGTGATTAACCTGTAAGTTAAAGGAAATAAACACGTACACCCGAAAAAATCCTTTATTTGGAATAAAAGACAAAAAAAACCCTCTTTCACCACTTTATTAAACCCCCAAATACCCCTCCAGGTCCGGCGTAATCCACAGAGGTCCCACGACGCTTTCAGCTCTGCTACATGAAGCTGACAGGAGTGGCAGTAGAACACATCCGCTCTCTCTCAGCTCCATGCAGCAACTGAAGTGAGCCGCGCGATCAGCTGTGCCCTCATTCAGGTGACCCGCGAACACAGCTCTTGGGTGGAGGACTGCAGCTGTGGCCGCGGGTCACCTGTGTGATGGCACAGCTGATCGCGCGGCTCACTGCAGTCACTCAGGGGATTAGCGGTTACCTCTCTCTCTCTCCTCCCGACCGCAAATCTCCTTTTCCCGGCAAAACATTAAAAAAGAAACAAAAAACCCCCAAAAAACGCAAAACGTTCTTTTACAGGAATCCATTACTTTATTAGCACACCATTTGCAACACATCCATCACATGCATCACACTGTGACGGATGCCTCACAACGCAAGTGTGAAAGCAGCCTAATGTGTGCGGGGGGCGGAGTGCGGGGTGGTTGGAGCCGAGTGTGCCCATGGCGCTGAGGACGTCCATGCGAGGGACTGCATGGCTGGGGACATGTTACTATCCCAGTGTGTGTGTGTGTGTGCGTGTTCAGTGTACACATGCGGAGTGCGGGGGGGGGGGGGGCAGAGCCGAGTGGGGAAGTGTCGGGCATCGTCCTGTCGGCCCGTAGTTTGGGCTGTTCAGTTAGGCTCCCTGCACACGTTACCAGGGTAAATATCGGGTAACTAAACAAAGCGCTTTGCTTAGTAACCCGATGTGTACCTTGGTTACGTGTGCAGGCAGCCTTAGCTGAGCCGTTGGTCGCAGACTCTTTAGCGCACGCGCTGTGGCGACGGTTGTAACTGTAATGACGTAATTTTGGAGCAAGACAGACAGACAGACAGAATAAGGCAATTACTGTATATATATATAGATTGATGCCACTTGTACTCTATGTAAGCTGTACACTATGTGTGAGAAAAGCTCTAAGTGCAGGAGAATGACAACAGACAGTATGAAAATAACCAAGTTTGCATTTGACTTAGTTTTTTTCTAGCTAAAGCAGTTCCATGTTATGAGCACAGCACTTTAACATCTTGACAGAGTTTTATTAGATATTTTAGTTGGTCTTAATGGACTGCTCAAGCTTTTTTGGTGGGTATTACATATTCTGAAATTCTGTGCACAGCTGTACATTAGAGATACTGGTGAACCTTCAAATTGTCATGTACTAAAAGTAATTTTTCTTGCTCTTTGGAAAAGTTCCCCATGGAAACAAGGTAATGAGCTCAAAAGGGTTCTTAATTGTTCACCATCTATTGTTATTTGCTTCTATTCATTTGCTTTACTCCCGAGCCCCATTCATGTAATAGTTTGGCTTTGCCTCATTGTAAACCACCTACTTTTTACTTGTATTAGCTGGCAAGTAAAACCACTAGCCTTGTATTGCAACTGCCAGGAGCACACTGAGCTTTAGGCCGGGGTCACACTGGTGTACAGCATTCAATACGAGAGAGTCGGACGCAATATGCTAATGCCACTCGGCTCAAACTCTGCTCATCTCTGCAATCATTTACTGTGATCGGATTCCCTCGCTTGTGAGAATCGGGGCACAGGGGCTGAGAAGGAGAGATTAATCCCTCCATCTTCTCCATTTTCTGTTTTGGCACATATCAGGTATTTAAAGAGAATCTGTCACTAGGTTTTTGCTCCCTCTTCTGAGAGCAGCATAATGTAGGGACAGAGACCCTGATTCCAGCCATGTGTCACTTACTGAACTGTTTGCTGTTTTCTCTGCTGCAGATCTAGCAGTTATACAGAGCTCATGACTATGCTGAACTACCTGCAGCACACCAAGTAGTCCTGTAATGATAATCTACTGCTGATTAATCAGTGGTTTTATCAAAACTACACTAAGCAGCCCAGTAAGTAACACATCTCTGGAATCAGGATCTCTGTCTCTAACTTAGGCTGCTCTCAGATGAGGTAGCAAAAATATGGTGACAGATTCATTTTAAGGTCCCTCAGGCTGCTCACAGTAGAACAAGCAGCATGCAGCCTGGTATTATCAGGTTGAAAAACTGCTCCTAGGATGCTTTGAAGAAATTGCCGTACCACAGGTTCCATAGCCAAACCAATGTAATGCCGAACTGTTAGTACCTGGAATGAAGACAAGAGGGGTCTGGCTACTGTACATTGTCCCACCCCATACCATAATCCCAGGATTAGGACTAGTGTGATGTTCAATTTCAATATTGAGTAGCGTACACAATATACAAGGGGCTGCTGATAAGTCTTTGGCTTTGTGATCTTTTTTTGTTTCTATGGTAACGAATTTTACATCACATGAAATCCTTATGTGTCATATACGTTTTCAAAATTTTGTGAATGTTGCTTATGGCAACAGTGTTTTACGCACGCGGGAAAACAAAATGGCGGAGTCTAATGCGATATTCACAGCAACTGAGAGCAGAGGAGTGATAAAATTCTTGTTTCTGCAAGAAAAGTCCATAAAGGATATTCACGGTGATATGTCGCAGACATTGGGGGATCAATGCCCTTCATATTCCACAGTTAAGAACTGGATTGCCAAATTTAAAACGGGCCACTTCAGCACCAATGATGAGGAACGTCCTGGACGACCGAGAGTGGTTGTTGTTCTGGAGATCGTCGATGATGTGCACAACATCATACTGGACAATCGACGAATTTCAGCTAAAGCAATAGCAGACATCATGGGGATTTCCCGTGAATGTGTTTGTGTCATTATCCATAAACATTTGGACATGAGGAAGCTATCTGCAAAGTAGATCCCCAAATATTTGACAACAGATCAGAGAAGCATGCGAGTGAAAACGTCACGGTCCATTTGTCTATGTTTCTGGACTGATAAGAACCTCCTGGATTGACTGGTCACTATGGATGAGACCTGGATTTATTTGTATGACTCTGAAAACAAGGAGCAGTGAAAAGAATGGAGGCACAGTGGTTCTCCTCATCTAAAGATGGTCAGGGTGCAAAAATCAGCCACTAAGGTGATGACGTCTGTGTCCTGGGATAAGGAGGGCGTTCTGTTAGTGGACTACCTTCAAAAGGGTTCCACCATCAATGCAAGGTATTACATTGAACTTTTGGACCAATTGAAGACAGCTCTGAAGGCCAAAAGGTGCGGCAAGCTGCTGTCCAAAGGAATCTTGTCCTGCAAGACAATGCCTCCACTCACACTGCACAAGCGACCACGACAAAACTGGCAGAACTGGGTTTCCAGCTGGTTAACCACACACCTTATTTGCCAGATATAGCTCTCTCCAACTATCATCTGTTTCCAAACCTGAAGAAACACCTCAAGTGTACCAAATTTTACATCATTGCTGATGCCATGGCTGCTACAGATGCCTGGTTTGAGGCACAATTGAAATCCTTCTTTTTCCTAGGCTTACAGAACTTGGAATACTGATGTAAGTGTTGACATCAGTGGAGAGTATGTGGAATAAATGTAAAGTTCCATCATCCAATCTCGTTTCTTTCTGGGTAAAGTCAAAGACTTATCAGCAGCCCCTCGTATAATGTACATAGGTAAACGTTGTAGATAGCACTTACATATAGCAGATTGCACTTGACATATGAAAACAATCTAAGTAGCAATTCCCTTTATATTGTTTTATAATCTTTTATATTTATTAAAAAAGAAAAAACTACTGACGAGAATCTAAAGCTGTTATTGTGCCGCACTAATAACACTGAACCAATGCTATTATTGTACAAAAGTTTTGCTTCTGAAATTTGAAATTAACTCTGAAAAGTACGAGCGATGTTAAATGTTAATTGTACGCTTTATTTTACTGTATTGTTGCGTTTGATCACAAAGCATTGTGCTCTTTGATTGTGTATGAAAAATTTGCATGAAATAACGTTGCTCCTCAATAGCTATGGAAAAGAGCCACATAGGGAGGAAGCTGATTGTAATACAGAAAATGTCAAGATCTTGTCCATAACAAAAGAATCCCTTAATTGAATGTATTCTCAAATTAGTCATGTACTTTCCAGATAATGACTTAAATTTACCATGGAATACAAATCCATTAATTCATTATACCACTAGTTCTGAAGTGCCATCAAGGGCTTCCCATCCATGAAGGGGTGAGCTGAAATTCTTATTAGATGAATCAAATATGTATTGATTACTACCATCTATTTAACTCCTTCACTGCTAGTGGAATAGTAGGAAAAAATGGATATGGAGCAGGTGAAGTAGTAATGTATGAAAAACTTCAGGATGTCTTAAGATCCATCAACAGAGACATTTTTTCTTAATTCTAAATAAAAGGCAAGTTTTCATGTGTGTGTTCTAACCATGTTTTTCCCGGATAGAACATCATTACAGTCAATGTGGCTGTTCACATGCCCACGTCCAGAAGCACGTGTCATGCTAGGTACGGAGAAGTTCCAAGCGCAAGGGAAGGGAAAGGAAAACCTGTGTCTAGGGAGAGGGAAGATGGTGACCTCTGACAAAACCTACTGCTGGTCCCTGGGGTCCCTCACCATCCTAAATAGGTTCTGCACCTATGCGCCGAGCCGGATACCTGACCCTAGGTATCCCTAGTGCTGGGCCCAAATAGGGAACAGATGGGATGAGCTCTAAAGGGTGCTTTACACGAGACAATCTATCATGCGATAGATCATTGGGGTCACGGTTTTTGTGACGCACATCCGGCATCGCTTGCGACGTCGGGCTGTGTGACACCTCCGTGAGTCGTGAGACGTGAGTCGTGTACTCGTCGCTCGGTTTCATAATCTCGTTTAATTAAAATGGCGCTGGTTGCTCATGGTTCCCGGGGTAGCATACGTCGCTCCGTGTGACACCCCAGGAACGATGAACATCAGCTTACCTCCGTCCCGCGGCACCCGCCGGCTATGCGGAAGGAAGGAGGTGGGCGCTCATCTCCGCCCCTTCGCTTCTATTGGCCAGCCGCTGTGTAACATCTCTGTGACGCCGAACGTCCCTCCCCCTTCAGGAAGAGGATGTTCGCCGCCCACAGCGACGTCGCACAGCAGGTAAGTGCGTGTGATGAGGGTTAACGACTTTGTGCGCCACGGGCAACTAATTGCCCGTGACGCACAAACGACGGGGGCGGGTACGATCGATCGTGAAATTGCACGATAGATCGTACCGTGTAAAGCAGGCTTTAGTCAACAACACTAAACAACTATAGAAGACACAAGGAGGACACACAAGGGAGAAAATGCATGAACTACTTATCATTAGATGACTCTGGTAGGAGTTCAGCAGAGCTTTCAGCAATGATACGACAGAGGAGAACAAGCCACCTGCTTGCAACCTAGGCTTGAAGGAACTAAAAATATTACCAGCACAGTTCAAAGGGAGGAACAGGTATTTAAACACCTAGGGAATAGTGACAATCAACAGCTGGATGGAAGTCGAGCTCCTGCTTCGCCCAAAAGGGAGAGAGATAAATCCAGCAGGAAAGCTACCTATATCAATGAATACTGACAGCAGGAACAATGGAAAGTCAGGAAGCATTCTGTGCAGCCAAACACTGTGACCTTCGATAGCCAGAAACCACATGACAGTCTGGCACACATGACACACCCGTGGCGGCACATCTGTTTTAGAATTCAGTTATGGGTCTAAATCGCAGATGCGATATCTTGTGATAGTTGCCATAGCGAACATTATCGCTACGGCAGCTTCACACGCACTTACCTGCCCTGCGACGTCGCTCTGGCCGGCGACCCGCCTCCTTCCTGAGGGGGCGAGTCGTGCGGCTTCACAGCGTTGTCACACGGCAGGCGGTCAATAGAAGCGGAGGGGCGAAGATGAGCAGGACGTAAACATCCCGCCCACCTCCTTCCGTCCTCATTGCAGGCGGGAAGGAGGTAGGGAGATGTTCCTTGCTGCTGCGACTTCATACACAGCGATGTGTGCTGCCGCAGGAACGAGGAACAACATCGTACCTGTCGCTGCAGCGAAATTATGGAAATGACCGACACTACACAGATCACCGATTTTCGACGCTTTTGCAATCATTTATCGGTGCTTCTAGGCTTTCAACGTTGCGACGTCGTTACGGGCGCCGGATGTGCGTCACTTTCGATTTGACCCTGACGAGATCGCAGTAGCGATGTCGCAACGTGCAAAGTACCCCTTAGGGGTACTTTGCACGCTGCGACATCGCAGGCCGATGCTGCGATGTCGAGCGCGATAGTCTCCGCCCCCGTCGCAGCAGCGATATCCTTGTGATAGCTGCCGTAGCGAACATTATCGCTATGGCAGCTTCACATGGACTCACCTGTCCTGCGACCGTCGCTCTGGCCGGCGACCCGCCTCCTTGTTAAGGGGGCGGGTCATGCGGCGTCACTGCGGCGCCACACGGCAGGCGGCCAATAGGAGCGGAGGGGCGGAGATGAGCAGGATGTAAACATCCCGCCCACCTCCTTCCTTCCGCATATCCTACGGAAGCCGCAGTGACGCCGGTAGGAGATGTTCCTCGCTCATGCGGCGTCACACACAGCGATGTGTGCTGCCACAGGAGCGAGGAACAACATCGGACTGTCGCGTCAGCGTAATTATGGATTACGCCGACGCTGCACCGCTTTTGCGCTCGTTAATCGTATCATCAAGCCTTTACACACTACGATCTCGCATGCGATGCCGGAAGTGCGTCATTTTCAGTTTGACCCCACCGAGATCGCACCTGCGATGTCGTAGTGTGCAAAGCCCGCCTTAGTCTCAAGGGCTCGGGTGAAATTTCAACCCCTGTAGTTACACCCCTGGATAAATCCACCAGTCTTTAACTCATCAAGGATGTCAGAGACTCATTTGCAAAAAATGTTGTCGGACCCAAATCTAATGTATATAACATAAATTGTGCACTTACCTAAGCTTCCTAAGCAAATTATATAATAGTTTAGATATTCAACCAATATTACCACTATGACATGTCATTGATATAGTGTATGGGGTGGTCAACTGAAACTGCCACTGAATAGACTTAGGAGTACTTTGCACGTTGCGACATCGCTACTGCGATATTGTCAGGGTCAAATCAAAAGTGATGCTCATCCGGCGCCGGTAACAACATCGCAACGTGTAAAGCCTAGATGCACCGATAAATGATCGCAAAGGCGTCGCAAATCGGTGATCTGTGTAGCGTCGGTCATTTTCATAATGTCGCACCAATAGGAGATACGATGTTGTTCCTCGTTCCTGCGGCAGCACACATCGCTGTGTGTGAGGCTGCAGGAGCGAGGAACATCTCCTTACCTGCCTCCACCGGCTATGCGGAAGGAAGGAGGTGGGCGGGTTGTTTACGTCCCGCTCATCTCCGCCCCTCCGCTTCTATTGGCTGCCTGCCGTGTGATGTCGCTGTGACGCCGCACGACCCGCCCCTTTAGGAAGGAGGCGGGTCACCGGCCAGAGCGACGTTGCAGGGCAGGTAAGTGTGTGTAAAGCTGCCATAGCGATGATGTTCGCTACGGCAGCTATCACAAGAAATCGCATGTGCGATGGGGGCAGGTACAATAGCGCTCGGCATCGCTAGCTGATGCTAGCGATGTCGCAACTTGCAAAGTACCCCTTACAGGTATTGGTACATAACATATTAGGAGTCGGACTCGTGCTGGGCAGCTGCTGCCAAGAAATATATAATCATGGATTGCATATTAGGAAGCATACACTTCTAGGGAGCTCTGCCAAAAGGTGATAACAGCCAAAGTGTATTGTACTAAAGGTACTTTCAAAGAATGGGTTAAATAACTGAAACTGCAATAGCCATCAAAAGTGGCACATTTGTGCTGAATTTATGAGCTATTTACATTGTTCTTCTTTTTCTGGTGTATTGAAAACGTTTTGCTTTTACATTTAATTTGCAATGGGGTTTGAATAATTTTAAAGGGAACCTGTCACCAGGATTTTCCCATATAAGCTGCTACCATCACTGGTGAGCTCTTATATACAGCATTCCAGAATACTGTATATAAGAGTCCAGGCCACTCTGTATAATGTAAAAAACACATATAATACTCACCAAGGGAGCGGTATGGTCCGATGAGTGTCGCTTGTCTCGATCCAGCACCTCCTCCATCTTGTGCGATTCCTGTCCTCCTTCCCAGTCCCATGAGCATGATGTGTCCTGCATTATTCACACAGAGGTTCCTGCGCAAGCGCACTTTGATCTGCCCTGCTGAGGGAAGATCAAAGGACTGTAGTGCCCATGCACAGGCAGTCTGTGACCTTTCCTTGTGCCTGCGTATTACAGTACTTTGCTTTGCCCTCAGCATGGCAGATGAAGTGGGCCTGCGCAGGAGCGCAATGGAGGCACATAGGGATGAGCAGGAGGGCGGTGATCGCACAAGATGGAGAAGGCACCGGACCAAGAGCAGTGACACCCATTGGACCAAACCACCCGCTAGGTGAGTATTATAAAAGTGTTTTTTACCTTTATACAGAGTGGCCTGGGCTCTTATATACAGTATTCTGGAATGCTGTATATAAGGGCTTGCTGGTGATGGCCACAGCTTGAGGGGCCAAATCTGGTGACAGGTTCCCTTTAACTTCAAGTGTAAATACTTTTTATACAATGTGGTGACCTAAAAAATATTAACTTGCTTTGTGTATTGTGGATTTTATTCTGCTTCATATTTTCCTTCCTTGGAGCGCTGGTAATTTCTCCATATTCTCTACTCCAGCTTTATAACTTAAAGGTAGGGTCACATGAGCGTACAGTATACAAAAATTGGTCAAAAATTGGTCAAATTTTCATCCAGAAAAGTGATACGCTTTTTTTCTCTCTTGTCCTACGTGTGCTGTCCAACGCTCTGTATGGAGGAAGGAAGGAGAGCACAATGCAGTGTTGCAGAAAAAAATGTCATGCCACTTTTGCCAAACTATGCCAAAACGTGTGGAGCTGGGGTAGAAGAGAGGTGTAATGGGGGCATGACACTACATCTCATCTAATTTGTGATCGGCTGTAGGGTACCTTATGTCAAAAATCGTACTCCAGTCCCTGATTGGAGTAAGATTTATGGTGTGGGTATTGCAGGGGTGGCAAGGGACAGTAGTCGCAGGCGAGGGCAAGCCCTGGCTGCTGCGCAGATCTGCATGATCATTCCGTGCCTTAGCCACCTCCACAATGCAAAGGAATTGATCTTGATTCCATTCTTTCAGGGATAATTCAGACACAAAATCCAGTTTCTTCACAAACAGTTCTTTACTTAAGGACACACACAGTGTTTCTGGAACACATTCACTGTGGGCTCAGTTCTTCAACATTGCAGATATAGTACAGTTTACTTCAATATTAAATTTTGCTGCAGACTGCTCCCTTGTATACGGTATCACTGTTGTTACTTTCAAGCTTTCCCCCTCTCTCTTTAACACCATGTTAAAATAGGTGTAATTATTGTTTATTACAAGAGCCGGGTAGAGTCCTAGAACAGTCGAATCTAATGGATGCGGCCATTCTGGGCGGCTGCTGGCTGATATTGTTAGGCTGGGGGGCTCCCCATAACGTGGAGCTCCCCATCCTGAGAATACCAGCCTTCAGCCGTGTCACTTTACCCTGGCTGGTATCAAAATGGGGGGGGGACCGCACGTCGTTTTTTTTTAATGATTTATTTTTTTAACTGCACAGTATAGTCCCGCCCCCCGGCGGCTGTGATTGGTTGCAGTGAGACAGCTGTCAATCAGCGTGGGGGCGTGTCTAACTGCAACCAATCATAGGCGCCGGTGGTCGGGGAAAGCAGGGAATACGAGATTGTTTAATGAGCGGCCGGCTTTTTCAAAAGAGGAAAAGCCGCCGGAGTTTAGAGAACAGCCGTGCAGCGCCGCGCCAGTGATCGGGGAACGGTGAGTATGTGAGAGGGGTACTCCATTCAGTCACTCTGGTGATTAGCGGTCACCGGTGAGTTCTTCACGGGTGACCGCTAATCAGGACGCGACACAGACAGAGCCGCGGTATGACAATGAAGTCGGGTGAAGTTCACCCCAGTTCATTCTCTACGCGCGACTCTGTCTGCTGTCAGCGGGTATGTATCTACGACATTGTGCATCACAAACACGCATAAATTCACACGGACAACACATACACATCAGTTATTTCTCTCATGCATAAACGGACAACCAACACGCACACACGGCTAGCATACGGCATTCACACAGATGGCACACGGACACAAAAAAAGGACACAAAAACGGAAAACGGACCCGAAAAACGGACGTAACACACGTGCGTGTTTTTTCACGGACGTGTGAAGGGGGCCTTACCCTGAAGGAACCAGGGAGCAGTCATTTACAAACCTGGCCACTAGATGGCCACAGTGTACACTAAAACACAATTTCATCAATGAATTGCAGGGTAGGGGCGACTCAGCCTTACACCCCTTTACACACAATTTTTCAGCCGAGCCTGATTCATTAAGAGAAGGGAGCATCTTAATGAATCGGTGTGATGGTGGGATATGGTGTACTGTATATCCTGTTGTGTAGATTCGTATTTTAAGCTTGGTTATTATTTGTACTGCTTGTGTGTATATTGTATTGTCTGTAGGTAATCACCCCCTGTAGGGCAAAGTTAAAGCTTCTTGAAGCACTTCTATCCCTAAGTGTGGGGGGAGGTGGGTCTGGGATCCACCTACTGTAAACTCTCTGCTTACCTGGGGGAAAGAGGCAGTCTGTTTGAGAACTCGAAGAGAGAAGGAAAAAGATTAAACTTCTAAGGGAAAAGCTGCAGCTCCCCGCAGAGACTTGGACATTTATCGCTTATCTATATATATAATTGCCTTATTCTGTCTGTCTGTCTGTCTGTCTATCTGTCTGTCTGTCTGTCTGTCTGTCTGTCTGTCTGTCTTGCTCCAAAATTGTGTCCTTACGGTGACACAAAGCTGATTGGCCGCTGGGCTCGCCATGGCCCCGCCCCCCGCACGGATTGGCCGCTCGCCTCGCCTCTGCTCCCCCCCCCACGGATTGGTCGCTCGCCTCGGCCTGGCCCCGCCCTCCGCATGGATTGGCCGCTCGCCCTGGCCCTCCGCACGCATTGCCAGACATAACCTTGCACTGCTGGGATCGTGACGGAGCCGGTGAACGCTGGTAACCATTATACACATCGGGTAACTAAGGTCCCTTAGTTACCCGATGTGTATCATAGTTACCAGTGTACACCGGCTCCGTCACGATCCCAGCAGTGCCAGACATACCCTTGCGATGCTGGGATCTTGACGGAGCCGGTGAACGCTGGTAACCATTATACACATCGGGTAACTAAGGTCCCTTAGTTACCCGATGTGTATCATAGTTACCAGTGTACACCGGCTCCATCACGATCCCAGCAGCGCCAGACATAACCTTGCGATGCTGGGATCTTGACGGAGCCGGTGAACGCTGGTAACCATTATACACATCGGGTAACTAAGGTCCCTTAGTTACCCGATGTGTATCATAGTTACCAACGTACACCGGCTCCCGGTACACATGTGCAGTGAGCCGGCATTATACTCCTCTCCCCCCAGGACTACTCCTCTTATTATAGTCCTCCTATTATACTCCTCTCTGAGTATAATAGGAGAACTATTATAGCATGGGGGATGGAGCACGATGGGGTGCGCAGCATGGGGGATGTAGCACGATGGGGGGTGCGCAGCATGGGGGATGTAGCACGATGGGGAGTGTGCAGCATGGGGGATGGAGCACGATTGGGAGTGTGCAGCATGGAGGATGGAGCACGATGGGGAGTGCGCAGCATGGGGGATGGAGCACGATGGGGGGTGCGCAGCATCGGGGATGGAGCACGATGGGGAATGCGCAGCATAGGGGATGGAGCACGATGGGGGGTGGGCAGCATGGGGGATGGAGCACGATGGGGGGTGCGCAGCATGGGGGATGGGGCACGATGGGGGATGCGCAGCATGGGGGATGGAGCACGATAGGAGGTGCACACCTCCCCCCAACACACACAGACAACACACCACACACACACTGGGAACCACAAACACCGCCATACACAGACACCCACACACACAGACAACGCCGCACACACACAACACCCAACACACAAACACCGCGGCATACATAAATATACGCACATACCGCACAACACACACATTGCACAAAACATACCTCCCCCCAAAACACACCACACCCACACAAACCGCGCAACACACACACACAACGCTACAGACATACAGCGCTCCACAAACAACGCAACACGCGCAACACACATACAACACCGCTCTCACCCCCCGCCACACCCAGACAACACCCAGAACATGTACAGCCCCTACACAAACACTTGGTAACTACAGACAACAACATCTATCATTATATATATAACAAAAATCATACATGAACTACACAATACATAAATTCTAGAATACCCGATGCGTAGAATCGGGCCACCTTCTAGTTGGATTATATTCATATTTCTGGACAAATTTTACCCTCTGTGTGGTGGATTATCTTGTGGACCATTTGATTTGCTTGGAATAAATGCTTATTGGATTGTACAGCCATCTCTCGCTCTGTTGATTGTGTGATATGGGAGAAGGACCCCGTCACAATCGGGTACCCCTGACTCCAGCACACCTGCTCATCAAGACTGCCGTGAAATGCCTGTCTAGATGAATCGGGGCCTAACTTTTATATTAGCTCTCTAACTTATCCCAATATATACCCCATGTTGAGCTCCTCCTAGTGATGATGTCCCTGTGTTGTTGACCTCTATGTAATTCTAAATGGTTGCACTGATCTCTTTTTTATCGCCAAGCTTCAACCAGTGTCTTAAAGAGGCAGTAACACAATTATCATAGCAACACAACATTGACAATAAACTCAAACACATGCCCTTCAGAGTTAATATAAACCGTGTATTGTTAGAGCAATAGCGGAGAGTCTTTTATTATATCCTTGTTATACTGTTAGAATCTTTAAAAATAACATTTCAGATTAGTTTATTGTGCAATTCTTTTTTTTGTACAAATAGCAACAGATGAATATAAAATATTCAGCATAGAGTGTCCTAATCTCAATACATTTTACCCTTCCCTTACCTACCTTTGACCTAAGGAGCAAACATGGGGTGATATATTATGTTTATCTCTTTCTCTTTGTGTAGGGATATGCTATTTTGAGGAACACTACAGATACCAGATACTCACACTGCCATAAGAAGATGCTTCAACTGAATGATAAACCGGTGTACAAAAGCAAATGTCCTTGTGATTCAATATATAAATGAAAATCTTGCAGCTGCAGAATAATGCATCCCTAGCTATATTACTATTTGTACTACAGCGTAATTGTGAATGTAAGCTTCTCTTCATTAGCACAATATATTAATATGATGATTAGATAAAGCTTTAAACCACACGATACGCTCAATCCTGACTTATTCATATACGCAGCAAATATCATAGGTGAAAGCTTGTGCCCAACAGATCAAGTTTCCTGTTGTTTTGAAGAAAAATAGTAGTGGAATAGCTAAAATGTCCAGATTTAGAACAAATATTCCCGCTGATGATGATCGAAAACATCTAATAAAGAAAACATCAACACTCTCTAATTCAGCGTCAGCATTGCCAATGGCCAACGTGGCAGAATACAGCTTACATTTACATAAAGGATACAACGAGTCGTGATGGGAAGACGTTGCTCTGGGCCAGATGGAGAAGAAGGGAAAAGTGAACAACTCCATCAGAAAGAACGTCAGGTGTAAAGCCAGCTTTACACGTTGCAATTAGTTGTACAATCGCATTTGCGATGTGACACGCCCAGGTTGCATACGGGATCTTATGAGATTGCACGTAGGTCATTCATTTGCTGTCACACGAGCGTTAGTAGTCTATGTTAAATTGATCAGTTTTGTGTGCGATCCTTTAGATCATGTGTTCTGTGACGTATGCATTGGGCACCCTTTTTTTTTTATTTATTGACTTGCCAAGCGTGTGTAATGTGTAGGGATGCGTTTTTACTATGTCATCTGCCATTCAGCTCTGCTACATGGCCGCTGACAGCAGACACAGACAGCCATGTAGCAGAGCTGAATGGCAGATGACAGCAGACACAGACAGAGCCGCACTGTCATAATGAACTCGGGTGAACCTCACCCGACTTCATGGTCATGCTGCGGCTCTATCTGTGTCGCGTCCTGATTAGCGGTCACCAGTGAAGGGCTCACCGGTGACCGCTAAACTCCTGAGTAACTGACTTGAGCAGCCCTCTCTCATATACTCACCGATCCCCGATCCCCGGCGCTGCACGGCATTTGTGTCGCCCTGGGCAAGCCAGGGGACACAGATCACACACCACCACACCCCACATCCCAGGTAGGCACACCTAAGCTGAACCAAAAATCCTTGTTGCCTTCCTCCAGGAGTCTGATGATGCACACCAGGGGGTGGGCCAGGCGGTTGGCTCCGCCCACCAAGGAGCTCACAGCTCTGGAGGCAGGAAGTGTCAGGCAGATGAGCCCAGGGTGAGCCTGTGTCAACAGCAGAGTAGCCCGGGTAGGGCTAGAGTAAACAGCAGAGAAGTGAAAGTGAAGGAAAGAAAAGTGGAAAAGGAGGAAAGCAAGAAGTGGTGACAGAGCAGAGAGTGTGCAAAGCCTGAAGGGTCCAGCTTTGTGGAGGGCCAGAACAGCAAGGTCAGCGACGGCGGTGACTGTCTGGAGGGGGACCGTTTGGAAGTTCCTGGAAGGACCCCGTTGGCTGTGTGCCCGGTGGTCTGGAGCAGTGTTCCGAAGGACAGTCAGCACCAGGGCAGGGGCCTCTCGGACCCCGGCAAGGCTAGGAGTCGCCAAATTTGCCGAATCCGTCAGTGAAGGGGACGTAGATCCCCCAACAACCAAGTCCCGATTGACGGCAACAGCCCAACCTGAAGCAGAGAGACACCGCCACCGCCAAGGCACCAGTTTCTCAGGGCCAGCGCCTGCGGGCAAAGTGTAGAGCTCCTCCGGCCCAGATTGCAGTCGGGGAGCGGGTAACCGGAGGGAATCCACCGCTACCATCAGTCAAACTTAGGTGCAAGGAAGAGGGACATCACCGTCACCTACCGGGAGTGCAGGTGCAGCCGTCTGTGGGACCGTCCTACCAGCCGTTTGGTTTACCGTACAAACTGTGTCCATGTCTCAGGCTGAGTGAGTACCACAGTGCCGCAAGGCACAGCGCTGCCCCCGCGTCCCTGCGCCCACCAGGCCCCGCACCTCACCACCCATCACCGGGCCCCGGGATCACCAACCCCTACCCACGGAGGGGCAACACAACACCTGGCTGCTCCCCATCACCATCCCCGGGATCCCCATCCAGAGCAGCGGTGGTGCAATCACCACAACCGTGGGTGGCGTCACGAACTATAACAATCCCCGCACCCAACAAACCCCTTTCACTCACGGGCGAGGAGTGTCGCTCGAGGAACCCCGGGATCCGGCCCACAGCTCGAGCCACCACTGAGCAGCTGCCGGACCCGAGCAGAAGGGGTGAGCGTAGTGTGCCGACACCCTCCTCCCCGCCCGCGACACATTCACACTGCTCTGGCGGCTTTTACTATTTTGAAAAAGCCGGCCGCCCATTAAACAATCTCGTATTCCCTGCTTTCCCCGCCCACCGGCGCCTATGATTGGTTACAGTGAGACACCCCCACGCTGAGTGACAGGTGTCACACTACACCCAATCACAGCAGCCGGTGGGCGTCTCTATACTGTGCAGTGAAATAAATAATTAAATAATTTAAAAAAACGGCGTGCGGTCCCCCCAATTTTAAAACCAGCCAGATAAAGCCATACGGCTGAAGGCTGGTATTCTCAGGATGGGGAGCTCCACGTTATGGGGAGCCCCCCAGCCTAACAATATCAGCCATCAGCCGCCCAGAATTGCCGCATACATTAGATGCGACAGTTCTGGGGCTGTACCCGGCTCTTCCCGATTTGCCCTGGTGCGTTGGCAAATCGGGGTAATAAGGAGTTATTGGCAGCCCATAGCTGCCAATAAGTCCTAGATTAATCATGTCAGGCGTCTATGAGATACCTTCCATGATTAATCTGTAAATTACAGTAAATAAACACACACACCCGAAAAAATCCTTTATTAGAAATAAAAAACACAAACATATACCCTGGTTCACCACTTTAATCAGCCCAAAAAAGCCCTCCATGTCTGGCGTAATCCAGGATGCTCCAGCGTCGCTTCCAGCGCTGCTGCATGGAGGTGACCGGAGCTGCAGCAGACACAGCCGCTCCTGTCACCTCCACACAGCAACTGAACACAGCCGCGCGATCAACTGAGCTGTCACTGAGGTTACCCGCTGTCACTGGATCCAGCGGTGGCCGCGATTAACCTCAGTGACAGCTCAGCTGATCGCGCGGCTGTCTTCATTTGCCGCGTGGAAGTGACAGGAGCGGCGGTGTCTTCTGCAGCTCCTGTCACTTCCATGCAGCAGAGCTGGATGCGACGCTGGACCATCCTGGATTACGCCGGACATGGAGGGCTTTTTTGGGCTGATTAAAGTGGTTAACCAGGGTATATGTTTGTGTTTTTTATTTCTAATAAAGGATTTTTTTGGGTGTGTGTGTTTATTTACTGTAATTTACAGATTAATCATGAAAGGTATCTCATAGACGCCTGACATGATTAATCTAGGATTTAGTGGCAGCTATGGGCTGCCAATAACTCCTTATTACCCCGATTTGCCAACGCACCAGGGCAAATCGGGAAGAGTCGGGTACAGTCCCAGAACTGTCGCATATATTGTATGAGGCAATTCTGGGCGGCTGTTGGCTGATATTGTTAGGCTGGGGGGCTCCCCATAATGTGGAGCTCCCCATCCTGAGAATACCAGCCTTCAGCCGTATGGCTTTATCTAGCTGGTTTTAAAATTGGGGGGGACCGCACGCCGTTTTTTTAATTATCTAATTATTTATTTCACTGCACAGTATAGACACGCCCACCGGCTGCTGTGATTGGGTGCAGTGTGACACCTGTCACTCAGCGTGGGGGCGTGTCTCACTGTAACCAATCATAGGCGCCGGTGGGTGGGGAAAGCAGGAAATACGAGATTGTTTAATGGGCGGCCGGCTTTTTCTAAATAGTAAAAGCCGCCGGAGCAGTGTGAATGCTGTGCAGCGCCACGCCGGGGATCGGGGATCAGTGAGTATGAGAGAGGGGGGGGAGAGGGATAGACTGACATTCACAGAGAGTGAGGGACAGAGATAGTGACCGACTGACAGAGATTACTGAATGACAGACATTGTGAGGCGCTTCAGAACGCAGCTTTTCAGCTGCGCTCTGAAGCGGACCTTTTTTAAGCTGCGGTGCAGAGCGCACACCTGCACACATAGCATCAGACACCAAAATCCTATGAGGGATGTCACACGTTACAATTGACTAGGTTTGTGCAACAAAACGCTCAATTCTAGACAAAGATACGATGTGTTTACGATCAACAGTTTTGCGTTCAATCCTGATCGCACGTAGCTGTCACACGCAGACACCTCACAAACGATGCCGGATGTGCGTCACTTACAACTTGACCCCAACGGCAGATTGTGAGATATATTGAAGCGTGTATAGCGGGCTTAAGGCCTCTTTCACACATCATTTTTTTGCCATGTCGTTTTGTGAAAAAAATGGATCCAGCTCTGGATCTGTTTTTTTCTCATTGACTTATTAGTGTCCGGCCAATGGAACTGATGGCTACATGAACGTTTTTTGAGTGCATCGAAAAAACGGACAGCAACGGATCTGTTGGCGTCCGTCGTTTGTTATAATGGAAGCCTATGGGTGCAGGATCCATCACAGTCTGTCAAATGACGTATTCCAGCGATGGAACCGTCCATTTTGGTCAGGAAAAGTTCTCTCTCTCTCTCGTCCGGAATGGGTTCCTATAGGTTTTCAATGGCAAATAACCTTTGCCATGTAAAAAAAAATTATAGAATGACGAATCCTTTTTTTTACTGGATCTATCGCATCAGTTTTACCACAATCTGCGACGGATCCGTCACATCAGTCACAAGACGGATTGTGACTGATACAAAAAAATGATGTGTGAAAGAGACCTAAAGAGGCCTAGGTACTTTACACACTGCGATATCGCTAGCGATCTCATTAGCGATGTGAAATTCTAGATCGCAAGTGCTTTCTTTTGAGGTCGCACATAGGTCATTTTACGCATGTGCGATCTCGAAATATCGCACTTCCGATCTAGAATTTCACATCGCTAACGAGATCGCTAGCGATGTCGCAGCATGTAAAGTACCCTTAAGTCACCAAGAATAACTGTACTACAACATATTACATGTTTTGCAGGACCGTTATCTACTACTATACGGTTACAGTAACAGCCCGGTCATCTGCTGTGGTTCCCCTATTTTTACGATTAGGCTGCACCACCATAGTTGTAATCAGGGTTACCAGGTTAGGGGAAGGAAAGAAAAATTCTTCAGCTCACCTGTTGCCCGGACTGCTGGACCTTGCGGGTGCCTAGGATCCGTCGGTAAGTCAATCAGTGCCGGATCATTTTTCCTATTTCCTTTACCAGGTTTGGGGCCTACTCAGATGTTTTGTTCCCCCTTGAGCTAAACCCCTAACTATACCTCTGGTTGGCACCCTTGAAATTGTTCCAGAACATAAAGTATCTCTTCTAGAAAATTATTGCAATTACACATGTTTATTTTCTTTGTGTGCATTGGAGGAACACAAAATAATAGAGTAAAATAATAGAGAAACATGGGACATCATTTCACAGAAAACTCCAAAAATGGGCTGGATAAAATTGTTGGCACCTTTCCAAAATTGTGGGTAAACAACTTTGTTTTAAGCCTGTGGTGCTCATTGAAACTCACCTCTGGCAAGGAACAGATATGGGCAATATAAAAATTACACCTCCCCATACCATTTCCCTCCTTTTTTGAATTTTTATTTCTAACACAGAGGCCAGAAACGCAACACGCAGTAAAGCCTTGTGTGCGCGCTTTGTTTTTGCTGCGTTTTTGCAGCGTTTTTTTTGGTATAGTTTGTTGCCCAAAACTGCAAGTCTTTCCATTTGCCAGCAAAGTCAATGAGAATTGTGAAAGGCTGTGCATCTATTTACCTTGCAGTTTTGGGTGCAGAAAAAAGAAGCAGAAGCAATTCTTTGTACATTTTTGACCAGCCTTTTAGTGATGGGTGAACTCGCCGATATCCGAGCTCGGCGGATCTAGCCGGGTTAAAAAAAAAAGGTTATTGCCCAGAATTAATCCCAGGTATCTGGCCGAATACCAGTCCCCATGTAAGTTTATGGGGGCCAGAAATCAGCCCTTAAAAATGGCGGTAGAAGGCATAGGGGAATAGGAGCAAGCGGGTTATACTTACCGAGTCACCGGGGCGGCTGTAACTACTCTAGCGGCCTCTCACTCATTTCCAGGGCCACTCATTAGCCTCATGCATATTCACTGATTTCCCCACCCACCGGCATCTGTGATTTGTTGCAGTCAGACAGTGACCCCACCCTGAGTGGCAGCATGTCTAACTGCTTCCATTCACAGATGCTATGTGCGGCTATCATGGTTTAAAAATAAATAAATTTAAAAAAATGGTGTAGGGTCCCCCCATTTTATGATACCCAGCACAGATAAAGCATATGGCTACAGGCTGCAGACCCCAGCCGTGCGCTCATCTTGGCTGTGTATCCAAATAAGAGGATTCGTATGCGGCTTTTTTTTAATCATTTCCATAAATTTAAAAAACGGCATGTGGTCCCCCCAATTTTGACACCCAGCCAAGATGAAGCTCGACAGCTGGGAGCTGGTATTTTCAGGCTCAGGAGACCCATGCTTATTGGGCCTTCCCAAGCCTAAAAATAGCATCCTACAGCCACCCAGAAATGCCGCATCCATTAGATTCAATTGTCCCGGTACCTTGCTCGGCTGTTCCTGATTGCCCTGGTGTGATGGCAATCGGGGTAATAGGGGTTAATGTTAGCCCACACCTGCCAATAAGCCCCAGATTAGTAATGGGAGGCATTTATGAGATCCCCCATTACTAATCTGTAAGTAAAAAGAAATAAACACAAAGACCGAAAAATCCTTTGTTTGCAATAAAAGACAAAAGAGCACCCTCTTTCACCTCAAAATAATCCTGAAGATCCGACGTAATCCACATGAGGTCCCACAAAGATCCCAGCTCTGCTTCATCTGAAGGCACAGCGCGCAGCCATAGAACATGACTGAACTCTGTGAGCGACAGGCAGAGAATGAATGAGCCACACGATTAGCGGTGACGTCACTCAGGTAAGTTACGGTCACAGCTGGAAGTTCCAACGATCCTCCACCTGTGAACGCAGGTAACTTGAAGTTACCTGAGGTCAAGTTACCTGCGTTCACAGGTAGAAGACCGTGGGAACCTCCAGCTATGAGTCTATGACCGCAACGAACCTGAGTGATGTAACCGCTGATCTTGCTGCTCATTCATTCTCTGCCTGGAGCTCACCGTGGACAGTCATTGGTCTATAACCGCACGCTGTGCCTTCAGATGTAGCAGACTGGAATCATTGTGGAACCTCATGTGGAATATGTCGGACCTTCAGGGGTATTTTGGGGATTAATAAAGTGGTGAACGTGGGTGCTCGCTTGTCTTTTATTGCAAATGAACATAGAGAAGACAATATGGATGTATATTTATTTCTGGATTGGGCATAGGTTCACCTGAACCCAGCCTAAAGGCTGCTTTACATGCAGTGACATCGCTAGCGATGTCGCTGGTGAAAGCACCTGCCCCCGTCGGTTGTGCGTCACAGGCAAATCGCTGCCCGTGGCGCACAACATCGCTAGGACCCGTCACACATACTTACCTGCCTAGCGACGTCGTTGTGGCTGGCAAACTGCCTCCTTTCTAAGGGAGTGGTTCGTGCGGCGTCACACGGCAGCCGTTCAATAGAAGCGGAGGGGCGGAGAGCAGCCGAAAGAAAGTAACGCCCACCTTGTTGCCAGAGGATGCAGGTAAGGTGTTGTTCCTCGTTCCTGGGGTGTCACACGTAGCGATGTGTGCTGCCTCAGGAACGACGAACAACCTGTGTCCTACAACAGCAATGATATTTGGGATTAGAACAACGTGTCGATGATCTACAATTAGGTAAGTAATTTTGATCGTTAGCGGGCGCTCATACGTTTCACACACAACGACGTCGCTAACGAGGCCGGATGTGCGTCACGAATTCCGTGACCCCAATGACATCTCGTTAGCGATGTCCTGAGTGTAAAGCAGCCTTTAGGCCGCGTTCACACATCAGTGTTTAAGGAAACGTGTGACACATTTTTAACAGATGCCAACCATACTCATGATAATCTACAGTGATCTTCACATGTCTGTGTCTGTGGCAAGGGCCAAAACAAATCTATGGGTCTGGGAAAAAACACATACAGCGCACGGATGGCATCAGTGTACAATCCGTGTGCCGTCTTTGTGCTATATGCGTTTAACATTGAAAGTAAAGGAGAAGCTTTGGTTTTACATTTTCTATATCCATACCAGAAAAAACACGGATGGATAGTTGTTTAAAAATAAACATGGAGGCTCAAAATGGCCATGTATTTATACAGATGTGTGAAGGGGACCTAAGGGGAACTTTGCACACTGCGACCTCGCAGGCCGATGCTGCGATGCCGAGTGCGATAGTGCCCGCCCCCGTCGCAGCAGCGATATGTGGTGATAGCTGGCGTAGCGAAAATTATCACTACGGCAGCTTCACACACACACACACTCACCTGCCGTGCGACGTCCCTGTGGCCGGCGACCCGCCTCCTTGTTAAGGGGGCGGGTCGTGCGGCGTCACTGCGACGTCACACGGCAGGCGGCCAATCGGAGCGGAGAGGCGGAGATGAGCAGGATGTAAACATCCTGCCCACCTCCTTCCTTCCGCATATCCTACGGAAGCCGCAGTGACGCCGGTAGGAGATGTTCCTCGCTCCTGCGGCTTCACACACAGCGATGTGTGCTGCCGCAGGAGCGAGGAACAACATCGGACCATCGCGTCGGCGTAATTATGAATTACGCCGACGCTGTACCGATGATACGATTACGACGCTTTTGCGCTCGTTAATCGTATCATCCAGGCTTTACACACTGCGATGTCGCATGCGATGCCGGATGTGCGTCACTTTCAATTTGACCCCACCGACATCGCACCTGCGATGTCGCAGTGTGCAAAGCCCGCCTAAGTCAGCAGGTCAGTGCATATGCTGCTTTAATACTCCAGATTACTCAATAACAAATTTTATTTCTTTTTGAGGTTAACTAACCTCTTACAAAAATGTTAATGTTTGTCGTGTACATATGCATCCCTTGATGTTGTAAGATTAGCACGTGCCCACGAGAATGGTTGACCCATTTTTGATCATAGTTTTATAGGTATCTGACTTTTGTTTGTCTTTTTACAATGTATTGCAATGACATTTTGGCAATTTTTTTTTTATCTACGTTTTATTAAGTGGATTTAGAAACTACATGTGTTTTTCGGATATTTTATTTGTGTCTGGAGTTGAAACTTCCTTTTTACATTAAGGCAAGTGTAAAATTTATCTCCCAGGGTGTGGAGCTAGCAAGGTGAGAATGAAATCTTGACAGCAGTGGTGGAAAACTTTTTGCGCAGTCTGTGTTTGTGTTATCCAGCAGAGCGAGTAGAATTAGATGTGAGTCATGATGGCAGCAGGTTCGGCGCTTGCAGTGAAGGAGCACTGTACTAAGTCATAAGTCACTTTTAACATTGGTAACTGACATAACTTGCTCAGTATTGTGACTGCATTGTAAAAATGATATCATGTTTTATGAAATGTGTGCAGTGTACATCATTCAAAATACGAACTCACAATTTAACAACAGGTAATATCCTGACCCGTAGCAGTTTTTTAAAGGGATGTGTTATTGGAGCAGATTTTATAGCCCGATCACCTTTAGAGGAAAAATGAAACTACAGACATTCTTAAAAAGAAAAGAAAATTTAGCAAAAAGAGTATTGGCATAAACAGACAGAGAAGATCCTATGTGCAAGAACAGAATATGGCCCTTTAAAGTCCAATAACATCAAAATTCATCATACTCAATACAGTGGTGAACCAGTGTGTTCACTCTAGAACAGGACTTCCATCTGTGCCTAGTGTGACGCCCTGGACTAGTCAGGTTGTCCCAGGTAGTTCCATGCACACAGAACCCCCCCTTCCTTAGTAAGGTGACAGCAGCCAAACTACAAACCTTTGTCACCACCCTCCAGGTTTGATGTTCACACCAGGGGGCGAAGCCAGGCAGTTGGCTCTGCCCATCGAGGAGTTCACAGGCCCGGAGGCGGGAAAACGGTAGAGATTAGTCTTGACAGTGGAGTGAAGTGGAGTCAAGTTCAAGGGCAGACCTGTGCTCAGGCCTGCCAAAATCTACACCAGGTGTCTGGGTTGGAGCCCAGTCACCTCTGGCAAAGATAACAGAGAGAAATTGTAGAATGGGGCTTTGTAAACCGCGCCAAAGATCACTGATGAAATCTTGGATTAATGTAAACTTTTTATTCTTGCACAGGATATCTGATGTAACTTATGCCTGTTTGGTCCTGAGGAAGGGAGCAGAGTCTCCTGAAACACGTAGCCCTGTGCAAGAATAAAAAGTTTACATTAATCCAAGATTTCATCAGTGATCTTTGGCGCGGTTTACAAAGCCCCATTCTACAATTTCTCTCTGTTATCAGCCACCTGGGATACTGCTGCCTTTGATCCGGATTTATGCTGTTACAGGAGTTGTGCCTTTCACAACCATCTTTGGTGAGTAGGATCATCTCCTTTATCACCCCCTGTCTGTCAGGGTAAGACCCTATTGCGCTTTTTTGTCTGCAGGTTCTTTTTATCTACCTCTGGCAAAGAGGCAGACGGTGGTGGCCGCCTGTAGGAGCTGGGATTCCAGCCGGTGGAACCGTAGGGACCGGGAACGGGCGGTGACCCGACAGTACCGAACCGGGAAACCGATTGGAAACCGGAGCATCAGGAGGGGTACTCAGACCCAGTACGAGGCCCAGAAAAAACTAGGCTAAGTCGAATCAACTGATTGAGGACTGGACTTCAGGACCTTTCCCACACGACTGAAGACAACAGCCCAACGATTAGGGTAAAGCCACCGCCAAGGCATAGAGGCCCAAGGGGCCAGCGTCTGCGGGCAAACAGGGCTCTCCCGACACATAGCAAGCCGGGGAGCAGACTACCGTTGCTTAGGCATAAGAGTCATAACTTTCACACAAGAGAGGTGAAGGAGAAAGGCGGAAACCAGCAACCTGTTAAGGGGAAACTGCAGCCGGCTGTGGGCACCGTTCACCATCTTGTTTGGTGTTATGTCCTGGTGGTGAATCCTCTGGGCCGTGCACGGGACTCCCCCAGTGAGGCAACCCGGAGCTAACCCCTGTACAGGGAATGTCCGAACACCCCACCAGAGGTGCCTAGATGCACGGTAGCCGGAGTACTAGTAGGTACTGGAATAGCGTTCTTCAGGGGACTGGTAGTACAAATTCTCTGGGGCCACAGGGTTCCTGGAGACAGTGCCGGAATCAAGTTCAGGTGCCGGGTTGGAACAACAGGCGGGATCTGGGTCCAGCTGGGCGAAAAGGTTGAGGTGGCCGAGCGAAGTCAGGGATCAGAGACGGACACAGGCTGATGGAATGGTGGTCGTCTTCACCGCCGACAGTCACCGGAGGACCTCCTGGACAATCCTGTAGTCTGGACCGGGTTAAGGTGGTAGCACAGGCTCTGCGAAGGAGACAGATACTGGCAAGGCACAAGGGGACCTGAACGCCTAGCTCTAAGGAACACGTTGAACAGGCACCGCCCACATGGAAAGGACATCCTAATATACCCAGTACCTGACTTTGGCAATATCCTGTTTCCGGACGCTGGCCCTTTAGGAGGAGGTTAATGACCGCGCGCCCTAATGCGCATGCGCGATGCCCGAGTGCTGGAGACCAGAGCAGGAAGTGGTGCAGAGGATGCAGGAGAGCCCGACTGTGTGTCCTGGATCACAGGGGAACGCTGGGTGCGGGGGACAGGGAGCATGGAGGACGCAGAGGAGGAAGAGTGAGCTCTGTAGCCATGGGCAGGAGGACCGGGCACCGGGACGGTGAGTGAGGGGCGGCGTCGGGACCCGGGGAGCGTGACATTTGGTTTACCAGAGACTTAAGCGTGTTTTCTCATACTGAGTACAACAGTGCTTTCGGGCCGTGCACCGCGCCGCACCGCACCGACACCCCAGCACGCATCCGTCCCCTCGCCTCAGCACCTCCCTCGGGCCCCCGGGACCATCATCCCCCTACCCACCGAGGGGGTCAACACTAAGCTGCGCAACACCGTCCTCGGGAGCCTAGTCAACGGCAGCGGTGGTGTCCATCCATTAACCACAACCCGTGGGTGGTGTCACGAACTTAAATCTCCTACAAACCACCGCGGCTCCGTCCGTGGACCTCCCCACCGAAGTCCCTACGTGCAGCACCAATCCCCCTTTCAGAGCGACGTGACCCCCGGGTCCGTGGAGAGCTCGAGCCACCCACCGACAAGCACGGATCAGAGCGGCTCCGCAGCCGGCCGAGCCCCGGGACGGTACACCTAGGCCTGAGAGGTCATGGTGTGACATCATGACGTTCACAGTAATGTTAGACTCCCTGTGACCTCCAAAACCTACTCACAGATGGAAGTCCTGTGTCTAGAGTAAAGTACCTGCTCACCATAGTGGAAAGAATAGGCTCAGAGGACAAGGCAGTGGGCACTGGAGGCAGCAGGGGTGTTGGGAAGGCTGAGCCATGAGGATGTAGCATTCTTTTGTGCTGTGGTTAAAGGGGTGGTTCACTACTTATTTTACCAAGCAACATCAATGTTGTTGAAAAACAAGGCTTCTCTCAAATAACTTGTGTTGCCAATAGTGCCTGTGAGCGGCACTATTGGGGTCCACTCATCCCCTTCTCGTGATTCCCCAGGCTCCATGACCTTTCATATCCAGTGATGTCATGTCAACTTGCAGTTGACCAGACATCACCACGGCTGGCCCCAGTCTTTTTGAGTGACTGGGCTGTGTGCGGTGTTTCACCGCTCATCACAGCCCAGCATTGCTCTGACTTGCGGCGCTCTGCAGTGAAGGAAAGTGCTTCCGACATGCTGCGCATTGATGCTGGACTGTGACGAGCGGTGAAACACCGCCCACAGCCCAGTCACTCAGGAAGACTGGGGCCGACCGTGGTGATGTCAGCTCAACTGGAAGTTGACCTGACATCACCAGATCCCAGAGGTCACAGAGCCCGGGGGTCACTAGAAGGGAATGAGTGGATTGCAATAGCGCCGCTCACAGGCAACATAAGGTATTTGAGAGAAGTCTTGTTTCTCAACATTATAACGATGTGGCTTGGAAAAATAAGTATTGAACCATCTCTTTAAATCTAGACTTTAGACTGTCATCCCCCTCATCAAGTACATCCTTTTCAACAGTCCACCCAGTTGTGCGCCTCCTCAACACTCAAGACAGTAGGAGTATTCCTTACTACAATATTCTGGGACCATTGCATTCTGGACCCATAGGAGACTGTACATTTGCCCCCATGTACCGCCCCGCACTCGGCTGCAGCCAAGCCGCTCGGATCCGGGCTCGTAGGTGGGTGGCTCGAGCGCCTCCGGACCCGGGGTCACTTCGCTCTGAAAGGGTGCTGGCGCTACTTAGGGGGGTGGTAGGTAGGTGTACGGCCGGAGCCGTGTTGGAGTTCATGACGTCACCCACGGGATGTGGTGAAGATGTCGAGACCACCGATGTAGTTACGGGGCACCCGGGGGAGATGGTTATGCAGCAAGATGTTAACCCCTCCGTGGGCAGGGATGATGGCCCCGGGACCCATTGGGGAGAGTAGCTGGGTGGTGCATGGCGGTGTGCGGCCGGACGGCACTGTTGTACTCACTGTTATTGACACACACAAGTCTCTGGTAAACAAAGTTGATGGTGGTCGGTGCCCGCAGCCGACTGCGTCTGGTCCCCCACCCGGTTCGGTGGTCTTGGCCTTTCTCCTGCACTGTGTAATGTATGTGTAGATTGCCTGCGCTTCAGTGACGGGAGTCCGCTCCCCGGCATTGTATATGTCGGAGGAGCCCGTTTGCCCGCAGACGCTGGCCCGTGGGATCTCTCTGCTGTGCGGTGGCTTTCTATCCCCCTCGGTGGGCTGTTGTCTTCAGTCGGGACTTGGGTGGGAAAGGACCTATAGTCCAGACCGCAATCAGTGAATTAACTCAGTCCAGTGGATTCTGGACCATGTTTCAGGGTCTGAGTACCCCCCCTGTGTGCTCCGGTTTCCGAGTCGGTTCCCCGGGTTGGTACCGGCGGGCCACTACCCTGTCTCGGTCCACCATGGTTCCACCGAGCCATCTTCCCGACTCCTGCAGGCTAGGCCACCATATTCCTCCTAGCCAAGGTACCAGGGCTCTGACCCTGGCACCTATCAGTCTGTCACAGGCCTGTACTACAGGCCTGACCTCCTCACTGCTCAACACTCAAAACTCATCTGCCTGAACTGAACATTTCCTGCCTCAGGCCCTCTGAACTCCTTGGTGGGCGTGGCCAACCGCCTGGCTCCGCCCCCTGGTGTGTCCATTAAGCACTGAGGGAGGTGACTAGGGTTTTTGGTTTGGCTGGTGTTACCTTGTGTGGGACTGGTGTTGTGCAGGGCGCTATCTGTGACTACCTGGCTAGTCCAGGGCGTCACACCCACACAATGCATTATTTGTTGACAAAGCTGAATTACAAAAATATTTGCTTGAAAAATTGCTTAGATTTAAAAAAAAAAAAAGTTATTTGATGGACAACCCCTTTAATTATTCAGAATCCAGTCCTGACCCAATATATTGATTATTCTCTCAAGTCTTCTTGACCTCCAGGTGCCGCCTCGCTAAAACTCTTAACATTGGCCAACACCAGGAGCTTTGTTGGGCTAGGCAGTCATAGAACATCCTAATGGCAGACAGTGACAGGACATGGTAAGCTAAAAACTAATAACCTATATTCCAATGTATTTTATTGGGTTTAATACAATTACACTTACATGTGTAGGTTGTGTTAGAAATATATAGTGTTTTATTTTAAGTCAGAATCTACTTCTATTAATAATATAAATTAGCCGTTGTCTCAACACCTAAAAACTCATGCTCTTAAGCAGTGGCATAGCATGGGGGCAGATGCACAGGGGAAGATACCACAAGAGCCAAATTCTATTAAGGTGCACATCTTTTAGGGTTAGGGCTAGGATATCCTAATTACATGAAAAAAAAACATAAAATAAAAAAAGAAATAATGTATAATTTTATATTTTTGAAATTTTTAATATCCAATTCCGATTTCAGCAAAAATTAGAAAAAAATAGAAATCCAAAGGACATACCATAGTTACATCAGTCTATTTTTAAAATAACATGTGCATGGGGATAAGGAATTCAATACTGGACTACTGGAAGGGACATGATATGCTAACGATTCGTGGGTTAGGGCGTGTAAAATAATTGCCTTGTCCTGAGTTCGGTAACCCAAACTGTTGCTAAAATTCACAACCTTGTTAGCAGAGGTAATGAAATAATGCCACTCATCATGTCACTATCCTCAAAGTCACAAAGGGTGCTAAAGTCTTGTGGTTCTCTACTTAGGGGTACTTTACACACTGCGACATCGCTAACAATTTATCGTCGGGTTCACGGTGTTTGTGACGCACATCCGGCGTCGTTAGCGACATCGCAATGTGTGACACGTACGAACGACCTTCAACGATCGCAAAAGTGGTAAAAATCGTTGGTGTTGGAGAGGTCGTCAAAACACCAAATATCGTTGTCTGGTGAGTAGCGATGTTGTTCGTCGTTCCTGCGGCATCACACATCCCTATGTGTGACACCGCAGGAGCGACGAACATCTCCTTACCTCCGTCCACTGGCAATGAGGAAGGAAGGAGGTGGGCGGCATGTTCCAGCCGCTCATCTCCGCCCCTCCTTTGCTATTGGACGGCTGCCGTGTGACGTCGCTGCGACGCCGTACGAACCGCCCCATTAGAAAGGAGGCGGTTCACAGGCAACAGCGATGTCGTTAGGCAGCTAAGTACGTGTGACAGGTCCTAGCGATGTTGTGCGCCACGGGCAGTGATTTGCCTGTGACGCACAACCGACGGGGGCGGATACGCTCGCTAGCGATATCGGTCCTGATATCGCAGCGTGTAAAGTACCCCTTACACCTGCATGCAGACCACCAATGGTTTTACATATATCAGTGCTTGGTGAACCCTCCCATTCTAGGATCCTATGTAGAGATAAGCAAATATATTTGAGTAGAATTTAATTCTACTCCAATTTTTTTATTTTATTATTTAATTCTGTATTTGTCAAAATGTGGATTTTTTTCAGAATTTACTTCCACACGGGTTAAGAAATAAAAACCATGAAAAGTTAAAAAAAAATACTTATACTCACCTTACTGCTTACTCCTCATCATCACACCTTCACACATCCTGTCCTCATTACATTGTTTAGCAGTTCTTTGAATGTGCACACAATTTCACAGTGCTCCTCATGACATTGTGACCTTTTGTATGCTTGTGTAGAACCCTCCCTGGACACATCAGCACCAGAAGTCCCGACCTAGCGTGAGAAGCCCATGGATTCAGCTTTCTGGGCAGCAAACAGCAATTGCAACAAGGACATATGGGTGATAGTGAGGAGCAGAGTGGTCGGAAAGGTAATTAGTGAGTTCAGTATAAAAAATGTTAACATTTTTACATCTTAAATTTACAGGTGCATCTCAATAAATTAGAATATCATCAAAAAGTTCATTTATTCCAGTAATTCAATATAAAAAGGGAAACGCATATATTATATAGAGTAATTACACACAGAGTGATCTATTTCAAGTGTTTATTTCTGTTAGGTTGATGATTATGGCTTACAGCCAATAAAAACCCAAAAGTCATTATCTCAGAAAATTAGAATAATTACCACAAAACACCTGAAAAGGCTTCCTAAGCATTTAAAATGGTCCCTTAGTCTGGTTCAGTAGGCTACACAATCATTGGGAAGACTGCTGACTTGACAGATGTCCAGGATGCAGACACACTCCACAAGGAGGGTAAGCCACAAAAGCTCATTGCTAAAGAAACTGGCTCTTCACAGTGCTGTATCCAAGCATATCAATTGAAAGTTGAGTAGAAGGAAAAAGTGTGATAGAAAAGGGTGCACAAGCAACTGGGATAACTCCAGCCTTGATAAGATTTTTAAGAAAAGGCCATTCAAAAATTTGGGGAGATTCACAAGGAGTGGACTGCTGCTGAAGTCAGTGCTTCAAGAGCCACCACACACAGACGTATCCAGGACATGGGTTACAAGTGTCACATTCCTTGTGTCAAGCGACTCATGACCAATAGCCAACGCCAGAAGTGTCTTACCTGGGCCAAGGAGAAAAAGAGCTGTACTGTTGCTCAGTGGTCCAAGGTGTTGTTTTCAGATGAATGTAAATTTTGCATTTAATTTGGAAATTAAGGTCCCAGAGTCTGGAGGAAGAATGAAGAGGCCACAATCCAAGCTCCTGGAGGTCTAGTGTGAAGTTTCCACAATCAGTGACGGTTTGGGGAGCCATGTCATCTGCTGGTGTAGCTCCACTGTGTTTTATCAAGACCAAAGTCAGAGCAGCCGTCTACCAGGAAATTTTAGAGCACTTCATGCTTCCCTCTGTCAACAAGCTTTTTGGAGATGGAAATTTATTTTTACATCAGGACTTGGCACCTGTCCACACTGCCAAAAGTACCAATATCTGGTTTACTAACCACAGTATCACTGTGCTTGATTGGCCAGCAAACTCGACTGACCTAAACCCCATAGACAATCTATGGGGTATTGTCAAGAGGAAGATGAGAGACACCAGAGCCAACTATGCAGATGAGCTGAAGGTTGCTATCAAAGCAATCTGGGCTTCCATAACACCTCAGCAGTGCTACAGGCTGATCGCCTCCATGCCACGCCGCATTGATGCAGTAATTCATGCAAAAGGAGCTACAACCAAGTATTGCAGCATTTACTGTACAGACTTTTCAGTAGGCGCCAACATTTCTGAGTTTAAAATGATTTTTTCAGTTGGTCTTATATAATATTCTAATTTTCTGAGATAATGACTTTTGGGTTTTCATTGGCTGTAATCAATAATCATCAACATTACCAGAAATAAACACTTGAAATAGATCACTCTGTGTGTAATGACTCTATATAATATATGCGTTTCCCTTTTTGTATTGAATTAAATTAACTTTTTGATGATATTCTAATTTATTGAGATGCACTTGTATTATGCTGTGGGGTCTGGAGATATCCTGGAGCACAATAAGGAATATTACATTTGCAGAGAAAAATGTTTCTTTTAGTTGAATTTTCCGTGAAAATCCAGGTATAGGAAAATTCGAATTTTTCCTGATCTGCTCATTTCTAGTCCTAAGGATACGCAAAAGCACTTTAGGATGAATAATGAAAAATGATCTGAAAAAATGATTGCACAGATCCCTTATAAATAAAAGGTATACCTCTAGATTTCATTGACCTCACTTTTTTTGTGTTTTATCCCTCAATCTCAGTTCCATTGCACATCTTGGGTTGAGGATCCAGTTAACCTCATTTACAGTCTGTTATAAGGGGTACTTCACACATAGCGAGATCGCTGCTGAGATCGCTGCTGAGTCACGGTTTTTGTGACCTCATTAGCGATCTCGCTGTGTGTGACACTGAGCAGCGATCTGGCCCCTGCTGTGAGATCGCTGCTCGTTACACACAGCCCTGGTTCGTTTTTTTATTATTGCTCTCCTACTGTGATACACAGATCGCTGTGTGTGACAGCGAGAGAGCAACGAAATGAAGCGAGCAGAGAGCAGGAGCCGGCATCTGGCAGCTGCGGTAAGCTGTAACCAGGGTAAACATCGGGTAACCAAGGTGGTTACCCGATATTTACCCTCGTTACCAGCCTCCGCTGCTCTCACGCTGCCGGCTCCTGCTCTCTGCACATGTAGCTGCAGTACACATTGGGTTAATTAACCCGATGTGTACTGTAGCTAGGAGTGCAGGGAGCCAGCGCTAAGCAGTGTGCGTGGCTCCCTGCTCTCTGCACATGTAGCGACGTTATGATCGCTTCTGTGTCGCTGTGTTTGACAGCTAAGCAGCGATCATAACAGCAACATACAAGGTCGCTGTTACGTCACAGAAAATGGTGACGTAACAGCGACGTCGTTGTCGCTGTCACTATGTGTGAACCCAGCCTAATGTCCTATAGCCAATCATTTTCACACCAATGTTTTATCTCCATGTTTTCATTTCAGTTCAGATAAATGAGCCTCTGGCCTCTCTGTAACACTTCACAGCACTTTTCTTCTATCCTTCCGTGTACTCACTGACCAATGATTCATTTGGAATATTTTTGTAATGCTCCATATGTAATATGACCTTTAACTTCTGCTCTTTGACTCTCATTCTTCTCCAGTATAATGTTCTAGAGTTCTTACCGAATTATGTTATATCAAATTTACTTCTTCATTCTACTCACATCTGATCTTTTTTCCAGTTGAATAGCTTCACTCATCCTGCACACTCCTCTTTCTGGGCCTCATGTCAGCACTTCAGTGCCCAAACTGCCATTCAGTTTTAATGGTTCATTGGCCCATCCTTCCATCTTTCAATCAACCTATGCATCTCATATATTCATTGTTTCTTTTTCAGCCACTTAGTATTATTCCAGCCCTTTGTATCTATCCTTTGATCATTTATGTTAGTTCTATAGTCCCTTAGAAAATCAAATTGCTTCAGAATTGTATTATTCAGAAGACTTTAGCAATTATTGTTTCCAGGATATTTTTTGTCATTTGGATTATATATATATTTAGCATTGGCTCTTATTTAAATTGGATGAATGATCAAGCATTAGAGTGAATCAAATATTTTATTTAGTCAATGGATTAGAAGAGGAATGTTAGCACATCGATGTGTTGTGCTGTTCCTCCTGTGTGTCTGAGTGTAATGGGATTAAGCTCATTTAGGACAACGCAATAATGAGATGATTCTATAGGACCATTGGCATGCAATGGCTATAGCTGATTTCCAGGGCTAATATGTCGGATTTCTAGGAATGCAGGGGATGCTGAGTAGAGATGAGCGAACCTGAGGTTCAAGGTTCAGGTTCGGAAACTGACTTCTCAAAGAAACAAGGATCGAGTTTGAGGTTTGAGCAAGTGACGAGTACGAACTACTCAAGCGAGCAGTGCTGTACTTGGGTATGAGTGATGCACAGTCCTGTACGAGCCACGTGCAATGTTTGATCGACTGACATTTGAGGTAAAATCAGCATGATCAGATGTAGTGTGCACATGTGGTGCCCCTGACCCTATCAGGGTGTCAACGGGAACTGCACTCCTTTCTCTTCTGGTGCAGAACTCATCCGCCATGGTTCTGGGATCCTAACTACTGCTATTGCTTCCATCAGCACTTAAATCCCAACCACACCTCACACCACACCCTGTCAGGCACACCAGTGGGTGATCTAGTTGGAAAAGGGCCACCCGCCTAGGGGTCAGGCAGACTGGTGGGAGGGACATAGTCAGTTCAGGAGTATCTCCCAAAGAGTGAGGAGCTGGGAGTAGTAGTAGCTCCCTGGAGAACAGTAGTAGCTCCCAAAGAGTGAGGAGCTGAGGGAGTCGTAGCTCCCTGGGTGACGTTGGTTAGGTCGCAGATGGTGGTCTGGGACTAGAGGAGTCAGAGACCTGGTCGCAGGGTATTGGAGAAGGGTGCCTAGACTTAGTTTTGGAGAACGGTCGGCACCGGAAAGTCCAGTAACCGGACCGGTACCGAGCACGGCGGGGTACAGGACCCTAGATCAGGGAGTAGCTTCACGCAACCTGGTAATTCACCTGTGGAGGATAGTCTCTTTCTGAACTTTCCCCAAGTGCTCAGAGATTGACGGCACCAACACAACGAGGGGGGTAGGGCTTTCCAGCTTATGCGGCCCACTGAAATCCCAAGTGTTAGCCATCGAGAGCACAGCTACACTATTTAAATATAGGGAGCGGGACCCTGATCGCTTCAGGCCGAAGGGTCACTTAGAAACATCTAAATACATGTGCATGGAGGCAGGCTCCGGACCACTAAGCAATACCAGCGGGAACGGATTCCCGAACGGGCTCCCCGCAGTGGCAGTGGCACCTAGAGACTTGGTTTACTCCTGTGTCAGAGTCTGCTTAATGGTTGCACTAACATCCACACAGCCTGAGTGAGTACACTGCTTCCCCTGCGTCCTGCCTGCCCATATAGCCTGCACAAAGCTACCTGCCACCTATATGTCCAGAGTCCCGGGACCTCCCCTAACCATGGAGGGAACACCATCCGGATGCCCCACTCCATCTCCCACGGGTACTCCCATCGACAGCGGCAGTACTCCCCTCACCGCGAACCACGGGTGGCGTCACAGATACTTATTCCCTGTAAATATCCCCCTTACATTTCCGAGATCCTTGAGCCACAGAGACCACGGATCCAAGCAGTCCGACTGCCTCAGGGGCGACACACACACACAATCCCCCCCCCCCGAAAAAAGTTTACAAACCCCGCCCACTCTGCCCAAGAAGTGTTTTGCTAATAGCCCATAAGCAAAACACTGCACGCGGCTCGCACAGGGCTGCGCATTGCTCATACCCAAGCACAGCGCTGCTCACTTGAGTGGTTTGTACTCGTCACTTGCTCAAACCTTGAACTTGAACCTTGGCCTACTGGTGACAAGAGGTTCCCCACAGTGCTATGATTTGGACTTGAAAGAGAGACATTAAGCCACTGTTCTTGAATGGCCCAGAGTAAAACAGCAAGAGACTGCAAAAAGTAGGAGACGGAAATACTGGACTACAAAGGCCCATGTTGCTAAAGAAAATGCTACTAACCTGTCCAGGTTCCAGCGCTGAGCCTTCTTCCATTTTCCTGGGCCAGCTCATTATGGACTAATCCACACTGGGTTAAACTGATACCTCAGCAGAAACATCTGACATCATCATTTCAGGCCTTCTAAGGCCAAATGCATATTCAGAAAGCATTGTTCCCAGATGCAACAAGTTTTATATGTGTTTTTCTCATCATCCACTTCAGTCAGCACAAGCCATGTATTTATTCTCCCCAGCAAACTCCTGTCAGTTATCAAGCAATCTGCAACTATTTGTTTGCTTAATCTTGTGAATCCTGGTACCTTTGCGCTCTCAACTTTGCTGCAACAAGGTACATAATATCAAATTCATCTCTGCTAATACTGGTGCTTTTCACACCTTTGTCTCTGTAAGCAATGTACTTTATTATTATTCATCTCTGAAATTCCTATACTTTCAGGTCTGTAAGTAACTGCATCTAAGCCACAATTTATCTGATAGTCTATACATCTCGTATTTCTGAGTGAACTGCATCTCTGCAAGCAAAATAGTCGATTGCTTATACATCTACATCTACTATTCCTGTATATCTCTGTAAGCAAGTTACAAGATCACATATACCTCTACTGTTTCCCTAGCTCTACTTCATCTGGAGCTTCTTCCTATGCTTGTCTGTCTGCCATCCTGTATATCTCATTATTCTGGTCCTCACTTATGCAGGTGCCATTCAACAAGACTATTGCCACTGGTCCATGCTGCTCACCCTGATCTACGGCTTAGAGAAGCCATACTACCAGGTGAGCCCATAACATAGACTTTTTTGCCAAAGTAACTGTTGAATCCATGTGTCAATGCCTGTCCCCTTAGTTGCTGAGAGTTAGCCGCAGGAAGCCAGAATTCTAACTTGAACTGCCAGTGTATTATTGTGAGTGAACCGCAAAGTGGGGAAAGCCAAAGTGTGTCCAGGATAAGACAGCTCGAAATCCTCCGCATCATAAACAGTCCCAAAGCAAGTTGCTGATATTGAAGCCTAGAGGGATGGAGAAAGGAGTCTCCCAGCATCACTGTGAATAGGGCCTGAAAGAGGCAATTCAGAGCAACATTTCATGGTGAGCTGGAATAGAGTGCTAGCAAACGGCAAGACGCAGAGAAGAGGAAATCAACTCTGCATAAGAGACTGTCAAGACAAGATGCTGTTGAAGGCATGTAGCTCTCCGTGGGAGTCACTAGGTATAATGTGCCTTGTACCGAGTAGAAACTATCAGCTAATGTGTCCCAACTGTTCTATTTTCTATTTACTGCAATTTCAGTAAATATTAAGTTACTTTATTTTACAGCTGATGTATCCTGGTTTTTGTTGCAGCATATCTCGTGTAGGAAGATTATTGCTTAGTACTTTGCATAACTCACAACATACCATTGGTATCACACCTGGGGCCAAAAAGGGTCCACTTCCACCACCAAAGGAGCCTCTATCACAATTAAAGGGGTGTTATGTTGAGCTAAGGGCCCATATATTGTTCTTGCACGGGGCCCTGTTCTGTCTGTGTCTGCCCCTCTCCAAAAGTTTACATTACATAATTCAGTGAAACTGAACTTAGATAACTAAGGCACTGTTCTCATCTGCAAGATGGTTTCTGTTTATGGAAATCACAGCTCTTTAGGACAAACACCCCTAAAGCCTTCAGGATGATTGACTTATGAATCCATTAGGTTCCGCCATGGTGTACGTCACTTGCATGAGCCACGTTTGTTCTAAATCTGCGACAGATGTTCTGACAATCAGCTTAAAGTCTGTTATTTCAGCAAAACTTCCAGTAGTACGTCTGCCTCTAACTTCTCCCCTCCCTTCACCAAAGACAGATTTTACCAATGTCACAAAATATAAGAAAAGAAACCTCAGCGCTAGACACCATAAAGATTGATATAGTTTCAACAAAGAAAAGAAGAGAGCAGGAGGGTTGATAGCTAAGGGTACGGTTCTATTTGCGTTTTTGCACGGACGAGTGCAATCTGATAAAACATCGGACTGCACTCACAAAACTATGGGGCAATGTCCATCTGCGATTGATTTCTCCTGCCATGTTGGCCTGAGAAATCAATCACAGCATGCTGCGTTTGGCAGAGAATCTCGGCTCACACACCCCCATATAAGTCTATTGTAGCGTGTGAAACATCGAATTGCACTCGCATGTCATCCGAGTGCAGTGCAATATACAGTGAGCCAGGCAGCGGAGGAAAGGGAGAAAGTGCTCCCTCCCTCTTCTCCACAGCTGTGATACGATCACAAGATCGCATGACACTCAGCTGACGCTCGGAGCAGAGAGTCATTAGCATATCACTTCTGATGCTCTCACATCGGAAGCTATGCGCAAGTGGGACCGTATCCTAATTGTGATAATCAGCCCTCAAACATATAGCCAATGTGAATAGCCCTATACAGAAGTCTGCAAACAGAGGTCTCAAAAAGACAAGATTACAGAGTAGCAGTTATGTAAATAGTTACAAATAGGTATAAAAAGTTACAAAAAAGGACCCGTGCAGTATACATTAAAATTAAAATATAACACTCACCCTTCCAAACGATTAGCTGGAGTGAATGTCCATGTGTATAGCATCTCCAGATAAGACTCTGTAATGGGGGAAGAGAGCTACACACTTCAGGTTGTCAGTAACGCTCGGTATTGGTCTGAATTTAATAAGTGTTGTAAAACAAAGTTTCAATACTTTTATTTAAATTGTGATGTATTTAACAGAAGAACTGTGCAGTGAAAATGTAACTCTTTGTTGCGGGATATGTAAAATACTTTTAATGCATCATTGCTGCGTCACTTAAACTGATGTAAAGGTGCAGTTGGGGGTTGCCAAAAAGACGGAGCTGGGACTAGACAAGGGTTGTTTGAGCTACTGAAAATCTGAGTAAAGCGGGCTTTACACGCTACGACATCGCTAATGCGGAGTCGTTGGGGTCACGGAATTCGTGACGCACATCCGGCCGCATTAGCGATGCCGTTGCGTGTGACATCGATTAGCGATTTTGCATCGTTGCAAAACAGTGAAAAATCGCTAATCGGCGACACGGGGGTCCATTCCCAATTATCGTTACTTCAGCAGTAACGAGGTTGTTCCTCGTTCCTGCGGCGTCACACATCGCTGTGTGTGACGCCGCAGGAGCGAGGAACGTCTCCCTACCTGCCTCCCGGCCGCTATGCGGAAGGAAGGAGGTGGGCGGGATGTTACGTCCCGCTCATCTCCGCCCCTCCGCTGCGATTGGGCGGCGGTTCAGTGACGTCGCTGTGACGCCGCACGGACCGCCCCCTTAGAAAGGAGGCGGTTCGCCGGTCACAGCGACGTCGCCGGACAGGTAAGTATGTGTGACGGCTCTGGGCGATGTTGTGCGCCACGGGCAGCGATATGCCCGTGTCGCGCAACAGATGGGGGCGGGTACGCACACTAGCGATATCGGGACCGATATCGCAGTGTGTAAAGTAGCCTTTAGTGATCCTTGTTCCTTGCATACTGCAGCAAATTGGTGCTCTTGTGAATGGTGACAACCGGAACAGTCAACCTCTGCCCCTGTTCGGTGGAGAGAAGTTTTATGTTTGAGGTCTGATCATCACAATTAGCTATCAACCCACCTGCCCTCTTCTTTTCTTTGTCTGAAACAATATCAATCTTTGAGGTGTGTAGCACAGGAGTTTTTTTTGTTTTTTTTTATATATTTTGTGATTTTGTGTTGTACACTCCTGACAGAAGTGTTTTAACCACCCTTATTTTTTGCTGTTGATATTTTTTTTTCCTCACTGTTATTGCATTTTCCATTTCCCCTTCTGGTTCTTTTTGTGAGGCGCAGGTTGTATTTATTTGCAATTACCAGTGAATTGAGAATATTGAGAATGAAAGATCAGTTCTGGAGAGAAAAAAAGCAGAATTCTCTCAATAGACATATTTCAAATTTTCTTGTTTTATATATATATATATATATATATATATATTACTTAAGCAAGCATTGTTGACCTTAGGGAGATCAACATATCCACTGCGGAGACACCATCACGTGTTTCTCAACGCAGTGATTCTAGAGCATTGCCCCCTGGGAAGTATGCAAATAAGAAAGCCGCGGAGACACCATCACGTGTTTCTCAACGCTGGCAGGAAACTAGCCAGGTCTTTCACCGGGAAGGAACAACCACGGGAAGGGCAGTCTCCAGTCAAGGAGACCACCTATACCAAACATGGTATCCATCCACAGACAGCCGTTTCGGGGTATTTGCCCCTCATCAGTGTGGAGTAGGAATCTGGCTAGTGGGGGCAATGCCTAGTATAAGACTACTTAAGCAAGCATTGTTGACCTTAGGGAGATCAACATATCATAGTAGTCTTATACTAGGCATTGCCCCCACTAGCCAGATTCCTACTCCACACTGATGAGGGGCAAATACCCCGAAACGGCTGTCTGTGGATGGATACCATGTTTGGTATAGGTGGTCTCCTTGACTGGAGACTGCCCTTCCCGTGGTTGTTCCTTCCCGGTGAAAGACCTGGCTAGTTTCCTGCCAGCGTTGAGAAACATGTGATGGTGTCTCCGCGGCTTTCTTATTTGCATATTTATATATATATATATTATTTATGAAGAAAATATTAAAACAATAGTTACTATTTAAACAGGTGGTTCACTACTCAGCATAGTGGCCACACATTGATGAAAAGGTCATAGAGAAGGCTTTTCTCAAAAAACTTGTGTAGTAAATTCTGCCTCTGAGCGGTGCTATTGCAGTTGGCTCATCCCCATCACATGACCCCCGGGCTCCGTGACCTCTGAGATTCGGTGATATCACGTCAACTTCCAGTTAATATAAGCAAGGATGGTTGACCTTAGGGAGATCAACATCCAACACCGCGGAGACACCATCACGTGTTTCTCAACGCAGTGATTCTAGAGCAATGCCCACTGGGATATATTCAAAACAAGAAAGCCTGCGGAGACACCATCACGTTTCTCAACGCTGGCAGGAAACTAGCCAGGTCTTTCACCGGGAAGGAAAAATCACGAGAAGGGCAGTCTCCAGTCAAGGAGACCACCTATGCCAAACATGGTATCCATCTTCTTGTTTTGTCAACTTCCAGTTGACCCGACATCACCCAGGCCAGCCCCAGTCTTCCTGAGTGACTGGGCTGTGGGCAGAGTTTCACCGCTCATCACAGCCCATTATCTTGCTCGCTCTCTCCTTCGCTGTAGGGCACCACAAGAAGGAGTGTTGCTGGGCTGTGACGAGTGGTGAAATTCCACCCTCAGCCCAGTCACTCAGGAAAACTGGGGCTGGCATTGGCGATGTCAGGTCAACTGGAAGTGTAAAGGTCCAGTCACACTAAACAACTTACCAGCGATCCCAACAACGATAGGGATCGCTGGTAAGTTGCTAGGAGGTCGCTGGTGAGATGTCACACTGCGACGCTCCAGCGATCCCACCACCAACCTGACCTGGCAGGGATCGCTGGAGCGTCGCTACATGAGTTGCTGGTGAGCTGTAACACAGGCAGATCTCACCAGCAACCAGTGACCAGCCCCCAGCACCGCGTGGAAGATGCTGCGCTTGGTAACTAAGGTAAATATCGGGTAATCAACCCGATATTTACCTTGGTTACCAGCGCACGCAGCTACACGTGCAGAGAGCAGGGAGCAGCGCACACTGAGCGCTGGCTCCCTGCTCTCCTAGTCACAGCACACATCGGGTTAATTACCTAATTACCTTAGCTAAATGTGCACACAGCAGGGAGCAGCGCACACCGGGTGCAGCTGCACAGGGTACATATATAGGGTATAGAGTACAGGGTGCAGCTGCACAGAGCAGGGAGCAGCGCACACCACTTAGCGCTGGCTCCCTGCTCTCCTAGTTACAGCACACATCGGGTTAATTAACCCGATGTGTCCTGCAGCTACATGTGCACAGAGCAGGAGCCGGCACTGACAGTGAGAGCGGCGGACGCTGGTAACAAAGGTAAATATCGGGTAACCAAGGACAGGGCTTCTTGGTTACCCGATGTTTACTGTGGTTACCAGCCTCCGCAGAAGCCGGCTCCTGCTGCCTGCACATTTGTTGCTGTCTCGCTGTCACACACAGCGATCTGTGCTTCACAGTGGGACAGCAACAACTAAAAAATGGCCCAGGACATTCAGCAACAACCAACGACCTCACAGCAGGGGCCAGGTTGTTGCTGGATGTCACACACAGCGACATCACTAGCAACATCGCTGCTACGTCACAAAAGTTGCTCGTTAGCAGCGATGTTGCTAGCGATGTTGCTTAGTGTGACGGGGCCTTAACTCAGTGTGAACCTGCAGAAGATTGTATATGTGTGCACTAAAATTTGCACATGCAGGTCTGCCTTGGAGTGTCTTGTAGACAACGTGTTTTGATAGATGAGGTTGAGTAACACTTTGGAGATGTCATTGGCTCAGAGTAATTTTTACATACTAGGAAAATCCTGCCCATGCAAAAAGTATGAAGAGAGAACCAGACGAGGAACCAAAACCAGTCCAAAATATTCCCAGCAGACATAAAAATATGCAGTAGCTTGCCTACATAGTCATTTTTTTTCTGATAGGTGTTCCAGTACGTGTGCTTCTGGTATGCAAGTAATGACAGTTTTGAAACTTTTGTGTTCCCTTCATGAGGATCTGCAGCCCCATTCATGTATAAAATATTTCCATCTTTGCTATCTGTCAGACATCTGAAAATAACAGAACTAGGTCAGATATGACAATTCATCAGTTGTGTGGTGTATGGTATGATTGCTATGCAGATTATTTGATTTTGCAGACCACTCCATTTTCATTGTATCTACATTCTTTACTCCCTTTCAAATTCTAGAATAAATAGAAATATAAAAGAGCATAAATTCATGTCTCTATAGAAAAATAAAAGAAAATACATGCATGTCACATACATAAATCTACCTTAACTGTAGAAGTATATTAAATGTCAACTGACTGAAACAATACCACAGTCAATGGTTTGTGACTGAGGTTTGGCTTCCTGTGTGTCAGCTGTCCTTTGTACAAAGATTCATACATGGTTTTATCATTCAAACAGAAAGTACTGTAAAATATTCTCTTCTTTTAGCTTTGTGGTATTGTCAATTTCAAATGTTTCTGACAACTGTTTGAACTGAAGCAGATACGGCCTCACCAACAACTTCTTTAATTTTCCAAAAAATAAAAAAATAAACCTACTTCTGTCTTGAGCTATTACATAGACGCATCCTGGAACATTATCTGGTAAGTTTCGACATTTGACGCACAGGAAAATAAAGGTAAATGTATATATAAATAGATGAGAAAAATATGCATTCAATTTAGGACATTTATAGCAAAAAAAACAACATGAACCACATTACAATACATACAGTACCTTAGTATATTTGATGGAAACCTGTGGCTTTATACTTTATTACATGAGGAGCAATGCCAACAATTCTGATAATAACATTTATAATGATGATGGCGATTATGGTAAAAAAATAAATTGCTGGGGTCATATTTTTCCATAAACTGAACCACATCCTCTACTGTAAAGGGAAGATATGTAAAAAAAATGCTATTAACCTGCAGATATGGGATTAATCAGCTGGTTAATAGCATTTGTTGCGGACGGAGGCCGGGCCGCTGCAGGAGCTGCTCGGATCAGGGTTCGTTACTGCGGCTCAAGTGGTAGCAGGACCCGGGCTCGTACAGCCGTCCGTCCTCACAACTGTAGGAAAGGGGGGTATTTACAGGGGATATAGTCTTTGTCAGCGACGTCACCCGTGGGTTGCGGTGAGAGTTGGTAGCACCGCTGCTGCCTGGTGATGGGACGCCCGGGGCTGATGGAGCAAGGCAGCAGGATGGAATCCCCTCCATAGGTAGGGAAGATGTAGTCCCGGGGCCCAGGGTGTACGGGAGCAATGACTGCTGAGCATGGCGTGCAGGGTTGGACCAGGGATGAATGGTGTACTTACAGTTCAAAGAACTGCACACAACGTCCAGTGATAAACCAAACTGCCAGTGACCGGTCGCCTCCAGCGGGTGTATTCAGGTCCCACACCCGGGTGTAGCAAACAAGGGTCCCTTCCTCCTGCACTCAGTGTTTGTGTCTTCAATGGGACAACTCAGCTTGGAATGGGGAAGTCCACACCCGGTAATGTGTATGTTGGGAGCTGTGGCCCATGAAATCTAACCCTTGGGATCTCTGTGGGTTCTGACGGACACTCTATCCCCCGCGTTGGGCTTCCATTTCGCTCTCTGGGCTTACGGTGGAACAAGGCCTGAAACCTTGTCCCCGGCTGGTTAATTAACAAGGGGCTTGCAACCTTCCTCGTCCTAGGGTCCAGGCACTCTGACTGTGCACGGCCTCCGGACTGGATTCCCGCTGTCGGCACCGGCAAGCTACAACCCTGCCCCAGGCCACTTTAGGTCTCCAACAACCGGATCTCCGTCGCCTGTGGTCCTGCTTGCCATCTGCCACCTAGTCTGGTAGTCCAGGGTCTCCTACCCCTGACTTCACTGCCACTCCACACTCCTCCACTCTCAACTGTAGGCACTGTTCTCTTCTGTTCCCTCCCCTGACACCTCAGGACCCCTAGGTGGGTGATCCCATCCACCTGGTCCCACCCACAGGTGTGCCCCTATTGTCATGGGGGGGTGACTAGGCTTTACTGGCTGTGTGGTGTACCTGGGTGTGGGTTATGTGTTGGTATGCGAAGGAGGATGGAGTATTGTGCCTGAGATATTTGTACAACCTCTGTGACTACCTGGTTTTGCCAGGGTGTCACACATTCTGATGCTGTCCTGCCAGGAGGAAATTAACTTTTTTCCTCCTGGCAACCTTGTGCTTTTAGTCAGTGCATAGTGAGTGGCGCCTGTGACAACTAGCTTTTCTTCTGGCTTCTCTCAGTTTTTCACTGAATATTGAGAGATTTAGGAACAGCATCTTGTTGGCACCTGACTGTAAGTAAGCAAATCATATATGAGTGATTGGTCATAAGGATGGCAATCGCAGATGAGGTACAGTGCTCACTCACTCCGGCACCTCACATGGGGTTGATATTATTGTTTTAGACCTGGTTAGGTTCATGGACTTGTATGGTGCAAGTCATACATTTTAGAGGCCCACATGTCACCGCTGCCGTTGACAAACCAGGTCCCATCTGCTGTAAAAACAGTCACGAAGGCCAACATTTTCAACAGGTATTTTAGCTAAGAAAATTTTACAAGTGAAATAACAGGCACAGAGCTTAAGTACATTTTCTTGACATAGCATTCGGTACACAGTAACAAAGTCTCTGACAGCGACCTTCCCACACAACAGGTTCCCTTCTTCTTCCTTTTTACCGAAATAGCTCCAAGGTGTAGCTATGCTATGGCAGGAGTGGAGCGATGTGCTCTCAAATGCTTCCCAACAAAGGCCTAACTTCTGAGGAAATGGGTGTAGGGGGTGCGCTATAGTTTCTCTGAAAAGCTCCAAACTCAAAGTCGCTAGCAAAAGTTCCACATGGGGTGTCATCTGTCCCTTGCCATTGATGGTAACCCAATACCTGTAAAGCTAGGTGGCCTGGCCGTGCAGCCATTTTCCAGCTCCGTTTAAAGCATTGGGCAAATAGATAGTCTTTAGCCCTCAAGCTGTCCAAGGCTATAGTCTAAAGGAAAGCCTAATTTCTCCTGAGGAGATTGGTGTACAGGGTTTTCAATAGCCTCAGTAAAGAGTGCAAAGCTCAAAGTGGCAGCAGTGCCACCACTGAAATATCAGGCATCTCTCCAGCTAAAGACTCAGGCTTCTGCTGGCTCCCTCTGCAAAGCCTGCGAGCTATATGGTTTATCTCCCTGAACCTGCTATTCAAAATAGGTATTGGTCTAACTAGGGACCATACAGACCACTGGCCTCTACAACTTGTAATTACTAGAAATGAGCGAGGGTCGAGATTCGCCAATTTCATGTTCGAGTGATTTTGGGGGGTGCTCGAACTCGAGATTTTTGCTAAAAGCTCGACAGTTCAAGTTAGGTTTGAGACTGGTTCGATCAACAAAAATGTGTTTTTTCACAGTAAGGCTATGTGCACACGTTGCTATCTGCATGTGTCCTGCAACCCCAGCACAATCCCTCTCTCTTTCCTACTCACCGATCACGGGCGTCTCGCTGCATGGCTGTCAGAAATCTGCGGTGTCTTTTCCTCTTTAGAAAATGGCTGCCGCTTCATTATTCAATCAGGTATTCTGTGCTTTCCCTGCCCACCGGCGCCCATGATTGGTTGCAGCCAGACACGCCCCCACGATGAGTGACAGCTATCTCACTGCAACCAATCACAGACGCTGGCGGGCGGGTCTATATCGTGCAGTAAAATAAATTAGTAATAAAAAAAAAAGTGCGGTTGCCCCATATTTGATACCAGCCAGGATAAAGCCAGACGGCTGGAGGCTGGTATTGTCAGGATGGAGAGCACCACGTTATCGGGAGCCCACCACCCTGACAATATCACCCAGCAGCCGCCCGGAATTGCTGCATCCATTAGATGCGACAGTCCCGGGACTCCACCAGGCTCATCCGGAATTGCCCTGGTGCGGTGGCAATCGGGGTAATAATGAGTTTAATCATGCCAGGCGTCTCCCCGAGACACCTTCCATGATTAAACTGTAAGTGCAAGTAAAGAAACACTCACAACGAAAAATCCTTTATTTGGACAAAAAAACACCCTGTTTCACCATTTTATTAAAATCCCCAAATACACATCCAGGTCTGACGTAATCTACACGACACTGTCAGCTCTGCTACAGAACACGAGTGCTCTGTATCAGATACACGTAGCAATGAAGTGAATCGCACGGTCAGCAGAGACTTCAGCAATGCAGATGTGACGCCCTGGGCAAGCCAGGGGTCACAGGTAACTACATCACCACACCCTACACCCCGGTTAGGTACACCAAAGCTAGACCAGAAATCCTTGTTGCCTTCCTCCAGGGGCTGATGTTCACACCAGGGGGTGGAGCCAGGCGGTTGGTCTCCACCCACCGAGGAGTTCACAGTCCTGGAGGCGGGAAAACCAGAGAGTTAAGCTAGGGAAGTGGAAGTGTGAGGAGTAAAGTGGCAGGAGAGCAAGCAAAAACTGACTGAGAGCATCCGGGTGTGTGCCCCGGACAGTGACAGCAAGGTTAGCAGACGGTGGTGACCGTCTGCAGGAGTGGCCGATCAGAGTTGCTGAAAGGACCGTGGACGGGTGGTGGCCCGGCGGTACCGGAGCAGTATACAGTTAGGTCCAGAAATATTTGGACAGTGACACAAGTTTTGTTATTTTAGCTGTTTACAAAAACATGTTCAGAAATACAATTATATATATAATATGGGCTGAAAGTGCACACTCCCAGCTACAATATGAGAGTTTTCACATCCAAATCGGAGAAAGGGTTTAGGAATCATAGCTCTGTAATGCATAGCCTCCTCTTTTTCAAGGGACCAAAAGTAATTGGACAAGGGACTCTAAGGGCTGCAATTAACTCTGAAGGCGTCTCCCTCATTAACCTGTAATCAATGAAGTAGTTAAAAGGTCTGGGGTTGATTACAGGTGTGTGGTTTTGCATTTGGAAGCTGTTGCTGTGACCAGACAACATGCGGTCTAAGGAACTCTCAATTGAGGTGAAGCAGAACATCCTGAGGCTGAAAAAAAAGAAAAAATCCATCAGAGAGATAGCAGACATGCTTGGAGTAGCAAAATCAACAGTCGGGTACATTCTGAGAAAAAAGGAATTGACTGGTGAGCTTGGGAACTCAAAAAGGCCTGGGCGTCCACGGATGACAACAGTGGTGGATGATCGCCGCATACTTTCTTTGGTGAAGAAGAACCCGTTCACAACATCAACTGAAGTCCAGAACACTCTCAGTGAAGTAGGTGTATCTGTCTCTAAGTCAACAGTAAAGAGAAGACTCCATGAAAGTAAATACAAAGGGTTCACATCTAGATGCAAACCATTCATCAATTCCAAAAATAGACAGGCCAGAGTTAAATTTGCTGAAAAACACCTCATGAAGCCAGCTCAGTTCTGGAAAAGTATTCTATGGACAGATGAGACAAAGATCAACCTGTACCAGAATGATGGGAAGAAAAAAGTTTGGCAAAGAAAGGGAACGGCACATGATCCAAGGCACACCACATCCTCTGTAAAACATGGTGGAGGCAACGTGATGGCATGGGCATGCATGGCTTTCAATGGCACTGGGTCACTTGTGTTTATTGATGACATAACAGCAGACAAGAGTAGCCGGATGAATTCTGAAGTGTACCGGGATATACTTTCAGCCCAGATTCAGCCAAATGCCGCAAAGTTGATCGGACGGCGCGTCATAGTACAGATGGACAATGACCCCAAGCATACAGCCAAAGCTACCCAGGAGTTCATGAGTGCAAAAAAGTGGAACCTTCTGCAATGGCCAAGTCAATCACCAGATCTTAACCCAATTGAGCATGCATTTCACTTGCTCAAATCCAGATTTAAGACGGAAAGACCCACAAACAAGCAAGACCTGAAGGCTGCGGCTGTAAAGGCCTGGCAAAGCATTAAGAAGGAGGAAACCCAGCGTTTGGTGATGTCCATGGGTTCCAGACTTAAGGCAGTGATTGCCTCCAAAGGATTCGCAACAAAATATTGAAAATAAAAATATGTTGTTTGGGTTTGGTTTATTTGTCCAATTACTTTTGACCTCCTAAAATGTGGAGTGTTTGTAAAGAAATGTGTACAATTCCTACAATTTCTATCTGATATTTTTGTTCAAACCTTCAAATTAAACGTTACAATCTACACTTGAATTCTGTTGTAGAGATTTCATTTCAAATCCAATGTGGTGGTATGCAGAGCCCAACTCGCGAAAATTGTGTCACTGTCCAAATATTTCTGGACCTAACTGTACAAAGTGAGGCCAGCACCATTGGCAGGGGCCTTTCGGATCCCGGCAAGGCTTGGAGTCACCGTAATTTGCCAAATGCGTCAGTGAAGGGGACCTCCGGGTTTCCAAACAACTAAGTCCCGATTGAAGGCAAAGGTCCAACCGTGAGAGAGGGACACCTTCACCGCCAAGGCACCAGTTCCTCAGGGCCAGCGCCTGCGGGCAAAGAGGGGCTCCTTCGGCCCATATCCAAGCCGGGGAGCGGGTTACCGGTGGGAACCCATCGATACCAACAGAAGTACTAGGTGCAGGGAAAGAGACAGTCACCGTTAATTACCGGGGAAAAGCAACAGCAGCCGTCCGTGGGGACCGTCTTTCCAGCCGTGTGTTTTACCGTGAACTGTGTCAACGTCTCAGGCTGAGTGAGTACCACAGTGCCATATGGCACAGCGCTGCCCCTGCGTCCCTGCACCTCATCAGGCCCCATAACCCGCCTGACATCCTGTCCTACCCCATCACCGGGCCCCGGGACCATCAACCCCCTACCCACGGAGGGGAGGACTAACAACTTAGCTGCTCCAGTCACCGCTCCCGGGATCCCCGTTCAGAGCAGCGGTGGTGTCACTACAATCACCACAACCGTGGGTGGCATCACGGACAATCACCAAATCCCCCACCACCAAAACAACAAACCCCCTTTCACTCACGGGCGAGGAGCGCTGCTCGAGTCCCCGGGATCCGGCCCATCGCTCGAGCCACCGAGCAGCAGCCGCAGAGCAGCGGCGGCCGGACCCGAGCAGTGGGAGAGCGCAGCGTTGCCACCCTCCTCCCCGCCCGTGACACAGACTTCAAGATTACCAAATCTGCCTATCTTTATCGTTAGAGGCAGTAGCTCAGTGGATAGAGCGATCACCTAAGAAGCATAACTTCACGAGTTCTAGTCCCGGTCCCAATAAAGAATTTAATTTATTTATTTATTTTTAATTTTAAATTATAATCATTACATTTATAATTATAATTTAATTTAATTATGCACTGAGGGGAGGAGCCGGACATCAGCTGTGAGCCACGGGACACACCTCTAAAATCGGAGCAGTTCAAAGAATGAGGCTGCATTGCTCTCTCCTCTCGCTCTTTTCCCTCTCTCTCTCTCCCTCTGTCTCTCCCTCTGTCTCTCTCTCTCTTTCTCTCTCTCTCTCTCTCTCCTCTCTCTCCTTCTCTCTCTCTCTTTCTCTCTCTCTCCTCTCTCTTTCTCTTTTTCTCTGTCTCTCTTTTTCTCAGTCTCTCTTTTTCCCTCTCTCCTCTCTCCTCTCTCCTCACTCTCTCTTCTCACTCTCTCTCCTCTCTCTCTCTCTCTTTTTCTCTCTTTCTCTCAGTCTCTTTTTTTCCCTCTCTCTCTCGCTCTCTCTCCTCTCTCTCTTATCTCTCTCTTCTCTCTCTCTTCTCTCTCCCTCCTCTCTCTCTTCTCTCCTCTCCTCTTCTCTCTCTCCCTCTCTCTTTTCTCTCCTCTCTCTCTCTCTCTTCTCTCTCTCTCTCCTCTCTCTCTTTTCTCTCTCTCTTCTTTCTCTCTCTTTCTCAGACCTGGCAATGATCAGCTGATGCGGTCACCTGACGGAATCAGCTGACACTATAAGTCGAGCGGTGTGGCCGGATTTTTTATCTCTCTCTCCCTCTCTCTCTCTCTCTCCCTCCCTCTCTCTCTCTCTCTCTCTCTCTCTCCATCTCACTCTTCTTTCTATCTTCTCTCTCTTCTCTCTCTCTTCTCTCTCTCTTTTCTCTCTCTCAGACCTGGCGATGATCAGATGATGCGGTCACCTGACAGAATCAGCTGACACTATGAGTCGAGCGGTGAGGCCGGCTTTTTACCGCCCGGCCGGCTAAACTATCAGCTGCTGCTGTCGGACAGGAGTCTGCACAGAAGTGTGTAGTTTGGTTTTTTTTGCACTGATGCATCATCTGATTGTATAAAAGCCATTTATACAATCAGCTGCCTTGTCATGGGATTCAGGCCCTTGAACCTGACACATCATCTGATCGCTTTGCCTTCCAGCAAACCGATCAGATGATATTGGATCCGGATTGGACAGCGCGGGACTCTTGACCCAGGATTACTGTGAAGGGAGTTCTTTATTTCAATAAAGATGGAGTCACTAATTGTGTTGTGTTTTATTTCTAATAAAAATATTTTTCTGTGTGTTGTGTTTTTTTTTATCTGTACTAGAAATTCATGGTGGCCATGTGTAATATTGGTGTGACACCATGAATTTCAGGCTTAGGGCCAGTTGATAATATACAGCTAGCCCTAACTCCATTATTACCCAGTGAGCCAACCGTCACCAGTTCAGCTGGAAGAGTTGGATACAGCCCCAGAAGATGGAGCTTCCATGAAAGAATATTGTGGACTGCAATTTGCAGCATGGGTGCCCAGAAAGCGGGCGCACCCTGAGCTGCGGATTCCAATCCCCAGCTGCCTAGTTGTACCTGGCTGGACACAAAAATTGGGTGAAGCGCAAGTCATTTTTTTTTAATTATTTCATGAAATAATTAAAAAAAAAAGGGCCTTCCTATATTTTTGGTTCCCACCCGGGTACAAATAGGCAGCTGGGGGTTGGGGGCAGCCCGTAGCTGCCTGCTGTACCTGGCTAACATACAAAAACATGGCGAAGCCCACGTAATTTTTTGGGGGGGCAAAAAACTCCTGCATACAGTCCTGGATGGAGTATGCTGAGCCTTGTAGCTCTGCAGCTGCTGTCTGTCTGTGTGGAGGAAAGCAGACAGGAGCTGCAGAACGACAAGGCTCAGCATGCTCCATTCACTAGTGTATGCAGGAGAGCATACAGTTTTTGGAGTTTGGAGTTTTTGGCCCCCCCAAAAAATGATGTGGACTTTTCCATATTTTTGTATGCTATCCAGGTACAGCAGGCAGGAACGGCTGCCCCCAACCCCCAGCTGCCTACTTGTACCCGGCTGGGAACAAAAAAAATAGGGAAGCCCTTTTTTCAATTATTTCATGAATTTCATGAAATAATTAAAAAAAAAATCGACATGAGCTTCGTTCCATTTTTGTGTCCAGCCAGGTACAACTAGGCAGCTGGGAATTGGAATCCGCAGCACAGGTTAGCCCAAGCTTTCTAGGCCCCTCTGCTGCGAATTGCAGTCCGCAGCCGCCCCAGAAAATGGCGCTTTCATAGAAGCGCCATCATCTGGCACTGTATCCAACTCTTCCAGCTGCCCTGGTGACGGGTGGCTTGCTGGATAATAATTCATACTAGCTTTGTTTTACTAGCTAGTATTAAGTCAGAGATTCTTAATGTCAGGCAAGTTTTACCCGGCCATTAAGAATCTCCAATAAAGGGTTAAAAAAAAGACACCACACAGAGAAAAAATACTTTAATAGAAATAAATACACAGACACACTTAGAGACTCCATGTTTATTACTCCCTCGCATCCCTCCACGATCCTGGTCTTCTGTCTTCTTTCTCCTTCAACCAATGCAGCTCTGCTACAACAGACAGCACTGCATGGGAGGAAGACGCTGCTGCTTCCCGTGCAGTCTATATCACTCAGTGAGTGAGCAGCAGCTGCGTGCTGTAAGCGGTGATGTCACCGCTGACAGGTGCGTTGCTATAGCAATGGTGATCTCCGTTATTGAATAACTATGGCAGCCGGTGAATAACGGAATGGGGAAGCAGAACGGGGAGCCGACCACGTGCCAGAGCATCTCGCCGGTACACGGGGATGCACAAACGAGTACCGTGTACCGGAGAGATGCACTGACAGGACCTAGCAATGACATCTAGCAATGTGACCAGTCTATAGCTAATGAGATAATAGACACGTGACTGGTCACATTCTTTTTTTACATCATGGAAGGTCCTATCATGAGTGTTGGTTACCGGGAGGACGCAGCGATTATCGTAAGGAAGAGCGGCAGAAGACAGAGTGCAGGACGCGTCGCAGGGACCTGTAAGTGTAATGGCAATGTTTATTAACTGTATGTGTACATTTATAATGTGTTTTTATGCGTTTGTGTTTGCCTGCCATTGTTTTCAATGGGGTTCGAGAGGTTCATCAAACGGTTCGTCGAACCAAACTCGAACGCGGCCTCCGTTCGACGAACCGAACTGAACTCGAGCCTCTAGAGGCTCGCTCATCTCTAGTAATTACCTAATAATATATCACTTGTATAAGTGGACCCAACCAGAAGTACAGTTCTGCCTTTGCCGCAGTCTGAGCCATTCTCCTCTAAGCAGCATATGTAAACTACAAAGTAAGGTGATTCATATTACAGTATTACAACTCATTCCAGGAGGTCCATTTACCCTCAAAAAGTTCATACAACCTATTAGCTTTGCAGTGATTCCTTCCATTCCTTCTCTGCATGACGACTTCAGGCCTATGTATTAGGCCTATATTGTACAAGTCACACCTCGGTCACATGTACTATCTCACCCACAGCCACCTTTATCGCCCACGGCTTTTTGTATTGTCTCCATTTGTTCTTTACCAACTGACATGTTTATCTTGGAAAAGCCTGTTAGCCAAAACATTGATTAAACAACATGTCCTACATTATTTTTTCTTTTTCAGCACATAATAATAAAAAAGCATCTTTGGAATTAATTTTTTTTTCTTAGTTTTCCTCTTTTTTCACTTTGAGTGCCGAAGTTTAATCTTTAACCTTATCAAAAAAAGAGGGACCGCATGCGTTTTTTTTTTAATCATTTAAAAAATAATTTGAAAAAACGGCGAGTGGTCCCCCCCAATTTTGATACCCAGCCATGATAAAGCCTACAGCTGTGGGCTGGTATTCTCAGTCTGGGGAAATCCATGCTTGTTAGGCCCCCAAGCCTAAACATAGCAGCCTGCAGCCATCCAGGATTGTCGCATCCATTAGATGAGACAATCCTGGAACGCTACCGAGCTAATTCCGATTGCCCTGGTGCGGTGGCAATTGGGGTAATAACGAGTTAATAACAGCTCACAGCAGCCACTAAGCCCTAGATTAGTAATGGGAATCATCTATGAGGCCCCCATTACTAATCTGTAAGTGAAAAGAAACAAACACTGAAAAAATATGGGGGTAAAGTAACATTTTCCCTTATTTCCCGATTAAAAACATAAGTCCAAAGCAACATGTAAGTGGAAAAATGTGTAATTTTTCTTTGACTCAGCCTGATGTTAAACAATTCTGTATATTGCCTGAGGGTTAAAAATGCTCTTTACTCCTATGGATAAATTTCTCGAGAGGTGTATTTTCCAAAACTGTGTTACTTGTGGAGGTTCTGACAACTCAGCATCTAACCACTTGTGCAGGGGGAGTTAAACTATTCTTATTGCTCCATCATTTGGTAAATCAAGAGAAATTAGCAATTGTTTAATGTAAGATTGACCAGAGCCCTTTAGTCTGCTTATTTGTGGATTGCCTGCAAAGTGCAGATTGGCTCAGCCCCTCTGACAACAGCATTCAAAGGACAATTATGCAGTCAAATTGTACTAGTGACCAATGAGAGATTAGCCATCTGCCACCAATCCTGTAAGACACAATACCCTCAAATAAGAATTAAGGTGTATAAAAAGGGCCTCGCTCTTGTCACTGTCATCATTCTATAGTACTTCAATTTAGGATCCATGGAAGCCCCAAATTCACAAAGATTTTAATCCCTGGCGAGGCAGCGAAAGAGGGAGACTCAGAAGCTTTTACTGTCTCACCAGTGTGTGGTTCCCTCATCATGTGTTGTCACAATATTGTTCAGTAGAATGAGCCCTGGTCCATGTGGTCTTTATAATGACAACCAAGCCAGCAGTAACAGTACCCACTGACCTTTGTGTCTCCACAGGAGTTTCTGCAGTTTTGGCGTGTCAGGTACTGTTCAAATGTGACATGTGATCCGCAATCTATTTCAGCCAAAATGGCGCTCTTTTCCTTGCAAGCTGTACTGTGCGCCCAAACAGTATTTTTTCACCACATATGAGGTATTAACATAGTATCATAGTATCATAGTTTTTAAGGTTGAAGGGAGACTCTAAGTCCATCTAGTTCAACCCGTAGCCTAACATGTTGATCCAGAGGAAGGCAAAAAAAACCCCAATGTGGCAAACAAGTTCCAATGGGGAAAAAATTTCCTTCCTGACTCCACATCCGGCAATCAGACTAGTTCCCTGGATCAATACCCTGTCATAAAATCTAATATACATAACTGGTAATATTAAATTTTTCAAGAAAGGCGTCCAGGCTCTGCTTAAATGTTAGTAGTGAATCACTCATTACAACATCATGCGGCAGAGCGTTCCATAGTCTCACTGCTCGTACAGTAAAGAATCCTCGTCTGTGATTATGATTAAACCTTCTTTCCTCAAGACGTAGCGGATGCCCCCGTGTTCCAGTCGCAGGCCTAGGTGTAAAAAGATCTTTGGAAAGGTCTCTGTACTGTCCCCTCATATATTTATACATTGTGATTAGATCCCCCCTAAGCCTTCGTTTTTCCAAACTAAATAACCCCAAGTTTAATAACCTGTCTTGGTATTGCAGCCCACCCATTCCTCTAATAATCTTGGTCGCTCTTCTCTGCACCCTCTCCAGTTCAGCTATGTCCTTCTTATATATCGGTGACCAGAATTGTACACAGTATTCTAAGTGCGGTCGCACTAGTGACTTGTACAGAGGTAGAACTATATTTTTTTCATGAACACTTATACCTCTTTTAATACATCCCATTATTTTATTAGCCCTGGCAGCAGCTGCCTGACACTGGCCACTAAAGTGAAGTTTACCATCCACCCATACACCCAAGTCTTTTTCTGTGTCTGTTTTACCCAGTGTTCTACAATTAAGTACATAATCATAAATGTTATTTCCTCTACCCAAGTGCATGACCTTACATTTTGGTCAACATACTTGGAAAAAAATGCACAACAAATTGTATGGTCAATTTTTTTTCCTCCTACCCTTATGAAAATGTCAAATTTGGGGCAAAAGCAACATGTTTGAGGGAAAAATGTATTTTTTAATTTTTATTCAACGTTATAAAACTCTGTGAACCATGTGTGGATTCAAGGTTCTCACCACAGTTCTAAATAAGTTCATTGAGGGGTGTAGTTTACAAGATGGGGTTACTTGTGCAGGATTTCCACTGTTTAGGCAAATAAGGGGCTTTGAAAGCCAAACATGTCATCACTATCTACAGTGGCTTGGAAAAGTTTGGGCACCTCAGGTTAAAATAACTGTTATTGTGAACAGTTAAGTTGAAGATGAATTGATGTGTAAAAGGCATGTAGTTAACACATTTACTTTGTATTTAAGGTACAAAAAAATATGTTCATCTTTTACATTTTAAAAATGAGAAAAAGGAAAATGGGCAATGCAAATTTTGGATACTCTTGGAGATTTGTGTACATTTTCAGACCTTAGTTAGCCTGTCAGGATTGTGGCTTGTTCACTATCATCATTATGAAAGGCCGGGTGATACAAATTTCACAGCTTTATAAAAACCCAGCCTCTTCTAACCTTGTGCCAACAAACAAGAGCTATGGGGTTTCTTATAAGGAGCTGCCTAGCACTTTGAAAATGAAAATGGTGGAGGCTCAATAAGCAGGCTATAAGAAAAAGCTATAAGAATATACCAAAGTGTTTTCAACTTGCCCTTTCCCTAGTTCAAAGTGTAATTAAGAAATGGCAGCTAACAAGAACAGTGAAGGTCAAGTTAAGTTTTGGAAGGCCAAGCAAAATATCTGTGAGAGCTGCTTGCAAGATTGCTAGAGAAACAAATTAGAACCCCCATCTGACTGCAAAAGACCTTCAGGAAGATTTAGCAGACTATGGAGTTGTGGTACATTGCTATAGTGTTTAGCGACACCTGCACAAATTTTGCCTTCATGGAAGAATCATCAGAAGAAAACCTCTCCTGCATTCTCATCATAAAATTCAGAGTTAGAAATATGCAAAAGAACAAGCCTTATGTATTTTGGAAACAAGTTCTATGGATCAATTAACGATAAAATAGATCTCTTTGGCCTCAATAATCAAAGGTATGTGTAGAGAAAAAAAGGCACACAATTTCAGAAAAAGAACATAACCCCAACCATTAAGCATGGGGGTGGATCAATCATGCTTTTGGGTTGTGTTGCAGCTAATGGCACAGGAACATTTCATAGTTATAGGGAACAATGGATTTAATGAAATTTCAACAAATTCTTGATGCAAACCTAACACTAACTGCAAAAAAAGCTGAAGATGAAGAGAGGATGGCTTCTACAAAAGAATAATGATCCTAAACACATAACAAAATCCACAATAAACTACCTCAAAAGGAACAAGCTGAAGGTTTTACAATGATGTTTCAATCCCAAATTCTCTTTAGCCACAATGATCAAAGGCATGTGTGGAGAGAAAAGGGCACAGAATTTCAGGGGAAAAAATATCTTGACAACCATTAAGCATGGAGGTGGATCAATCATGCTTTGGGGTTATCTTGTAGGTAATGGCACAGGGAACATTTCAGTGATAGAGTGAAGAATGGATTCAATTTCCAGAAATGCAAACAACACCATCTGTAAAAAAGTCGATGTTTAAAAGAGAATGGATTCTGCAAATGGATAATGATCTTAAACACAAGTCAAACTCCACAATAGACTTCCTTAAAAGGCAGAAGCTGAAGGTTTTACAATGGCCCTCACAGTCCCCTGATCTGATCATCATTGAAAATCTGTGGCTAGACCTCAAAAGAGCAGTGCGCGCAAGACGACCCAGGAATCTCTCAGAAGTGGAAGACTTTTCCAAGCAATAATGGATGAAAATCCCTTAAACAAGAATTGTAAGACTCTTGGCTGCTACAAAAAGTGTTTACAAGCTGTGATACTTTTCAAAGGGGGGCTACTAGGTACTAACTATGCAGGGTTCCCAAATTGTTGCATTGACCCATTTTCCTTTTTAGTTCATTCAAAAATGTAAAAGATGAAAAAACATTTTTAGTCTAAAATACAAAGAAAATGTGTCATCTTTAACTTATGCCTTTTAAAGATAATTTCATCTTCATCTTGCTTAACTTTTTATAACAGTAATTTTGACCAGACGTTTGCATGCCACTGTATTTAGCCTATTTTACACTCAAAAAGTCCAATGGCACTCCTTTCCTTCCCAATCATGCTCTGTGCACAAACAGTAGTTTTGTTGACTGCAGCAATCAATACCCCACCAAATATGGGGTATTGATTGCCGCAGTCGAGAGATATTGCACAAAAAATTGTGTACTCCACATTCTACTGGTACTCTTATGAAAATTCAAAATTTTGGGCTTAACCCCTTCAGCCCCGTGCACTTTCCGTTTTTGCGTTTTTGTTTTTTGCTCCTTTTCTTCCGAGAGCCGTAACTTTTTTATTATTCCGTCAATCTTGCCATATGAGGGCTTGTTTTTTGCGGGACGAGTTGTACTTTTAAATAAAATCATAGGTTTTACCATATATTACACTGGAAAACAGCAAAAAAATTCCAAGTGTGGAAAAACTGCAAAAAAAGTGTGATCGCACAATAGTTTTTGGGATGTTTTATTCACGGTATTCACTATATGATAAAACTGATGTGTGGATATGATGCCTGAGGCCGGTGTGAGTTGGTCGACACCAAACATGTATAGGTTTACTTGTATCTAAGGGGTTAAAAAAAATTCACAAGTTTGTCCAATAAAAGTGGCGCACGTTTTGCGCCATTTTCCGAAACACGTAGCGTTCTTACTTTTTGTGATCTATGACTCAGTGATAGCTTATTTTTTGCGTCTCGAGCTGACGTTTATAATGGTACCATTTTTGCGCAGATGCTACGTTTTGATCGCCTGTTATTGCATTTTGCGTAAAACTTGCGGCGACCAAAAAATGTAATTTTGGCGTTTGGACTTTTTTTTGCCACTACGCCGTTTACCAATCAGATTAATTGATTTTATATTTTGATAGATCGGGCATTTCTGAATGCGGCGATACCAAATATGTGTATATTTATTTATTTTTTAACCCTTTAATTTTCAATGGGGGGGAAAGGGGGGTGATTTGAACTTTTAGGTTTTTTGTTTTTTTTTTTATTTTTTAAAACTTTTTTTTTTGTTTTTTTTTAATTTTACTAGTCCCCCTAGGGGGCTATAGCGATCAGCAATCCGATCGCTATTATCTATCTGCTGATTACAGCTATACAGCTGTAAACAGCAGATTCAGTCAGTTTGTTTTTCCCTCTGCTCTCGACCGAGGGAAAACGAAAGTGAAACATCATAGCTGCAGGCGTCATCACATGACCCTGTGCTACGATGGCAACCACCGATAGTCACGTGATAACGCACGTGACTTCCGGTGGGGGCGGCGGTAAGTAAAAAACATGGCCGCATGCATTTAGATCTTGCTACCAGACTTTGGCAGCAAGATTTAAGGGGCTAATGGCTGCGGGTGGAAGCGATTCCACCCGCAGCTAGCAGGCACACATGTCAGCTGTTGAAAACAGCTGATATGTGTGCCGACCGCTGCCGCCTGCCCGAGGCAGGGGGCGGGGCTTAACGGGACACGATCCTTGACGGATAGATCCGTCCAAGGTCATGAAGGGGTTAAGCAACATTTTTGTGGGGAAAAAGTAACATTTTTATTTTTTTTCCTTCCACATTGCTTTATTTCCTGTGAAGCACTTAAATCATTAATAAGTTTCTTTATTGTGGTTTTGAACACTTTGAGGGGTGCAGTTTTTAAAATGGTGAAATGGCGTCACTTTTGGGTATTTTCTGTCATTTGTGTCGCCCTGGGCATGCCAGGGGACACAGGTAACAACACACACACACCCCCACATTCCCTGCAGGTACACCAGCTAACCCACAAATCCTTGTTGCCTTCCTCCAGAGGCTGATGATGCACACCAGGGGGTGGAGCCAGGCGGTTGGTGTCCGCCCACCAAGGAGTTCACAGCTCTGGAGGCAGGAAGGACCAGGCAGAAAGCTCAGGGAGGAGCAGGAGTGAGGAGTAAAGGAGTAGGAGGTGAACAGAGTGTAGCTCAGGAGGGAGCTAGAGTGAAGTGAAACAGCAGTGAAAGTGACAGAAAGTCTGAAGTTGGTCTGTGGCTGTGTGCCCAGACGGAGTCAGCAAGGTCAGCAGACAGTGGTGAAGGTCTGCAGTGGGACTGTCTGGAGGTTGCTGGAAGGACCACGGAGGCTGTGTGTATCCGGGGGTCTGGAGCAGTATACGAAGGGCAGTCAGCACCAAGGCAGGGGCTTTTCGGATCCCGGCAAGGCTTGGAGTCGCTGCAAATTGCTAAATGCGTTAGTGAAGGGGACGCAGATCTCCCAACAAGCAAGTCCTGATTGACGGCAAAGGTCCAACCACAACGGGGAAACACCGCCACCGCCAAGGCACCAGTTTCCCAGGGCCGGCGCCTGCGGGCAAAGTGTGGAGCTCCTCCGGCACAGATTGTAGTCGGGGAGCGGGTAACCGGTGGGAATCCACCGCTACCAAACAGACATTTCAAAGGTGCAGGGAAGAGACCGTCACCGCTAACTGCAGGGAACCGCAGCACTGTGAACCGTCCGAGGGACCCGTCCAACCAGCCGTTTGTTTACCGAGAACTGTGTCGTGTTTACTGGCTGAGTGAGTACCTCAGTGCCGCAAGGCACAGCGCTGCCCCTGCGCCCCTGCACCCCACTGGGCCCCGGGATCACCAACCCCTACCCACGGAGGGGCAACCCAACAACTGGCTGCTCCGCCTCACCATCCCCGGGATCCCCATATAGAGCAGCGGTGGTGAAATCACCACAACCGTGGGTGGCGTCACGGACAATAAACAATCTCCCAACCAAAATCCCCTTTTCACTCACGGGCGAGGAGTGTCACTCGAGAACCCCCGGGATCCGGCCCACAGCTCGAGCCACCACTGAGCAGCTGCCGGACCCGAGCAGAAGGGGTGAGCGCGGTGTGCTGACACCCTCCTCCCCGCCCGCGACAACTTGGCATCACGAACAGGATCTTACCGCTCTGCCGTCTGGTAGAGGTGCGCCTTGTTACCGCCGGAGGTATCCGGCAGAAAAATTTCAGAAGCCGCCATCTTTGGCGCGAAAAGTTCCCGCTCGAGCGTCTTCTCGAGCAGTAAAGGCGCGAAGGCCAAAACCCCGCCCCGAGAGAGGATGGGCCGGAAAGAGCTAAGGGGGACGGAAACAAGATGTCTGCGCCCGACGGAGCCGCTGGAGGAGCGGTGGTCGCAGCCGCAGCGGCACCCGCGGATGGGAATGGGCCTGCCCAGGTCCCGGCCGTACCGGCGGGAGGTGCCGCGGCCCCCGCGCTTGCTCAGGTCATGCCGTTTTCCTTGCCCTATGCGCCCGGAGCTGCCTGGCTACCGCAGTATGACGGGAAACCGGATGCCCTACAGGCCTTCCGGAAAAAGCTTAACCCGTTGCTAGAGCTGTACCCCCTGACTGATAAGCAACGTGCAGCGATAGTGCTAGGCCAGTTAACCGGTGCGGCGGAGCAGGAAGCGGAGACCTGGGCCGAGGGGGACCGGCTCTCTGTAGCCACCATCTTCCAGAAGCTACAGACTGCCTTCGAGACCCGGACTGAAGCTGAGCTGAGGATGCAATTTTACCAGTGCCGGCAACGAGCTGGAGATAGCATTCGGGACTATGCTCTACGTCTGCAGACCGCCCTCCGCACGCTGAAGCGGGTGAACTCTATTAATGAGGCGGATAGCAACAAGATATTAGTGGAGCAATTTGCGCAGGGGATGAGGTCCCCTGAGGATCGTAAACAACTCCGGCTGTGGGCCCTGGAACACCCTGATGTGGACTTTGCTGTGTTAAAGGAGTGGGCTATCAAAGCACTACAGCCCCCAGCTGCTGAAGTTCTGGAACCCGTCCCGTGGCCCGTCGAGACAGCTCCCGTTGTGGCGGCCTCAGCCAAACCAACCTCTTTAATACCTGCAGCACCGAGCAGCACAGTAGAAGAGCTGGCAGCCCAGGTCCGTCGCATGGACGGAGACCTTGCCAAAATCCTTGCTGCACTGCAACCTCTGACCAGATCTCAGCCTCCAGCGCAGATACAGCTTGCTGACAGTCCCGAGGATGTTCCCTGGATGCAGCGGAGAGGCGCTAACAACCCGCGGAGCAGACCTCCAATCTGCTACAAGTGCCGTAAGCCGGGCCATTACTACCGACAGTGCCCGTTAAACGAGCAACCCCTGGGGCCCCGGGCCAATCCTCAGGAGTAGAACACCGTGGCCCCCCGGACTTGCAAGACCGATATATCGGGGCCCGCCCTATCATCCCCGTGGCTGTGGACGGCATACCAGTGATGGCTCTCTTGGACACTGGATCACAGGTAACTACCATACCGTACACGTTGTATCAGCGGTATTGGGCCACAGACGAGCTGGCGCCTCCAGACAATAGTATAACTTTGATTGCCGCTAATGGACTTCCATCGACCCAGGTGGGGTATAAACAAGTGGCTATGACAGTGGGGCAAGCTGAACTGCAACACCAGGGTATGATTGTGATCATGAATGAACCCAGTGATCATAACCCGAAAATAGTGCTGGGAACCAATGTGATGGAACACTGCATGGCTGATGTGTTGAACCTATTGCAACAGCTAGCCGCCACAGCGGCGGGGAGCCGGCAGAGGGCTATGCAGCGTGAGATCCGCGCCCTGATGTACCGCCAGCATGTAAGCTCAACAGGAGGGGAGATTGGTGGAGTGAGAGTGATGGATGTTGCTCCATTAACTGTGCCCCCTAGGAGTGAGATGATGATCTGGTGTAGGGCAGCAGTAGGGCCTCAGGGGCGTGACTACCCTGCGATGATGGAGCCCATGCCTTCCGAGCACTGGCCCACTGTAGTGGCCGCCCGAGGGGTGGTAGATGTGAAGAAAGGGAGAGTGCCCGTGAGAGTGTTGAACTGTGGGGAGGAAGAAGTCAGGCTCCCCCGGTATGCCACCATTGCCAAGCTGCTCACCCTGGACCCTCACACTATCCATGAAGCCAGTCCATCCACACTCCCACCTACCACCAGCACTTCCCCACCCCAGGGGGACACAAAGGAGTGGCACCAACAGCTACATGTAGGCACTGATGATACCCCTACACATCACAGGGCCGGGGTACACAGGATGGTGCAGGAGTACGAACAGGTTTTCAGTAAGCACCCCCTAGACTTTGGGCAGATCAAGGGGGTCCAACACCACATTCCCACGGATGAACATCCCCCTATCAAAGAGAGGTATAGACCTATTCCCCCTGCACATTACCAGTGTGCCAAAGATATGTTGAGGAATATGAAGGAGGCAGGGGTTATTCGGGACAGCTGTAGTCCCTGGGCCGCTCCGTTGGTACTGGTCAAGAAGAAGGATGGTACCATGCGGATGTGTGTGGACTACCGGAAGATCAACCAGATAACCCATAAAGATGCCTATCCCTTACCTCGTATTGAAGAGTCTTTGGCTGCACTGAGAACTGCAAACTACTTCTCGACCCTTGACCTCACCAGCGGATACTGGCAAGTGGCCGTGGCCCCAGAGGACCGGGAGAAGACCGCCTTCACCACCCCGATGGGGCTCTGCGAATTCAATAGCATGCCGTTTGGGCTGTGCAATGCCCCCGGGACCTTCCAACGGTTGATGGAGTGCTGTCTGGGACATTTAAACTTCGAGACCGTCCTGCTGTATTTGGATGATGTGATTGTTTATTCCCAGACGTATGAAGCCCATCTGGAGCACCTGGCCGAGGTGTTCGCGTCCCTTGCCAAGTACGGGATGAAGTTGAAGCCCTCAAAATGCCACCTGCTGAAACCCAGGGTGCAGTATCTAGGGCATGTGGTGAGTGCGGATGGTGTCGCCCCCGACCCTGAGAAGATTACTGCCATCCAGAGCTGGCCGAGACCAACTACAGTGAGGGAAGTAAGGCAGTTTCTGGGTCTGGTGGGGTACTATCGGCGCTTTATAAAGGGGTACACGAAGATGGCTGCCCCCATGCAAAATCTCCTCGTGGGACAGACCAAAGGTGGTAGACCCATTGGAGCCCCACTGTCGTGGGAGGACAAGCATGAGGAGTCCTTTTGCCAGTTGAAGGCGGCCTTGACCGAAGAAGAGGTCCTGGCGTACCCTGACTATGGGCGCCCGTTCATCCTCCACACGGACGCCAGTAACGTGGGGCTAGGAGCGGTCCTATCCCAGGTCCAGGATGGAAAGGAGAAGGTAATTGCCTACGCTAGCCGAAAACTCCGGCCGACCGAAAGGAACCCCGAGAATTATAGCTCCTTCAAGCTCGAGCTATTGGCGTTGGTATGGGCTATCACGGAGCGGTTCCGCCACTACTTGGCGGCAGCAACCTTCACCGCGTTTACGGACAACAATCCGCTGACCCACCTAAACACGGCCAAGTTGGGCGCGCTGGAGCAGCGGTGGGTAGCCCGGCTAGCCAACTATGATTTCACCATAAAGTACCGAGCTGGTCGTGTCAACATAAATGCTGATGCACTCTCCCGGATGCCCCATTTGTCAGAAGAGGGGTGCGAGGATGACGACCTCGAGGAGATCGAGTTGCCTGCGTTTCACCAGCCGCCTTCTGAGAGGGTACAAGTATGCCAGCAGAGGGTAGATCTGGACCCGCGGCCCAGTCAAGAGTGGCAGGACGCCCAGGACCAAGCGCCGGCTGTCCGCCTTGTCAAAACTCTGGTGGAAAAAGGTGCTATGGGAATAGACCCTGCCGCTCCAGCCGAAGCCCAACGCTTGTGGAAAGAACGAAAACGGCTTTACCTACACCAAGGGAGGCTGTACCGTGAGCTGATCAACCCGAAGACCCATGAGAAAATATGCCAGTTGATCGTTCCTCAAGCTGAGGTCGCTACTGTCCTGCGGGCATACCATGATGGTGCTGGCCACTTCGGGTGGAAGAAGCTGGAGATGCTGTTGAGGGAGCGGTTCTATTGGAGTGGGATGCGTGAATCGGTGGAAGCCTGGTGTCGAGAGTGCGGTCCTTGTACACTGAGGAGAAAGGACGAGACTAGCCAGAGGGCACCGTTACATCCCATAGTCACCCATCAGCCGCTGGAGCTGGTCGCCCTGGACCATGTCAAGCTCACCCCTAGCCGAAGTGGGTACACCTACGCATTGACCATGGTAGACCACTACTCAAGATTTATGGTGGTAGTCCCCGTTAAGGACCTAACTGGTCGAACCGCTGCTCGAGCGTTCCAGGCTTATTTCTGCCGACCCCATGGGTACCCCGAGAAGGTGCTGACTGACCAAGGCCCGGCTTTTGAAGCAGAGGTGTTTCACGAATTCTGCCAGTTGTACGGCTGCAAGAAGATCCGGACCACTCCGTACCACGCCCAAACCAACGGCATGTGTGAGAAAATGAACCACTTGGTCCTGGGGCTCCTCAAGACGCTACCGCTGGAAGAACGGAACATGTGGCCGGAAAAGCTACCTGACTTGGTCGACATGTACAATAATATCCCGTCTAGCTCGACGAAGTGCACCCCAGCGTATCTGATGAGGGCTCGGCCTGGCCGCCTGCCGGTGTATCTGGAGATGGGGTTGGAAGCCCCGGAAGCACTCCCTTCAACGGCGGAGTGGGAAAGTCGGAGGAGGGCACAGTACCGGCAAATCCAGGAGTATGTGGAGAAAAACCTCAGTCGAAGTCGAGAGCAGCAGGAGCACCGGTTCAATCAGAAGGCGCCCGCAGGTCCTTTCCAGCCAGGAGATGTGGTGCTGAAACGGAAGAGAAAAGCCCACAAGCTGGATGATCAGTGGGAGCAAGTCCCTTACGTCATACAACCCACAGAATGGGGAGATGGGAAGACCTACCAGATCAGTCGTGACCAAGGGGGCACCCTAGCCACAGTTTCTCGGGACCATCTAAAAAAATGCCCCCCAGCGTTGAAGGCAGAGGCTGAAGTACCGGTTCCTCCACCAGTGGAGAAGGCAGCAGAGGTAATCCACACTGTAATGGGTGACTTCCCAGCAAACTGGCCTACACAGAACGGCGCGGTGATTCTTCCAGTGATACTGTTCCCACAACCCGTGGATGAAGAAGTAGTGGAAGCGGTTAACCGTGAGCCAGAACCAGTGCCAGTGCCCAGGGATGAACCTGTACCCAGCCCCCCTACACCTCCGCCTGCTCCACACTATAGCAGGGAGGAGGAACCGATTGTTCCCTCTACCCCACTGTCTAGCACCACTGACACCGGGCCCCGAAGGTCCACCCGTTCCAACCTAGGTAGACCCCCACTTAGGTACAGGGAGACCGTTCTATGAGTTAAAGGGGTCCGCAAATGTAAAAGAGTGTTTGTTGTTTGTTTAAAAGTTGAAAATGATAAGAAAATGATGATAACCGAAGATTTACCTGATTGCTTGTGATTGAACCGGCAGGAGCCGGCACCATTGTCCCCATGGGGACCGTTTAAGTTTTGCATGGGAACTATCCATGGACAGGCCCGTGAACTTGCAGGGCACCACAAACGTTAAGTGGCTTGTAAATATGTTGGTTACCGTTACCGTTTCCGCAATGCCGCCTCCGGAGAGGCAGGTTGGAGGGAGGGCCCTCAGCAGAGCAGGCTAGGGCCCAGCCACCAAAGGAACCGGTGGCTACCCTCTGGAGGGAAGGACAGATCCCGCTCGGGTAACTTGTGCTGGACTGTGGGTCAAGGGGTGCTGCCTGGGTTTTAGGGGCAGCATCAGGGCCAGGTTGCTTGGGTGGGAGAGAGCGGAAACCGTAACCGTAAACCGTTGCAACGTTTAAGAATGTGCCTCCCGTCTTGGGAAGAGTTATGATTAAAAATGTACATAATTTACTGTTTATGATGTTATACCTTTTACATTTACAGAAAACCAAAGGAAAATAAAACCGGTGTTGGACGGGCAGCCCGAGGACGGTCTGCGTTTTGCTAAGGGGGAATGTGTCGCCCTGGGCAAGCCAGGGGACACAGGTAACAACACACACACACACCCCCACATTCCCTGCAGGTACACCAGCTAACCCACAATTCCTTGTTGCCTTCCTCCAGAGGCTGATGATGCACACCAGGGGGTTGAGCCAGGCGGTTGGTGTCCGCCCACCAAGGAGTTCACAGCTCTGGAGGCAGGAAGGACCAGGCAGAAAGCTCAGGGAGGAGCAGGAGTGAGGAGTAAAGGAGTAGGAGGTGAACAGAGTGTAGCTCAGGAGGGAGCTAGAGTGAAGTGAAACAGCAGTGAAAGTGACAGAAAGCCTGAAGTTGGTCTGTGGCGGTGTGCCCAGACGGAGTCAGCAAGGTCAGCAGACAGTGGTGAAGGTCTGCAGTGGGACTGTCTGGAGGTTGCTGGAAGGACCACGGAGGCTGTGTGTATCCGGGGGTCTGGAGCAGTATACGAAGGGCAGTCAGCACCAAGGCAGGGGCTTTTCGGATCCCGGCAAGGCTTGGAGTCGCTGCAAATTGCTAAATCCGTTAGTGAAGGGGACGCAGATCTCCCAACAAGCAAGTCCTGATTGACGGCAAAGGTCCAACCACAACGGGGAAACACCGCCACCGCCAAGGCACCAGTTTCCCAGGGCCGGCGCCTGCGGGCAAAGTGTGGAGCTCCTCCGGCACAGATTGTAGTCGGGGAGCGGGTAACCGGTGGGAATCCACCGCTACCAAACAGACATTTCAAAGGTGCAGGGAAGAGACCGTCACCGCTAACTGCAGGGAACCGCAGCACCGTGAACCGTCCGAGGGACCCGTCCAACCAGCCGTTTGTTTACCGAGAACTGTGTCGTGTTTACTGGCTGAGTGAGTACCTCAGTGCCGCAAGGCACAGCGCTGCCCCTGCGCCCCTGCACCCCACTGGGCCCTGGGATCACCAACCCCTACCCACGGAGGGGCAACCCAACAACTGGCTGCTCCGCCTCACCATCCCCGGGATCCCCATATAGAGCAGCGGTGGTGAAATCACCACAACCGTGGGTGGCGTCACGGACAATAAACAATCTCCCAACCAAAATCCCCTTTTCACTCACGGGCGAGGAGTGTCGCTCGAGAAACCCCGGGATCCGGCCCACAGCTCGAGCCACCACTGAGCAGCTGCCGGACCCGAGCAGAAGGGGTGAGCGCGGTGTGCTGACACCCTCCTCCCCGCTCGCGACACATTCAGGTCCATCAAATGCAATGTAGTCCCTTAAAAAATTGTTTTTGCTAATTTTGTTGGAAAAATGAGAAATTGCTGTTAAATTTGTAAGCCTTCTAACTTCCTAATAAAAAAAAAGGTTTAAAGAAAAGATGCTGTTGTAAATTAGACATGTGGGAAATGTTATTTATTATTTTGTGTTACGGAACTCTCTCATTTAAGTACATAAAAATGTTAGACTTGTAGGACAAGTAGGTCTCCGGTGCCTTCTCGGCAGCGTTTCAGAGTCACACAAACCTACTGATACTACTAATATAGCACACAGACAACTCAGTAGATATTAATTAACAACATGTAGGCCAGATGATTTAAATCATTTCTCCCAAATATTATAACAAATTATAAAGAAGGAGAACATACATACAGCATGTGTAACACCACTCAATGCATATTTAAATTCAAATGACTAAATCGTAATTAAGGACAATATATGAGGTGTAATACAGTAAGGTGCTTGGTTAGTGATGAGCGATTGTATTCCTTACTATTCGCTATTCGCAGAATAGTATGATATTCATACTATTCGTTATGTAGCGAGTAATGGTGTATTCTCCTTGCTATATTCGGATGTCCTCTCTCCAAGCGCTTCATACTCACCAATCACGGCATGGCTGTCCCACTGGTCCTGCTGCCTCTCTTCTTCCCTACCCGCTCATTAGCCTCATTAGATGTTCACTAGAGATGAGTGATATTCGATTTGAACCGTTCGCCAATTTCAAATTCGAGTGATTTTGGGCGGTGTTCGAGTCGTTCGACCAACTCGAACGATTTGCTTCAAGTTCGTCCGTTCGAGTTACCGTTCGATAACGGTTTGATCACCAAAAGCGTGGCTTTTCACAGTAAGGCTATGTGTATTTGCATGCGTCCTGCATCCCCAGCACAATCCCTCTCTCTTTCCTACTCACCAATCAGCTGCACGGCTGTCACAAAGCTCCGGCGGCTTTTCCGCTTTTTAAAATGGCTGACACTCATTATTCAATCTGGTATTCCCTGCTTTCCCCGCCCACCGGCACCCATGATTGGTTGCAGTCAGACAAGCCCCCACGCTGAGTGACAGCTGTCTCACTGCAACCAATCACAGCTGCCGGGTCTATATCGTGCAGTAAAATAAATAAATAAGTAATTAAAAAACAAAACAAAACTGCGGTTCCCCCTAATTTTGATACCAGCCAAGATAAAGCCACACGACTGGAGGCTGGTATTGTCAGGATGGTGACACGTTATGGGGAGCCCACCACCCTAACAATATCAGCCAGCAGCCACCCGGAATTGCCGCATCCATTTGATGCAACAGTCTCGGGACTCTACCCGGCTCATCCCGAATTGCCCTGGTGCGGTGGCAGTCGGGGCAATAAGGTTAGGTTAATCATGACAGACGTCTCCCGAGATACCTTCCATGATTAACCTGTACGTGAAAGTAAATAAACACACACAGCGAAAAATCCTTTTTTTGGCATAAAAGACCAAAAAAACCTTCATTTACCTCTTTATTAATCCCCAAACAGACATCCAGATCCGAAGTAATCCACACGACACTTTCAGCTCTGCTACATGAAGCCGACAGGGAGCGCCATAGAACACGACAGCTCTTTGTCAGCTCCATGCAGCAACTGAAGTGAGCCATGCTGTCACTGGACACTTCACTCAAGTAGTGCCTGCGTGTCTCTCCTCTCTCTCTCTCCCTCTTTCTCCCTCTTTCTCTCTTTCTCTCTCTTTCTCTCTCTTTCTCTTCTTTTCTGTCTCTCTCTCTTTCTCTCTCTTTCTCTCTCTTTTTCCCTCTTTCCCTCTTTCTCTCTTTCTCTATCTTTCTCTCTCTTTTTCTCTATTTTTCTCTCTTTCTTTCTCTCTTTCTCTCTCTTTTTCTCTTTCTCTCTCTTTTTCTCTCTTTCTCTCTTTTTCTTTCTCTCTCTCTCTCTTTCTCTCTCTTTCTCTCTTTTTCTCTCTTTCTCTCTCTCTTTCTCTCTTTCTCTCTCGTTCTCTCTCTCTCTTTCTTTTTCTCTCTTTCCCTCTTTCTCTTTTTCTCTCTTTTTCTTTCTTTCTCTCTTTTTCTCTCTCTTTTTCTCTCTCTTTCTCTCTTTTTCTCTCTCTTTCTCTCTTTTTCTCTCTCTCTCTTTTTCTCTCATTTTCTCTTTTTCTCTCTCTTTCTCTCCTCTTTGTAGTTGAATAATCCACTTCTGGATTCTCTACTGCAATATAGAGGTCAGGATTACCAAATCTTCCTAAGCTTTTCATTAAAGGCAATGGCTCAATGGGTAGAGCTGTCGCCTAAGGAGACTTAGTTTATGAGTTCGAGTCCCGGCAAAGAATTAAATTATAATTATTATTTATTTATAATTATAATATAATTTAATTATGCAATGAGGGGAGGAGCCGGACATCAGCTGTGAGCCGCGGGACACACCTCTAAAATCAGAGCAGTTCACGGAATGAGGCTGCATTCCTCTCTCCTCTCTCTCCTCTCTCTCCTCTCTCTCTTCTCTCTCCTCTCTCTCTTCTCTCTCTCTTCTCTCTCTCTTTTCTCACTCTCTCTTCTCTCTCTCTCTTTCCTCTCTTCTATCTCTCTCTTCTCTCTCTCTCTCCTCACTTCTCTCTCTCCCTCTCTCTTTCTCTCCCTCTCTCTCTCTCCCTCTCTCTCTCTTCTCTCTCTCTTATCTCTCTTTTCTCTCTCACAGACCTGGCGATGATCAGCTGATGCGGTCACCTGACGGAATCAGCTGACACTATATGTTGAGCAGTGAGGCCGGCTTTTTACCGCCTGGCCGGCTAAACTATCAGCTGCTGCTGTTGGACAGGAGTCTGCACAGAAGTGTGTAGTTTTTTTTTCGTTTGTTTTTTTTGCACTGATGCATCATCTGATTGTATAAAAGCCGTTTATACAATCAGCTGCTGTGTCATGTGATTCAGGCCCTTGAACCTGACACATCATCTGATTGCTTTGCCTTCTAGCAAACCGATCAGATGATATTGGATCCGGATTGGACGGCGCGGGACCCTTGACCCAGGATTACTGCGAGGGGGGTTCTTTATTTCAATAAAGATGGAGTCACTAATTGTGTTGTGTTTTATTTCTAATAAAAATATTTTTCTGTGTGTTGCGTTTTTTTTTTATCTGTATTAGAAATACATGGTGGCCATGTCTAATATTGGCATGACACCATGAGTTTCGGGCTTAGGGCCAATTAATAATATACAGCTAGCCCTAACTCCATTATTACCCAGCGAGCCATCCGTCACCAGGGCAGCTGGAAGAGTTGGATACAGCGCCAGAAGATGGCACTTCAATTAACGCACCATTTTCTGGGGCGGCTGCAGACTGCAATTCGCAGCAGGGGTGCCCAGAAAGCTTGGGCACCCTACCCTGCGAATTCCAATCCCCAGCCGCCTAGTTGTACCTGGCTGGACACAAAAATTGGGCAAAGCCCACATCATTTTTTTTAATTATTTCATGAAATTCATGAAATAATTAAAAAAAAGGGCTTCCCTATATTTTTGGTTCCCAGCCGGGTACAAATAGGCAGCTGGGGGTTGGGGGCAGCCCGTAGCTGCCTGCTGCACCTGGCTAGCATACAAAAACATGGCAAAGCCCACGTAATTTTTTTGGGGGGCAAAAAACTCCTGCATACAGTCCTGGATGGAGTATGCTGAGCCTTGTAGTTCTGCAGCTGCTGTCTGTCTGTATGGAGGAGAGCAGACAGCAGCTGCAGAACTACAAGGCTCAGCATCCTCCATCCAGGACTGCATGCTGGAGGGAGAGGCAGGGGGAGCAGAACTTCAAAGCTCACCAAACTTCATCCACTAGTGTATACAGGAGAGCAGACAGCAGCTGCAGAACTACAAGGCTCAGCATGCGGCATCCAGGACTGTATGCTGGAGGGAGAGAGAAGGGGAGCAGAACTACAAGGCTCAGCATGCTCCATTCACTAGTATATGCAGGAGAGCAGACAGCAGCTGCAGAACTATAAGGCTCAGCATGCTGAATCCAGGACTGTATGCTGGAGGGAGAGAGAAGGGGAGCAGAACTACAAGGCTCAGCACGCTCCATTCACTAGTATATGCAGGAGAGCAGACAGCAGCTGCAGAACTACAAGGCTCAGCATACTCCATCCAGGACTGTATGCAGGAGTTTTTTGCCCACCAAAAAAATGACGTGGGCTTTGCCATATTTTTGTATGCTATTCAGGTACAGAAGGCAGGTACGGCTGCCCCCAACCCCCAGCTGCCTATTTGTACCCGGCTGGGAACTAAAAATATAGGGAAGCTTTTTTTTTAATTATTTCATGAATTTCATGAAATAATTAAAAAAAAAAAAAAAACACGACATGGGCTTCACCCCATTTTTGTGTCCAGCCAGGTACAACTAGGCAGGTGGGGATTGGAATCCACAGCACAGGTTGTCCCGAGCTTTCTGGGCCCCTCTGCTGCGAATTGCAGTCCACAGCCGCCCCATAAAAGCGCCATCATCTGGTGCTGTATCCAACTCTTCCAGCAGCCCTGATGCCGGGTGGCTTGCTGGGTAATAAAGGGTTAATACTAGCTTTGTTTTACTAGCTAGTATTAAGCCAGAGATTCTTAATGTCAGGCAAGTTTGAACTGGCCATTAAGAATCTCCAATAAAGGGTTAAAAAAAAGACACCACACAGAGAAAAAATACTTTAATAGAAGTAAATACACAGACACACTTAGAGACTCCATGTTTATTACTCCCTCTCACCCCTCCATGATCCAGGTCTTCTGTCTTCTTTCTCCTTCAACCCATGCAGCTCTGCTACATCAGACAGCACTGCATGGGAGGAAGACGCTGCTGCTCCCGTGCAGTCTAATTTTTTTTTTTACCCGTGCACTCTAATCACTCAGTGAGTGAGCAGAGGCTGCGGGTTGTAAGCGGTGACATCACCGCTGTCACCGTTGCTATAGTAATCTGGCAGGCGGATTACTATAGCTATTGTGATCTCCGATCACCTGATTGCCGATGCCGCTATTCACCGGCTGTGTTCCTGCATATGGGCTGACTCTGTAAAGAGCGCCGACATGCAGGAATGGGGAGCCAAGCATGTGCCCAAGCATCTCGCCAGTACACGGAGATGATCAAACGAGCACCACGTACCGGAGAGATGCACTGACAGGACCTAGCATGACATAGCCATGTAACCAGTCTGTAGCCAATGAAATAATAGACACGTAACTGGTCACATACTCTGACAACGTCACGGAAGGTCCTATCATCAGTGCTAATTACCGGGAGGGTGCAACGATGATCAGAAGGAAAAGCGGCGGGAGACAGAGTGCAGGACGCGTCGCAGGGACCTGTACGTATAATGGCAATGTTTATTAACTGTATGTGTACATGTATAATGTGTTTGTATGTTTTTGCCTGCCATTGTTTTCAATGGGGTTCAAAGGTGTTCGTCGAATGTTCGTCGAACAAACCCGCCGTTCGAAGAAACGAACCGAACTCCAACACTAGGGGGGTGGCTCAACACTAATGTTAACTGCTCCCACTCATTAGGCTCATAAACTGTTGACTTTGCAGAAAGTAATAAAAATGCCGTAAAACATTCCCTCTCTCTCTCTCTCTCTCTCTCATTATTCTGGCATTTGGCAAATAAAAATAATTTTGGTTCCAAATTGACCTAATATGGGAAAGATTTATTCTGATTTCATGTCAGATAGTGATAAAAACAGGCAGATGTGTCTTTATAGACAGTGTATGTAAACCTCTGGTTTAAACTGTATATACTAGGATGGAGAACATATATACTAGGATGGGTCCAGGATGGGAGACATATTTACCAAGATGGAGCCTAGGTTTGGGGACATATATGCCAGAATGAGGGACATATTTTCCAGGATGGGGCACAGGATGGGGGACATTAGTACAAGATGGGATCACATTAGTATATAATGAATGGGCAGGTGGGGAAACATGCATTTATTGGATTTAAAATGCTACAAGGACCCACACATCTGACTAATATAAAGGGTGGGGGCAGGTTAAAATTGCATCTAGGCTCACCGGACTCTAGTTACGCCACTGCCTACATACCTGTATAAATGGTTTAATTTAGGGAGTTAATGACTATTTGCAAACTTTACAGTATTTGTATACTTAACCGCACTCTCTTCTGACCCACTTTGAAAAAATAACAATAATGGCATAAAATGGAAAATATCTTGCGGCAACTTTTATGTCTTTTTGAAGACAAAAAAAATGTCCAAAATGCCTTTATACTTTGTCTCCAAAAGTGATAAATCAGGAAAAAAACAGTAGAAACCATAAGTAGCAACAATAGAAAACCCCACTGCAGAGAGGAATCGAGGTATAATAACCAGGTGCAGTAGGAAGCAGTGCCCTGTAATTTTAAGAGTTAACCTAGAAAGATTTAAAAAATGTTTTGTAATAAAAGTTTTATACAACAAAAATCTTTGGACATTATTCATGGAAGAACTTTCCCATCCCTAGAGCTTCATCTACATAAGCTGGATGAATGACTTCTTCAATATTCTTACATTTGCATGCATTTTGTATACATTTCCGAGTAGGATACGATTCTGAAAACAATACAAACTAATCTGAAAAATGGCCAATATCGATGGCTGCTGTAAGAAATGCGTGGCGTTTTGAGAACGCATTAGGCAGCGTTTCCTTGACAAAAACCTCTTTACAATTCTCCTTTTAGAACTGCATTATTCAGAGCTGCTGTGATAAATGGTATTAGCATAATTGTTTTCCATCAAGATGTGCTCTTTTATTTAATTTCATCATGACACTGGCTTGTTGTAAGCACAAGTAACTACTTCTGATAAATATGCAATGAGATGCGGGTAGATCGCTGCAGGAAGATGCTGGAGTCATTATGCTACAAAGCGACATTAAGAATTCTTGACACTTTGTAGATGATTTAGCCGAGGATAGTTCTCCGAGCAGTTTAGAAATGAATAAGTCTCTTGGCAATGTCATCTCTAAAAAGAAGTAACTGCGCTGGCGTCTTTTGCCATAAGTTAAATTGGCAGAAAGCGATTGCCAAGATCAAGATGTTATATCGGTTTCAAGTTAATACTGAAAGGTGCTCAACACAAGACGTAGTCAATTAGGATGATACAGAAGTCAATTTATTAGCGACACCTCTTAAAGGGGTATTCCCATAAATATTTGTCATATATCCATAGGATAGAAAGTAAATGTATGATCACCAAGCCCAAAACCACCTGTGAAGATGGAGGTGAGCATTTATGGCCACCACTATCTTAGACCTCTTTCACACATACGTGCCTCCGGTACGTGTTTGGCAGTTTTCTCACGTACCGGAGACACGTACACACGTAGACCTATGTATTCCTATTGTTTTGGACACACATAAGTATTTTCGCACGGAACGTGTGTCCGTTCCGTACTTACTTGTGTCCGTGTGTTTCTCACGGCAACATGTCCATTTTCTCTCCGGCATGACGGGTGTCACACGTAATGCAAACGGACCACACGGATGTGTTCCGTGTGACACGCATCGGAGAAAAGACGTGTCTGTGAGAAAAAAAAAAAACCTTTACTCACCTTCTCCTGCTCTCCTGTCTCTGCCGCTGCTGTCACTTGCTTCCGACCCAGGCTCATTTTGCTCATTGAATATTCACTTCACTGCGGCCGGAAGCAGCAGCAGCGGAGAGTCGGCAGGACCGGAGACCGAAGATCAGCACCACAGACAGCGACGCCTGGGACAGGTGAGCAGAAAGTTCCCGTTCTCCGTGTGTTATCACGGATAACACACGGAGAACACACGTGTGCCATACACACGGCACACTGAGGGCAATACACACCTTTGACACGTCTGTGAAAAATGTGCGTGATTTTCACGGACGTGTGAAAGAGGCCTTAGACAATAAATGAAGCTGTAGTCGCACATCCTCACTACTGCCCCATTAACACAGGGGACCATCATTCTTGTGATTAGTGGGGGTCCCATTGGTCTGACCACTAGCAAATAATATTACCTGTATCATCTATCCTATAGATAGGTGATATATTGTTTATGGGACACCTCCTTTAATATGGAATATAAAAGATAAGATGAGTTTATTCAGCCATATGTGCCACAAAAAAAGTACTATTCTAGTTTGGAGCATAAGCAAAATGAATATATTATATGCAATACATTATATTGATTAGTGGCCCTTAGAATTGGTGCTTTGGACTACATATGATGACTATAGGGGTTAGTTGAATAATAAAATGTGGTTAAAACAGCTCCGTTGCCATGACATATCCTAATAAAAGAGCAGCATAATACAGGAACCTGATTTTTGCCTTATTGTACAATTTGGCTAAGAGAGCCTGACATAAAAATACACACTATCCATTATTTTAGGCCCCCATTAGCGACACTTAAGGGGGCTTTACACGCTGCGGCATCGCTAATGCGGAGTCGTTGGGGTCACGGAATTTGTGACGCACATCCGGCCGCATTAGCGATGTTGCTCCGTGTGACACCGATGAGCGATTTTGCATCGTTGCAAAAACGTGCAAAATCGCTCATCGGTGACATGGGGGTCCATTCTCGATTATCGTTACTGCAGCAGTAACAATGTAGTTCGTCGCTCCTGCGGCAGCATACATCGCTATGTGTGACGCCGCAGGAATGAGGAACCTCTCCTTAGGCTGCTTTCACACTACGTCTTTTTAACATGCGTCCTGAACGTTTTTTTGCTGCAAAAGCGGATCCTGCTTTTACAGCAAAAAACGCATGCAAACGCATGTGTTACTTTGCAGGATCCTGTCACTGGATGTTTAGGGGCGGGCATTGGAGTCATGTGATGGGAACTAAACGTGCCAGACTGGGAGCCGGCATCTGACAGCTGCGAGGCTCGTAACCAAGGTAAACATCGGGTATACTTGCTTGGATACCCGATATTTACTTTGGTTACAAGCGTCTGCAGCTGCTAGGAGCCGGGCTCCCTGCACACGTTACCAACTTAAACATCGGGTAACTAAGATAAGTGGTTACCCGATGTTTACCTTGGTTACGAGTGTCCACAGCTCTCAGGTGGGGGAGAGGGAGGGGGAGAGACAGAGAGAGAGGGAGGAGAGAGACAGAGAGGTAGGAGAGAGAGGGACTGATCACGGGGCTGGCTTCTGTGCATGCTCAGTAGAGCAAGCAGGATCCTGCCTATCAGCACGCCAGCGTTCACATGCGTTTGCATGCTGTTTAGTCAGGATCCAGCAATTTGCAGAAGTTGGACGCAGCTCAAAAATGCTACAAGTAGCGTTTTTGAAAGATGTTAAAAAACTGCAAGTCGCTGGATCCTCACTATAACGCACGCAAACGCAGGTGAACGCATGTTAACGCGAGTCCATTGCAAATGCATTGAAATGAAAACGCATTTGCACTGGATCCGTTTCTGCGTTAAAAAAACGTTCAGGACGCATGTTAAAAAGACGTAGTGTGAAAGCAGCCTTACCTGCCTCCCAGCCGCTATGAGGAAGGAAGGAGGTGGGTGGGATGTTCCGGCCACTCATCTCCGCCCCTCTGCTTCTATTGGGCGGCCACTCAGTGACGTCGCTGTGACGCCGCACGGACCGCCCCCTTAGAAAGGAGGCGGTTCGCCGGTCACAGCGACGTCGCCGGGCAGGTAAGTATGTGTGACAGGTCTGCACGATGTTGTGCGGCACGGGCAGCGATTTGCCCGTGTCGCACAACAGATGGGGGCTGGTACCCACGCTAGCGATATCGGGACCGATATCGCAGCGTGTAAAGTAGCCTTTAGCCGCTGAGCATTACACAATCTGCCCCCTGATTTCAATATAGATGTTGTAGAGATGAGCAAATTGATTAAGTGCAAATTGAATTCACCTTGAATTTTGTGAAATTTGCTAGCATCAGCAAATTCAAAGAATTTGCGGTTAGATGTGCATAAATCGCCAAATAGAGGCCCACCAATGTTTTACACATTGCAGGAGATTACATGAGCTAGAGAAGAGTCTCATGCTTACAAATGGAGCTGCGTGGGCTTCCATATAATGTCTTGCAGCTATCACATATCATGGAATAGCACAGCCAATCAGGAAGGCGTATCACAGCCTGTATAAAAGCTGAAGCAAGGAATTCAGCAGCTATTTTGCCATTCTGTAGTGAATCTAGATAGATTGAGAATGCCTGAGCTTTTAGCTTAGCAATAGATATAGGGAGAGAAAGATTTACAACACTACATACACAGTACAGATAATGTGTGATGGTATGTACCGCCCCTGCAGCAGTCAGGACTGCTCAGATCTGGGGTTTGCTTTGGCTCGAGAGTCTCTGGACTCAGGGGCTCGCGGATACTCGAAAATAAGAACAGGGAGGCTATTTACAGGGGGGGTTATTGTTCGTGACACCACCCGTGGTTCGCGGTAAATGGGAGTACCGCCGCTGCCGATGTGAGTACCCAGGGGAGATGGAGTGGGGCAGCCAGATGACGTTCCCTCCACGGGTAGGGCAGGCCCCGGGACTCTGGATGGTGGAGGTGCAGGGACATGGGGTGCAGATCGTGCAGCAGTCAGGACGAAGGGGGGAAAGCAGCGTACTCACTCAGGCCATGTGGCTGTTGGTGCGACCATCAAACAGACTCCAACACATCAGTAAACCAAGTCTCTGGGTGCCGCTGCACTCTGGGGGAACTCGTCCGGGAATCCGCCCCCCTTGATATTACTGGTGGTCTTGACCTGCCTCCTGGCACTAATTTTAGATGTTTCTGAGTGACCCCTTGGCCTGAAGCTTTCGGGGTCCCGCTCCCTATTTTTGGATAGAGGATCTGTGCTCTCGATGGCTGACACTTGGGATTTCAGTGGGCTGCATGGGTTGGAAAGCCCTATCCCCCTTGTTGTGTTGTTGCCTTCGATCTCTGAGCTCTTGGGGAAAGTTCATAAAGAGACTATCCTCCACAGGTTAATTATCAGGTTGCGTGAAGCTACTCCCTGATCTAGGGTCCAGTACCCCGCCGTGCTCAGTACTAGTCTGGTTACTAGATATTCCCGGCCGACCGTTCTCCAAAACTAAGTCTGGCTCTTTTCTCCAATACCCTGCGACCGGGCCTCTGACTCCTCCAGTCCTACACCACCATTTGCGACCTAACCAAAGTCTCCCAGTGAGCTACAACTCCCCTGGCTCCTCACTCTCTGAGGGCTACCACTGATCTCCTCTCCCAGCTCCCCAGGAGCTGCCACTTCAAGTACAAGACACCTGCTTGTAACCAGAGCTAAACTGAACGGAATAATATCACCAGCACCAGGGGAATACTGATAATTAGCAGCTGGACAGAAGGAACGCTCCCCTGGGTCCTAAAGGGGAATAGATAAAAATCCAGCAGGAAAGCTACCTACTACAATGAATACTGTATTTTTCGGACTATAAGACGCACTTTTTTTCCCCAAATATTGGGGGAAAGTGGGGGTTGCGTCTTATAATCTGAATGTGGCTGGGGGAATGAGGGTGCTGAGGTGGAGTGGATCATCTGTAGCATGAGCAGACTGCAGCAGCCTGCCGTGCCCACGTGGGCCCGCTAATTTCATATGCATGCCCATCCTCCCGCCCATCATCCCTCAGCGCTGAAGCCGGCGCTGACAGGTGGGCGGGATGATGGGCGAGGGTGCGCGCATAGTAAAGGGCCGGCCCGCGTGATCACCCCTGGCAACTATAGCCTGGAGTGATCATGTGCGGCTGTATTCACTGCTCCACATGCATCATCAACAGCACGGGGGGCAGTGAATAAGTATGGTATATTCATCCGTCATCGTTATCCTGCAGCATAGTGATCTCCTCCTGTCTGCCGGCCAGCTGATCTGTGTGGAAGCGGTGAGCACAGTGATGACGTCATCCCTGTGCGCAGAGCTAGTCTTCACACAGGTCAGCTGACAGGCAGACAGGGGGAGATCGCGATGCTGTAGGGAGCAGGGAAGGGTCCACACTCCAGCGGCACTGCTGCCGGCACTGACAGGAGGAGGAGTGATGCTGCATGGAGCGAGGAAAGGTGAGTATAAACGTTTATTTTTTTTTGTGTGCCACATGTAGCGGGTCATATAGCAGGATGAGGGTATATAGCAGGATGGATGGGGGTATATAGCAGGATGGATGGGGGTATATAGCAGGATGGGGGTATATAGCAGAATGGATGGTGGTATATAGCAGGATGGATGGGGGTATATAGCAGGATGGATGGGGAATATAGCAGGATGGATGGGGTATATAGCAAGATGGATGGGGGTATATAGCAGGATGGATGGGGGTATATAGCAGGATGGATGGGGTTATATAGCAGGATGGCACTATATAGCAGGATGGGGGTATATAGCATGATGAGGGTGTATACCAGGATGGTGGTATATAGCAGGATGGCGGGGATCATATACAAGGCAGGAGGATCATTATCAGGATGGGGTACCTTAGTAGAGAATTTGGGGACATTACCCCCATAACAGTGTCAGCAGCAGATCCTCGCCCCATAAGTTTGTTATGATGACCACATTTTTTGCTTAAAACTTTATTTTCCTATTTTCCTCCTCTAAAACCAGGGTGCGTCTTATAGTCCGAAAAATACGGTACTAACAGCATGAACAACTGAAAGTTGGGGAGCATTATGCGCAGCTAAACTCTGTGACCTTCTATTGCCAAAAACTACTTGACTATTTGTCACTAGTGACTCACCTGCGACACCAAGATTCTGGACCACATAATCCTCACCCTAATCCTCCTTCTTTTCACCAGGACGAGTCTCATGTGGCAAGTGATCACACACTTAAACTCTCTGAAGAGCACTTTACAATTACATTTATTGATTCTGGCATCTCCCCCTGCACATTTCAAGAAGGACATGAGGAGATCATGTGTAATGATGCCCAAATATTGCAGCAGATATAGTCAGAATAAGGCTAGTTTCACACTTGCGTTGTACGGCATCCGTCGCATTGCGTTGTGTGACGAATGTAACGGATGCGTTGCATATAGTGGCACAACTGATGCGACGGATACTGCAAAACAACGGAATCCGTTGTAGCTTTTTTTTTCAACAACTACTCAACTGAGCATGCGCAGTTGTGTAAAAACGGATGCATCACAGGAATCCGTCAAATGACGGATTCCGACGGATTCCGCCACCATAGGCTTCCATTATAAAAATGACGGACACCGACAGAATCCAGCACATTGCGTTTTTTTTGACGCTCAGGGAAGCGCAGAAAAACGCTACATGCTGCGTTCTTTCCGCCCTGCGGATGCAACGCAGGACCATCAGTCGCAATGCTTCGTCCATACGAGTCTATGGGAAGCAGCAGAATCCGTTAACAGATTCCGCTGTTTTCCAAAATGGCGGATTGCGACTGAAGGAAAAAAACGCAAGTGTGAAACTAGCCTAAGACGACAGCGGGGAATGTTAATTAGTATTTCAAGAGGTAGATGATGATGAAACTCAGTTTCCAACAAGTGGTATTGTTAAGTCAACAAGTCAGGAGGGCCAGAGTCCAGAAGTGGAAGATGAAGGGGTGGACAATGAAGTCACTCATTCAAACTGGGAAGGTGACATGTAGAGCGAGGACACAAGGTCAGAGGGGGAGGGATCCACAGCACCACAACAGGCAGGAAGAGGCAGTGGGTTGGCCAGAGAGAGAAGGCAGTATACTCTTCCCCATAGCAACCACAGGCGGGAAGTTTTCAGGCCAAAGGTTAGGTGTTTCCCAGTCTGGCACTTTTTGTCAGACAGTGCAGAGGATAAAAGAATGGTTATTTGCAAAGTGTGCCATTTCAAGATCAGCAGGGGTCTGACCACTACTAGCATGCTCAGGCACACGTCATCATAGCTCCCAACTAGGTGGGCAGAACGCCTGGGTCCACAATCAGTGTCAGTAGATGACACCAATGCCTCTTCCTCTGTGCTACATGCTTGCCAGTCCCTGCCGGGGACACAGGAGCGGATGACGCCTGCCCTCACCTGTCGTTGCACATTCACAAGCACCATCAGTAATCACATTTAGTTCTTGTCCCAGTGCAGCATTCATCTGTGCCCAGCGCAGGCCCTGGAATGCAAAAGAAAATACATAGCCACTGGCCCAAACAGTAAATGGGCAAATTTCCAGACTGCTTGCCCTTGAAATGTTGTCGTTTAAGCTTGGGGACACTGAGACTTGTTACAGCCTCATGGCAGCAAACATACCTCAGTACTTGGTCCCCAGCCACCACTATTTTCCCGGTGTGCATTACACCAGCATGTGTTCTAAAATTTCACCTGTGCCCTGACCAACTCAGTTACTGCGAAGGTCCATTTAATGACTAACATGTGGACTAGAGCTAGTGGCCAGGGCCGCTATATTTCCCTGACGGCACACTGGCTAAACCTTGTGAAGGCCGGGACTGAATGAGACCCTGAGACGGCACACATGCTACCGACACCGAGGATTGTGGGTCCTAGTTCCATCAGGGTTTCCTCGACCTCCTACACCAGTTCTTGCACCCTGTCCACCTACTCATCTTTTGGATTGTCATCTCGGAGCACGTTGCCCATATCACTACCTCAGTGAAGTGGCATCAGGCTTTGCTGAAGCTATCTTGTTTAGGTGACAAACAGCACACCACCGCAGAGTTGTGAAAAGCTATAACAGACAAGAAAGATCTGTGGCTCTCTCCACTGAACCTACAACCAGGCATGGTCATGTGTGATAATGGCCATAACCTGCTGGTGGCTCTGAATCTTGGCAAGCTCGCCCAAGTACCATGCCTGGCCCATGTGCTCAACTTAGGTTTGGTGGTTTCTCAAAATCCTACCCAGATTTGCCTGAGCCACTGGTGAAAGTACACAGCTTGTTCAACATTTCCACAAGTCAGCTACAGCTGCCGCCAGTCTGGCAGTACTGCAGCAGTGCTTGAAAAAATAATAAACAGTTCATTGTTTCTTCTTTTTCTTTTCCTCCTTTTCCTCCACCATATCAACAGGGTCATTGTGCAGCTTTCACTCTTAATTTTTCTAGGGTGTGTATGATGTCCCCCTTCATAATGTTTTCAAAATGTATATGAGGCCTTCCTCTACAATTCTCTTACATATATAGACATATACCCCCCAGGGATAAATGGTTTTCAGCCCTTGCAGGTAGTGCATAAGCTTTTCCAGTCTAAGAGTCCCTTTCCTTCAAAATTGAGGAAAAATGTTTTCTGAGGCCCTCTTCTACGTGTCTTCCAGGGTGTATTGCAGTCCCTCTTTCTCATGTTTGACAGCCTTTGCACTTAGTGCATAGAGATTCCAAGTCTATGTGACAATCTTCAAAATGGAGAAAAGAAAAACAATTCTGAGGACCTCGTCTATGTGTCTTGCAGAGTGTATTGCAATCTCTCCTTCTTATTTTTTCCAGCCCTTGCACTTAGTACGTAGGCTTTCCCAGTCTAGGAGTCCCACTCATTCAAAATGGGAAAAAAAGGTTTTCTGAGGCTCTCCTCTATGTGTCTTCCAGGGTGTATTGCAGTCCCTCCTTCTAAATGTTGGCATCCTTTATACTTAGTGCAGGCTTCATTAATGTAAGAGTCCCACTATCTAACAAGTTTGATGTCCATAGAGTAGAGGAAAGGGTTAACCCGTACTGACGTGTGGATAAAAAAATCACTCCGGAGAAGTAATCTTAGTGATTTTATTATTCAACGCGTTTCAGTGTCTATACAACTCCTTCTTCAGGAGTCAAAATCACTGATGTAGAACTCTGGATTTATTTCTGTTATCCACATGGCAGCGCGGGTTAACCCTTTCCTCTACTCTACATACACCGATTCCTTCTCTCGGTCTGCGGCAGCCAATGTGGTGACCAATTCTGCTTTCATGGTAGTTGTGACCCTCATAACTCCACCAGTGAGTGCTTCTGTGCATTTTATTCTGGTTCCACCAGGATAAGACACCATCTGCACCTTTGTCTTTTCCAGAAATTATTTTACCTAACAATTTTAACAGAATGTGTATGAGGTGTATTACAGGGTGTATCAGAGTCTCTCTTCTAATTGTTAGCAGTTTTTGCATTATCTGCATAGGCTTTGTGAGTTTCAAAGTTCCTCCTTCGTAAATTAATCAGGATGTGCCTGGCCATGTCACACACCACATGCCCAGATAAGGTAGTAAAATGTTAAAATTACATTTACTGTTGTAGTTTTATATCCCCCTCTACTATATCATCTACTGTAATTATAGACAACAGGGAAATACACTAAGGCGGGCTTTGCACACTACGACATCGCAGGTGCGATGTCGGTGAGGTCAAATTGAAAGTGACGCACATCCGGCATCGCATGCGACATCGTAGTGTGTAAAGCCTAGATGATACGATTAACGAGTGCAAAATCGGCGTAATCGTATCATCGGTGCAGTGTCGGCGTAATCCATAATTACGCTGACGCGACGGTTCGATGTTGTTCCTCACTCCTGCGGCAGCACACATCGCTGTGTGTGAAGTCGCAGGAGCGAGGAACATCTCCTACCGGCGTCACCGCGGCTTCCGTAGGATATGCGGAAGGAAGGAGGTGGGCGGGATGATTACATCCTGCTCATCTCCGCACCTCCACCGCTATTGGCCGCCTGCCATGTGACGTCGCTATGACGCCGCACGACCCGCCCCCTTAGGACGGAGGCGGGTCGACGGCCAGAGCGAAGGTCGCAGGGCAGGTGAGTGCATGTGAAGCTGGCATAGTGATAATTTTCGCTACGCCAGCTATCACACGATATCGTACCTGCGACAGGGGCGGGACTATCGCGTGCGACATCGCAGCATCGGCTTGCGATGTCGCAACGTGCAAAGCCGCCCTTAGAGATGGCTATGCTTTTAAGGGTGGAGGAGACCTTTTTCTCCCATTTTGAAATTTTGCCTTATATAGAAGTCATTATACAGGAAAGAATGTTTCCTAACATTTTTTCCTATAAAATCTATTTTATCTTCAGTTTTATCTGTTTTATTGTTATGTTATTATGTATGCATGATACCTCAGGGTTCTCATTGATTTTTCTAACATCAGGATTTCCATCAGGTTTTGTGACAAATTTGCACTCATAAACGCATCTAAAAAAGCAATGTGTGCACACAGCCTAATACTATGACAAAATTGATCCCAGCAGCAATCTACAAGTCAGAGATGTGTCCAGGCATCTTATCCATGCTGTTCCCATTCCATCTGAACAAGGTTTCCATCCATTTCAGCTATTTTCTTGACCGAAGGTCTTCCGAAAAAAGACTTGAGTTTCTCATTGCATTCCATGATACATGATACTCGAATTGAGCCTATCCAAGCATCAGACCCATGATACGTTTGAGTACCATGTACTTGAACATTTTAGTGCTAGCTCATCACTTGCCTCCTTGGAAAAAAAATCAATCAATTTTTGATTTGCATACTTCCCAGGGGTGATGCACCTAGGATTTCACTGTGTTGAGCGCCTTCGCTGGCTGCCTGCAGTGTTTGTTCTGCCTGGTCTCCCCGAGATCAGTGATTGTTTTCTTGTTGGTCTACTAGGCATTGCTCCCACCTAGCCAAAATCCTACTCCACACTGATGAGGGGCAATACCCCGAAACAGCTGTCTGTGGATGGATACCTAGCCTTGGTATTTCCCTTGTCATACTTTTAAACTTGTCAAGAGCTGGATATTGACTAAAAGGGCCACTTACTATGTTGGTTATGGTGGTCTCCTAAAAAGAGTCACTCCTTGGCTAGGTCCTTCACGAAGGGATATCTGGCTATTTTCTGTGTTGAGACTCCTAACAGAGGCTCCACGGACCTTTTTGATTTACATATAAAGTACTTAAACATTTTAGTGCTAGCTCATCACTTGCCTCCTTGGAAAAAAATCATAACAATTTGTACAACAATAAAAGGAACCAAAGACATGACACTTTGGATAACAGCAGATTAAAATAAGAGTAAAAAGTGACCCCTTTTGACCTGGTCCCTGATATTTTAAGGCATAGCAATTGATAAAATTCAGAACCTTTTTTTCCCCTGTAAAGATACTATAAAATGTGTTGCTGTTACTATAAGGCCCGTTTCACACGTCAGTGAAAAACACAGACTTTTTTCACTGGAGTGTAAAACACGCACATGTCCCTGCGTGTGCCGAAAATCACGGCACACGTGGGTTGTCTAAGTGCAATCCGGGCTCCGTTCTCCGTGGCCCGTGATTGCACTTAGAAATCAACTCACCTGTGCCCGCTCCCGCTCTCCATGGTGCTGATCGCTCCCGCGGTGCAGCATCCGGCCGGCGGTGACCCCCGCAGCAGCTGCTTCCGGGTCGGCTGTGTCACGCATCATGAATATGCGCGACAGTAATCAGCCGGCTTAGAAGCAGCAAGCTGCACGGGCTGCAGAGGACATCGCTGGACGCCGGGTGAGTAAAAATGTTTATTATTTTAAATGCACGTTTTTTTCTGGCACGTGTTTCACGGACCACACCACTGCGTGGTCCGTGGGACACCAGTGATGCCAGAAAAAAATGGACATGTCTCCGTGCAGCAATCACGCACACGCGGGTACGCCGCACGGAGACACGTGCAGTGAAAAATCACTGACGTGTGAGCAGACCCATTCATTATAATGGGTCTGCGTATGTCCGTGATTCTGGTACTTTTAAAAAAAAGCACAAACGTACCAGAATCACTGACGTGTGAAAGGGGCCTAAAGGTAATGACTGTATACTCAACCAAGTATAACAAGGTGTCAAAAGAATGATTATATCAGCACTGGACAACAAAATCATTAGTATTCTTTGTACTTGGCTGTCTCCGCCCGTGGAAATATTTGTGTCAATTTCCCTTACGCCAAACGACTCTGCCTAAATTATGATTTAGCAAAATTCTTCATTTTTTTCTGTGTAATACAATGGAACTATTGCCTGGAGATCAAGTCAAAGCATGGTTGACAGATAAATGCTGCTGCCTGGAAAAGATAATTGTGGCCAATATGGATGTTATGACTTCAATAATTACGTCTTTTGAGGCACTGATAGGAAATAGAACCGTGAATATCCTGTGTGAGGAAGGAATGCAAACAGGCAGATATTGTTACACTGAGCATCCCGAGTTGTGGATGGAAGAGCTCAAAAGTCAAAACCTACAGCACAAAGCATAAATGCCTTTATCTTCAAATAATCAGGTCTTGGAGGATATTTTCCAACCTGCTGTCATTGGTTGCAATAAAAGAGCTGTGGGACTACATGTAGTTATAGAGAAGCGATGAAGTTCCTTTCATCTACATTCGTAAGAACTTGTCCATGATTTTCTGGAACTGAATCGTGTCTTAAGACAATCGCTTCAGAAGATTATGGCCCCCGATTTATCCCTTGAGAGGTTTTTAAATTCACTTTTCTTTTTTTCACCTGTGACAATCATTGTTGTTTCTTCTTCCAAACTTCAAAAATGACTCAGATGGGATCATGAATATTGGGCACAATAAAAAAAAAAATCTCTTTATATTTGTCTTCTTTTTAGAGCAAAAAGGCAAAGGTTCTGTTAAATTGTATATAACTCCATAGAGATGAGGCGATCTTTTAAAATTCAAAATCATAGAATCTTTCCCCAAAATGTAATTGACTGCAAATAAAGTTGCTCTAATCCCATTAGTGGAAAGCTTGTAATTGTGCAGGAAAATTCATGTCGGGCAGAGAAGAGAGAGAAAGGACCCTGTTGACCATAAGAGCTTACACTCTTCTCTACAGAACAGAGAGAGAAAGAGAAAAAGGACTCTGCTAATTAGAATTGACACTCTTCTGACCATAGGAGTTTACACTCTGCAGAAGAGAGAGTCTTATCCAGTGACTCTGGAGATTGAAAATGACTCTGCTCTACAAACTACTGATCTGTGATGTCCCAAGTACTGACCACCACTGCACCATACAATTTGTGTGCAAGTTCTCCTGAGTACACCTATACCCCCGTATGAGCTGAGAAACTACTGTTTGGGTGCATGGCAGGGCTCAGAAGGGAACCAGCACTATTTGACTTTTGGAACAAAAAATCGTCTAGAATCAATAGCGAACACCATGTCACGTTTTCAGAACCCCTGATGTGCCTAAACAGTGGACACCACCCAAAAGAGACCCCATTTTTTAAGCTAGACCACTCAAGGAACTTATCCAGATATGTGGTTATCAATTTGAACCTCATGGTGCTTCGTAGAATTTTATAACTTTGAGCTGTGAAAATAAAAAAATTACATTTTTCACACAAAAATGTTGTTTAAGCCCCAAATTTATTGCTTGCACAAGGGTTACATGAGACAATGTACCAAACAATTTGTTGTGCAATTTCTTCTGAGTACACTGATACTCCATATGTGATGAGATACTACTGTGCGGGTCCACAGCAGGCCTCGAAAGGAAAGGAGCACCATTTGACTTTTGGAACACAAAATTGGCTAGAATCATTAGTTAATGTCATGTCGCATTTGGAGAGCCCCTGAGGTGCCTAAACAGAGAAAACTTCCAACAAGTGACCCCATTTGGTAAACTAGACCCCTTAACGAACTTATCTAGATGTGTGGTGAGCCCCTGAACCCTCAGGTGCTCTACAGATTTGTATAAAGTTGAACTGTGAAAATGAAAAAATTAGATTTTTTCCAACAAAAATGTTGCTTGAGCCCCAAACTATTTAATTTTCACAAGAGTAACAAGAAAAAATGGATTACAAGATTTATTGTGCATTTTCTACTAGATATGTCGATACCTGATAGAGTGTAGTTTTGTAGCACAGAATTTGATGGAATGGTCTGTGGGCACGAAGTCATGTTTGGAGACCCCTGATGTGCCTATTTTTTTTTTTTTACATACTGTATATATAGCCCCTGTGCCTGCTATCTTTGAATTCATTTGAAGCCCTGTAATACAGTGATTGCAAATTTAAGTTCCTTTGGGGTGATAAATATAAATGTCAAAAATATAAATCATGTCTTTTTTCCATTTGAACAGACTGACAGCACTCCATCCTATAGAATGTAAGCCCGCAAGGGCAGGGTCCTCTTCCCTCTGTACTAATCTGTCTACTGTAACTTGTATATGTATTCTGTATGTAACCCCTTCTCATGTACAGCACCATGGAATCAATGGTGCTCTATCAATAAATAATAATAATGTGAACAGATGCATATCTGATCATTATACTGTATATAATAAGAAAAGGGTAACAGCCGCACACTGAAATGCCCAACTACTAAAAAAGATCTAACAAAAATTTGAGATGTTTTGCATATTTCATTATACTGGGTCCTACTCCATCTTACTGTCTATCTCTGGGTGTTTTTAAAAAAAAACCTACATGTATGGGCGAAGAGAGACCTGTTACTAAAGTATAAAAACACCTGTGGTTAATGGGGAAGGGAGGGTTGAGTGCATGGTCAGTCAAATGGACATAACTGCATATAAAATGCAAAAAAGACAGAAAAGACTGACAGCACTCCATGTGAACAAATGCGTATCTGATCATGATATATAATAACAAGAAAAGGGGAGCAGTAAAAAAAAAGTCACTAAAAACTCATTGTGGGAACCTAACCTTACATCTGTCTGGCCATAGTGGAATTTTGTTTTTAAACCAATGGCTACTAATGTTCCTGGCCCCTCCAAGGAACCTTAACAATTTATATTCCCCAAAAACGCAAGCCTGATGGGTTATTGTGTGCGGTTTAAAAATAGGCTGATGAACTTATGCCTGCTTTACACGAGACGACCGATTGTGCGATTTCACGATCGATCGTACCCGCCCCCGTCGTTTGTGCGTCACAGGCAAATCGCTGCCCGTGGCGCACAAAGTCGTGAAACCCCCATCACACGTACTTACCTGCTGAGCGACCTCGCTGTGGGCTTCGAACATCCACTTCCTGAAGGGGAAGGACGTTCGGTGTCACAGCGACGTCAAACAGCCGCCGGCTAATAGAAGCGGAGGGGTGGAGATGAGCGGGACATAAACATCCAACCCACCTCCTTACTTCTGCATAGCCGCCGGGAGCCGCGGGATGCAGGTAAGCTGTGTTCGTCATTCCTGGGGTGTCACACAGAGCAATGTGTGCTGCCCCGGGTACGATGAACAACCGGCGCCATTTTAATTAAACAATTTTTTAAAAAACTGAGCAACGAGTACACGACTCACGATTTGTGAGCGATTCTGTGTCGCTCGGAGGTGTCACACGAGACGATGTCGAGAACAATGCCGGATGTGCATCACGAAAACCGTGACCCCGACGATGCATCGCACGATAGATTGTCTCGTGTAAAGCCCGCATAAGAGTTGATAAACTTGCATTAGTAGCTACTTAGATGAAAGGGAAGATTTTTGCATCTACCAATTCTGACCCTTAACTTCCAATGGTCTGAATCTGGATTTTGACCTGAAATGTTTCCTTAGGATTTGATATTCCACATTTTATTAGATTTTTAATTTTCACTTTCTAACTTTACGTTTACACTACATTTGTATTCTTTTCTTTTTCATAATTTGTCCCTTTTACTAGAGGGCTACCAGATCAGACTATACATCTGTCATTTTTTTTATTTATTATGATTCCTAATTTTTTCTTTGTCCATATATATGAGTTTTTATTTGTGTGGCTATTTGGTGATACCTTCACTGTTCTGCACTCACCCAGATATACCCAATTCTGAGCAATGTCCACTTTGCAGTGTAAAATTGCCAACCCATTGGTATTTCTGTTGGAGATTGGCATTTCATACTGCACCACACATTAAAACATTTTTTTTTCCCAAATAATCATATGGGAAAACTTATATTTACATTTTTCTGATACATGTATATCTCACCATCAGAGTTCAGGCCATGTGGCAGTATTGTTTGGTGGCATGTAGATATTTCATTTTTTTTAATTTCTGTTTTCTTCATTTTATTTTCCAATTTACTTAATTTTTTTATTCTTTGCAATTTGGACTCTTATTTTATGGACTATTGACTTACTGCCACATTACTTTCAGATGAGGCTCTACAACCAGGTATTATGTGTTTTGGGATTATATTATTTATCTGCAGACATTGCCTTGTTTATATATTTATTGTGCATTTTATTATCAGTGCCCTTATACTTCATTGGGGATAAGTATAGCATTATTATGTATATCCCCTTCTTTCAACGATTCTTTTTCTCTTGTCAATCATGGTTTTAACTTTTCATTTTGTCAGCCTTATATGTTTTGTTTCAATAAAAGCCATATTTATATAAAATTAACGGGGTGTGCACATTTTTTACTATGCAGCTTTTTTCCTCTCATGTTACAATTCATTTTTTGCATAGTTTTTGTTAGCACCCCTAACTTTATTTAAATTTATTATCTTGTGGTGCCCACTACTTCTTTCTTAACAAAGGGCAGTGTGTGTATGGGTGGATATTATACAGAGGGGCAGTGTGTAAGGGGATATTACACAAAGGGGCAGTGTGTGGTGGGATATTATGCAGAGGGGCAGTGTGTGTGAGGGGAAATTATACAGGGGCAGTGTGTGGGGGGATATTATACTGAGGGGCAGTGTTGGAGAGATATTGTGGAGAAGGGCAGTGTAGAGGGTGTATTATGGGGAGTGGCGGTGTTGGGGATTCAGTATTTATTCTCTGAGGGAAATACTTCATTTTCTGGAACAACTTCACAGGTGCTACCATTTTGGCCATGACTGTGTGTTAATTTATATATATATATATATATATATATATATAACATACAGTACAGACCAAAAGTTTGGACACATCTCATCTCTAGAACAACTGTCAAGAGGAGACTTTGTGCAGCAGGCCTTCATGGTAAAATAGCTGCTAGGAAACCACTGCTAAGGACAGAAGGACAGCCAACAAGCAGAAGAGACTTGTTTGGGCTAAAGAACACAAGGAATAGACATTAGACCAGTGGAAATCTGTGCTTTGGTCTGATGAGTCCAAATTTGAGATCTTTGGATCCAACCACCGTGTCTTTGTAGAAAAGGTGAACGGGTGGACTTTACATGGCTGGTTCCCACCGTGAAGCATGGAGGAGGAGGTGTGATGGTGTGGGGGTGTTTTGCTGGTGACACTGTTGGGGATTTATTCAAAATAGAAGGCATACAGAACCAGCATGGCTACCACAGCATCTTGCAGCGACATGCTATTCCATCCAGTTTGCATTTAGTTGCACCATCATGTATTCTTCAACAGGACAATGACCCCAAACACACCTCCAGGCTGTGTAAGGGCTATTTGACTAAGAAGGAGAGTGATGGGGTGCTACGCCAGATGACCTGGTCTCCACAGTCACCAGACCTGAACCCAATCGAGGTGGTTTGGGGTGAGCTGGACTGCAGAGTGAGGGCAAAAGGACCAACAAGTGCTAAGCATCTCTGGGAACTCCTTCAAGACTGTTGGAAGACCATTTCTGGTGACTACCTCTTGAAGCTCATGAAGAGAATGCCAAGAGTGTGCAAAGCAGTAATCAAAGCAAAAGATGGCTACTTTGAAGAACCTAGAATATAAGACATATTTTCAGTTGTTTCACACTTTTTTAAGTATTTCATTCCACATATTTTAATTCATAGTTTTCATGCCTTCAATGTGAATCTACAATTTTCAGAATCCTGAAAATAAAGAAAACTCTTTGAATGAGAAGGTGTGTCCAAACTTTTGGTCTGTACTGTATGTATATATATATATATATATATATATATATATATATATATATATATATACACACGCAGCCTCTATAATAACTATAATATATTTTCAGCCAGCAGATCATGTTTGATGGGAACTGTTAATGTGTGATTCGTGAGGATGTATTGCAGAAGTGGAGTTTTTCCAAGAGTGGCGATGAGACTGTGGAAGGTTTGAGGGGTGAAGGTGGAGCACGGGTGAACCCTGGGTGGAGTCTCAAGGGGCCTTAAAATTTTTCCAGTATGGGGCCCTGCAATTTCTGGTGGCAATCATGCTACAATATTACAAAATGATCTGGATAAGATGTCTGAATGGGGCAACACTTGGCAAATCGGATTTAATGTAGAGCAATTCAGATAGGACAAAGTAATCCTATTGCTCCATATACAGTACATTCAAGTATACTCGGAACTACAAAACAGGATAAGGACTTGGGTATTCTGCTTACAAGTAATTGTGCATGTACATAATATTTCATTATAGGCTGAGCCCACATCTTTCCCAGCAGATGACCAGATGATGCTTGATTTAATCAGCCATTATGTGCCTTTAACAGCCAGGGGTGAAGCAGAGCTCTACCCATGGCTGTTAACCTGTTAAATGCTGCTATCAGTCTCTGACAGTGGCTTTTACCATGCACTGGCAGGGGGGTGGTCATTCCACGTGCTCATCAGTGAGCCCGAGATGAGATTGTGGGGCACCAAAGAGTTGTCCTTACAGGGTCATCAGTAGAGCCCTGTGCCTGTCACCATGAACCTTCTGTGAATGCCAGCCCTTGGAGACCATGATTTTAGCTATACATAGCACTGCTTGTGCACTTCTATGTATAACACAAGGGATAAGATAATCATGGCTTCAAGAGCTGTAAGGGAACTATTAAGTACAGTAAAAAGTGAAAGAAAAAATATTAATGAAATTTAAAAAAAAAATCACAAAAGTTCATATTTCCCCCCTTTTTCCCTCTTAAAAACAAAATATCAAATAAACTAATCCAATAAGTAAACAATTGATAGAAAAAAAAATCAAAACACCAAAATTTTTTTGCAATATTGTAAGAAAATGCAATAGAAGGCAATTAAGACATTGCAGCTTCTTCAAAATAGTATCTCAGAGTGCAAAAAATAAGACCTCTCACAGCCCTATATTCCAAAAAAATGAAAATGTTACAAGTCTCTGAAAATGGCAAAAAAAAGCCAATTTTTGTTACATTTTTTTTTTTACAAGTTTCTACATTTTTTTACCATTTAGGTAAATAAAAAAATAAAAAAAAAACTATACATTTGATAGCTGCATACTCATCCTGACCTGTAGAATCATATTGCCAATGTAACCGTATCGTGGATGTGGTAAATAAAAAAATGTAAAAAAAAAATGTAGAATTGCACTTTTTTTGCAATTTCAACACACTTGGAATTTTTTTTTCCCATTTTCCAGTACATTATTTGGTAGAATGAATGCTGTCATTCAAAAGTACAACTCATCCCACAAAAAGCAAGTCCTCATACGGCCATGTGGATGGAAAAATAAAAAAGTTAAAGCTCTTGGAACAAGGGGAGGAAAAAATGAAAATAAATAAATGAAAAAATTGTTCAGGGCTAAAGGGATTAATAACAAAAAAAGATAATAATGGGAGGTGGAGGAACAGCTCATAAAAATATAAAGATGATAGTAATATAAATATAATGAATATAAATTTCAATATGCGATACAAGACAATCTTCCAAAATTATAAATAGATGATGATAATTGAATATAATAAATACTGATATAGTGCACCATGCAGAAATAAATTATACTGCTAAAAGGGTATTCAGGTTAAATTATAAATACTTCACTGTAAGGTGCATAGTGCAGAAATTAGTCATGTATAAATGAAAATAGTAACCAGTAACAGAGAGCACTAAATAATGAACACACCAACAAACCAGCTAATTATGTTACAAGATCATTTTAGTTTTGCCAATAAGAATAATATAGTAATACTACACATGATGAAAAAGCTTTTTTTCTGTTATCAATAAAATGTATATATTTAATTATTTATAGCTATTTGGTCATTTCTGGTGCTTGTAGGTCAAATAGATCTAACATTTTTTTTATGACCTTCATGATTTTTAGTGACAGCAGCAAGTCTTCTAGGCAAGGAATGAACAAGTTGACGACATATTGCAACATATCTCTTTTTAGACATGAGCGAACCCGGGCTTCGTACCCCACACTAGGTGTCCAGTGCTCAAATCTAAACATGGACTTCTCATGGAAGTCCATGATCGAGTTTGGGGTTCAATGCTGAAAAACGTTTATATTAAGGCTTCAGCAAAGCCAATAAACAAGCTTTTCAGCTGTGGGCACTTCCACAGCCATCACAACCATTCCAAGTATTGGCATGGCTGTGATTGGCCAGTGCACCACGTGACCTGGTCTGTATAGTTGGTAAATGACTGGTGGCGCCACCATTTTTGTCTGACTTGCATAGGGATAGGATGCTGTTCGAGTGATGGACAGTGTTAGGTTACTCCTCTGTCTGCATACTCATAACACAGGCTCTGTGTGGCTGCTCTTCACCAGGCTCTGTGGGGTTCACTTAAAAAAGGGTCTTTGGGGGTACTTTTAGAAAGGGGTCTGTGCGGGTACTCTCCACCCGGCTCTGTGGGGATATTCTTAATAAAAGCTATGTGGGGGTACACATAAAAAGGGTATGTCGGGTTCACTTAAAAAAGGGTCTGTGTGGGCACTCTCCACCAGGCTCTCTGGGGGTACTCTTAAAAGAGTGTGTGTAGCCACTCTGCACTATGATTTGTGGGTGTACTACTACAAAAAGGTTCTTTGGGGAAATTTTAATGAAGACTCTGTAGGGGTTCTCTTAAAAGAAGTACTTCAAGTATACAAAATTCTTCTACTGACATGCCTCGGTGGGCGTGCTGTTCTTCTCACCTGCCTGGCGGGTTTATGCCCCACGTTCCTGCCTCAGGACCTGCAGCAGCCTCCTCCTGCTTCCAGGCCACACGCAGGCCTTCTGGGAGTGCCCAAAGTGTGCCTGCACAGCCATGTCCTCTTTCTTAAAGGGCCAGTGTCCTATTACCCGGAAGTGACCCATGAGGTCAGTAATCACCCTGAAGGTACTTAAGGCACTATCCCCTTAGGGGAGTTGTCTTAGCAACGTTGCCTATCCGTAGTGCATTGCTAGTACTCAAGTCCCATACCAGTTACTGTGTCTAGTCCTGCTTCACGTGTCCTAGTACCAGTTACCTGTACCTGCTAATCTGTGTCTCTTCCTAGTGCCTGCTACTATCACCACATCTGTGCTGCCATGTCCAAGATACCTCATCCTGTTGCCTCGTCTGAGTTACCACCTCCGTGCCATTACATCTGAGCACATCTGTACTGGATTTTTGAGACTCTCCTGTCCATAAGAACCAATGTGAGGGTAGGCCTGGGCTAATAAGATGATCTGTGTGTGTATATAATCAAAGTATAGATGTCGTTGCATAATTATCTGTGTGTCTGTATGACAATCGCCATATGACTTTAAGATGTGTGATCATGAATGTGTTAACTAGATAATCAAGCCAAAATGAACAATGAACAAAGAGGTATTCATAACACACTAGTTCTCACCAGCTGGGATGTGAAACTGGGGCTTTATCTTTTCTCCTTGTTCCCGTCACAAGGTAAAATGTTGAATTATATAACTGTGAATGTTTTACAATATACGAGTTAGAAGACCATTGAGTTTCTTCCGAATAGAGACACGTCAATATGTGGTTATTGTTCCTCATACATACATCTGCGCAGATCGATTTGAACTCCATCTCTGTGACCCTGAAAAACCCAATTTGCGGTTTTCCTTAAATTCCCAACCTTGACACCAATATCACTGGTCCTGGCAGTCAGGCATTTAGGCCCTCTGGGGTGGTGTCTCATAGTCCCTGTATAGGGGTTAGCTCCAGGTTAGCTCCTCCAGGGGAGTCCGGTGTACGTCCTAGTAGGTCCACTCCAGGACACTCACTGCTCTTCGGCGACCATAACAATATCTTCAATGCTGAGTAATACAGGCACTGATCCATCAGGAGGGCATATGATTTGCTCCAAATTTATATGCAACAGGACAATAAACAACAATATACAGCTAATGTCTTTAAATGGGTTTGTCCAAAAGAAGTGTGAAATAAAGCAGATTGGCTACACTGGTCACTTGTAGGGATGAGCAGACCCATGGAAATTCGAGTTTGCCAGGTCCAGCCGCACTTTAGTTAAAACTTCGGTTCGGGACCAAAACTTGATCTCGAACCCCATATAACTCAATGGAGACCCAAACTTCTGGGCTATAAAATGGCTGTAAAATGGTAGCAGTAAATGATAGGGGCTGCAAAAGGAAGCAAATTGTTGGCAATAACTCTGCAAACAAATGGGGACAGGAAATTAAAAAAAAATGACATGGTGTCCCACTTATTTTTGATAATCAGCACAGGTAAGGCAGACAACTGTGGGCTGCAACCCTCAGCTGTCAACTTTTCCTTGGCTGATTATTAAAAATAGAAAGCATCCCACTCCATTATTTTTTTGTCATTTAAATAAATAATTTTAAAAAATATTGTGGCCTCCATCCTATTTTTGATAGCAATCCAAGGTAAAGCAGACAGCTGAGGCCTGGTATTATCAGGCTGAGAGGACCCATGGATATTTGACTCCTTCCAGCATAAAAATAGCAGCCCTCAGCCACCCCAGAAGTGAGGCATCCTTTAGATGTGACAATTCTTGTGCTTTGCCCAGCTGTTCCCGATTTCCCGGGGTGGGTTAGTAATCAGGGTGACTAATAGATGCCTCTCCATTACTAATCCCTGGATTTTATGGCAGAATGTCAATTCAAAGCTGACATGAGTCCCAAAAGTATTACCTCGATTGCCATTGCACCAGGGCAATCAAGGTAATACTTTTGGGGCTCATGTCAGTTATGAACTGACATTCTGCCATAAAGTCCACTGATTAGTAATGGAGAGGCATCTATCAGACACCCCAATTACTGATCCATCATATGTAGAGTTAACACAGGAAAAACATATTTTATTTGAATAAACAATCCACAACACTCTGTCGTTCACCAATTTCTTGAATAAAAAAAAATCCTCAAAGTTACGACATAATCCAATTGGGTAATAAAAACTCCCCCACACTCCCATGTTCACTAATTTATTAAATCAAAAGAAAAATCCTGGAAGTTCTGATGTAATCCAATGGAGTAATTTCCCACGACGCTCATGAATTCCTTTGGAGCTTTGTTCCTGGAATTTCTCATGAGCGTACACCGAAGAGGATAGAACAACATTTTAGCCTCCCTTGCTGTCTTGCTCAGCACCATGATAGCCTTTGAGAGTGGTGACGGAAGGTCAATGGAAAAACCTGTCAATCATGTAGCCCAATGTCAAGTAAAACGCTTTCTGATGGTTTGTGTAGACCCTGTTTGATGCTTTAGGCTTTTTGCACATGACATTGAATTCACTTGCTGTACAAAATGGACCAATTAAGGAAACTAATGTACGGCCACTTACCCAAAGTGATCCAGTAGTAGATTTTTAATATGATAATGCCAGAAAACAAGTTGTTCATGCTTCTCTGAACAGCCTGTGTGACCTAAACATGTTATCATGGCCTGCAATGTGTCCGGACTTGTCTCCCATTAAGCACATCTGGAACGTTATTAGTCAGCAAATGCAAAAAGAGCTGCCAGCCGCGGATCTTGACTTTTTTTCAAGTGCATTTAGCATAGCAAAACATTTCTCGGGTTGTGTGTATTTCTGAGTGTGACACTCGTACTCAATACTGAATAAATTGGGATGTTTCAAAAATTTTGTTTCCATTTTTTCAGAAATTGCATATATATATATATATATATATATATATATTCAACATGTCTGTTTATACTGTGATTTAAATAATTCTTCGACTTTGCTTACAACTTTGCTTAAAAACATCCATTTAGGTGCAGAATCAATACTATTTAATTTCCTCCCCTCAGCTATTACCAGGAAAAAATAAATCAAAAGTAATACTGTACCCTTACAGAGCACCATTTAAAACTCACATGTTAGTACACAATACTATGGCATCTGTGCACCTTATGGGAACATTTAGTTAAAAATTTGTAAACCTTATTACCAATTTATCAAAATGTATATAGCACTGGTAATTAAAATATAACCTTTATTAATATATATTGAAAAATTCCAAACACCCAACAATTGATACCACAATGATTCTCATTGTCAGCTCAACATGCCTCTGACAGTATAACCTCCAATTCCCCTGATGAATCGCTGCTGAGGAAACGCGTCGGGAAGGAGGTCGTTGAGTAACACTGGCGTTGCCTGGGGTAATGTGTGGTATGCAAAAAGTCGCCCCCCCCCCCTTCTGAGTGTAAGGTAACACCAGTTTCATTGGTTTGCGGTGGGATAAGTGGTGAGCAGAAATCCCACTGCTAGCATTGATTTCATTATTTAGCACTTTGAGCACATTTGTCACGTTAAATCGTTATTTTTCCCCCTGTTTACCAATGACCACATGATCATATGATTATAGATTTTGCACATAGCCACTTTGTAGGAGTGATAGTCTCTGGGCTAAGTGCAATTGTGGAGGAAAAACGTTTTTTGCACAATGTCACTTTAAATTTTTGTGGATGCACATGAGTATAATAGGAGTGATAATAAGAAAGCATAAATAGCTCCCCTGTGTTTTGTCTCATGTACATCTATTTTGGATTTTTTGCTAATACACCTTGTGGTATCAATTGTTGGGTGTCTGGAATTTTTAAATATATATTAATAAAGGTTATATTTTAATTAACAGTGCTATATACATATATACAAATGCAGTTTCAATATCCATAATTTTTGGTGCCCCAATATTAACACTGTCATGTGTATGTGTCACGCAATTAAACGTGGTGGGCGTGTTCAGACCTACTGATGTCTGACGCACAACAAAAAAAAACACAACTACACCACAAACAAAGGGAAACACCAGGAACACAATAACAACGATGGGCCCTGACACTAATGAGATGGTAGATGGACACCTACTGCCTTTACCTGGTACTGTACCCTGCACTCCTTGCCAGACCTTATACAGGCTCCATACCTGTCGCTGAGCAGGAATACCTGAAGCCCTAAGAAATCCCTACTATACTGGCTAAGGAGTGGGCAGTAAAGCTCACTAGGCCCACTGCTGCACTAATACAACAAGAGGGTAGGTGAGACAGAGGAATAACAACCAAATATGGAGAAGATTCAACTTCAGGATGAATCCTCAGCAGCTCTTTCACCAAGGGGGCCAGCATAAAAATGGCTTTTTATAGTCATCAAAGCTTCCTGGGAGACCTGGCTATTTAAACACAAGAGGGTGTGTCTACAAAGCAAGTGCAGCAAACCTTAACTGCAGGAGAGCTGCTAACAGAAAAACTGACATTAACTACTTCAGAACCAAAAGAAACAAAACAGCATTTAAATGTAGAGTCCCATATACAAATGAGGGGCTCTAGTTCGAAAGCTGTCACTAGTCTCTAAAAACAGGGAGATGACCGTGACAGTATTAGACCTGAAGAATAGTTGCCAATACTTTCAATTTGACTTGGGCTGTTGCAATTTTCTTGAAATAATCCTCAATTATTTGGGCATGTTTAAAAAAAAATGGCAGGGATTAAATAAATCGTGCCTTGAAGGGGCTGTTTCTCCCCCAAAGTGTCCATTCCAATCTCTTTCTCGACATTTTTGGGTTGAGTTTGGGGCAGGACTTATACAAATCAATAATACAGTGATACATATACAAATCAGTCAAGGGTGTGAAAGTATGAGTGCAAAGACACAATAAAACGAGTATTTTCAATGATTGATCTTTACATTTTCAATTTTTTATGTAGCTGGTCATATTATATGTCATACTAAACTTTGCTAGGAAAGATGCAAAATAAGATCTGCAGAAACATAAAGGAGAAGATGGCAACCTAGAGCGTGGTACTGAGGAATTTATATAACGGGCAGGTTGTAAGGGTACTTTATGCTTGGATTGAAATAAACATTTGTTGCAAAGTCATGATTGAAGGAACACCGGTTACAGAGAAACCCATTTTTGGCAGCTGCTGGCAGTCCCGGAAACTGAGAAAACATCTGTATAAACAAGGACATGGAATAAAGCTCTGGTTCCCCTCCCTGGTGATCACACACTATGCAATGGAAAACCATCACACCAAATAATATGAAATCACCATGTTTAACTACCACAGGCATACAAAAAAGGAATCATTTTGTTTACGATGGTTTAACTATTAATCTATTCGTTATTTTCAATATTTGAATTTATGCAAAGTAATTGATTAAGCAGCTCATGAGCTTTGGAAGGGAATACTGACAAATGCTTAAAAGGGAATATGTTGTAAAAAAATGTTTTAAAAATTAATATTTATCTGCAGTCTTATTACTAATCTGGTGATTTTCATCATTTAAAACATATGTAGAGACTGTCTAATTGCATGTTTGGCTGCATGGAAAAAATAAGGTCATATTCTACCTGCAGCTTACAGTCAACACTGAGTGCACGGCAATCACACCTCCCCCCATGCTCCTGTTGAAGAGCTTATACATTTAGACCAGTATTTACCTGTAGATTAGCACTGTGGCTGCAGGTGAATGCTGTTTATTTTATGCATGGTTGCCTTAAAATATACACTACTATGCAAAGCTATTAGGCAGGTGTGGAAACAATTCTGCACCAAATCAAATAAATATGTGATATGACCTCCATTTGCCTTTATAACAGCATCAAAGTAAACAAGTCTTGTAGGCACACTTACACACAGTTTTTGCAGGAGCGTGGCAGGAAGGTTGTTCCAAACATCTTGGAGGTCTAACCACAGATCTTATGTGGATGTAAGCTTATGCAAATCCTTCTGTTTGGATGTAATCTCAGACAGACTCAACTGGGATCTGTGGAGGCTGAATCATGACGTTCAAGACTTCTTTAACCTTTCTCATTGCAATGTACAGTATGTTTATCTTTAAATACCATTTATAGTTTACATGAATAAAAAACTGCTATGTAACACCCATACTGGCATCCTCACACTCACCTGCTTCCCCCCCCGTGAGGACATCGGCTTCCTCACCTGTCCAGGCACCCTGCGGCGATGGTCCTATCCTCGTCCCATGCTGCTGCCTGCCTGAGCATCTGTGGACGGTGGTCTAGACCTAGTGGAGTTGGACCCCCGTTCACAGGGGATTGAAGCAAGGTGCCTGGACCTGTTAAAAAGAACGGTGAGCAGCCTGGTCCTATCAGTGGTCCGGGACCAAAGGCACAGCGGGGTACATGGACCCTAGGTCAGGGAGAAGCTTCAGGCAACCCGGCAATTAACCTTCGGAGAGCGGAGCCTTTATGGACTGTTCCCACTCGCTCCAGAATCGGGGCACTAGCGCAACAAGGGGGATAGGGCCCACTACTGGATACAAGCAGCCCACTAAAATCCCAAGCGTGAGCCCTGAGAGCAGACTTCCACACTTAGCCACATTGGGGAGTGGGGCCCGGCAAGTTTCAGACCACTGGGACACTATTTGTGTCAGGAGGCAGGTCATGGATCACCAGGCAGCACTGCAGGGGACAGGACCCGGAAGAGCTCCCCTTGAGAGGCAGCGGCACCCAGAGACTTGGTTTACCCAGTTGTCAGCGTCTGCTTATTGGCTGAGTGAGTACCTGAGTGATTTCCCCTTCATGGCACCCAGTAGCATCATCCATAGCCCCGGGGCTTGCCCCTACTCGAGGAGGGTACCGACACCTTGCTGCCCCACTCCATCACCCCGGGTACTCCCAACGGTAGCGGCGGTACTCCCAGTTACCACACACCATGGGTGGTGTCACGAACTATAACTCCCCTGTAAATATTCCCCCTTATACTTTAGAGTGTGGCCCCTAAGCCCCTGGGTCCGGAGACCCTCGAGCCATGACTGGACACTACCCCCGTATCTGAGCGGTTCGCTCCGCTGCTGGGGCGATATATATACAGTAAGGGCCAGAAATATTTGGACAGTGACACAAGTTTTGTTATTTTAGCTGTTTACAAAAACATGTTCAGAAATACAATTATATATATAATATGGGCTGAAAGTGCACACTCCCAGCTGCAATATGAGAGTTTTCACATCCAAATCGGAGAAAGGGTTTAGGAATCATAGCTCTGTAATGCATAGCCTCCTCTTCTTCAAGGGACCAAAAGTAATTGGACAAGGGACTAAAGGGCTGCAATTAACTCTGAAGGCGTCTCCCTTGTTAACCTGTAATCAATGAAGTAGTTAAAAGTTCTGGGGTTGATTACAGGTGTGTGGTTTTGCATTTGGAAGCTGTTGCTGTGACCAGATAACATACGGTCTAAGGAACTCTCAATTGAGGTGAAGCAGAACATCCTGAGGCTGAAAAAAAGAAAAAATCCATCAGAGAGATAGCAGGCATGCTTGGAGTAGCAAAATCAACAGTCGGGTACATTCTGAGAAAAAAGGAATTGACTGGTGAGCTTGGGAACTCAAAAAGGCCTGGGCGTCCACGAATGACAACAGTGGTGGATGATCGCCGCATACTTTCTTTGGTGAAGAAGAACCCGTTCACAACATCAACTGAAGTCCAGAACACTCTCAGTGAAGTAGGTGTATCTGTCTCTAAGTCAACAGTAAAGAGAAGACTCCATGAAAGTAAATACAAAGGGTTCACATCTAGATGCAAACCATTCATCAATTCCAAAATAAGACAGGCCAGAGTTAAATTTGCTGAAAAACACCTCATGAAGCCAGCTCAGTTCTGGAAAAGTATTCTATGGACAGATGAGACAAAGATCAACCTGTACCAGAATGATGGGAAGAAAAAAGTTTGGAGAAGAAAGGGAACGGCACATGATCCAAGGCACACCACATCCTCTGTAAAACATGGTGGAGGCAACGTGATGGCATGGGCATGCATGGCTTTCAATGGCACTGGGTCACTTGTGTTTATTGATGACATAACAGCAGACAAGAGTAGCCGGATGAATTCTGAAGTGTACCGGGATATACTTTCAGCCCAGATTCAGCCAAATGCCGCAAAGTTGATCGGACGGCGCTTCATAGTACAGATGGACAATGACCCCAAGCATACAGCCAAAGCTACCCAGGAGTTCATGAGTAGAGATGAGCGAACCGGTCCCGGTTCGGCTCGAGGCCGGTTCGCCGAACGGGGGTCCCGTTCGAGTTCGGTTCGTCAAACGTTCGACGAACCGAACTCGAACGTATAGGCTATAATGGGAGGCAATCACAAACACATAAAAATGCATTATAAATGTACACAAACAGTTAATAAACATTGCCATAACACTTACCGGTCCTCGCGATCCCTTCTGCACTCTGTCTCCTGCCGCTATTCCATCCGATGATCGCTGAATCCTCCCGGTGACCTGCACTGCCAGCAGAGAAGCAGGACCTATCGTGACGTCAAAATAGCCATGTGACCAGTCACGTGGCTATTATCTCATTGGCTACAGACTGGTCACATGACTATGACACGTCATGTAGGACCTGCGAGTGCATCTCTCCGGTACACGGTGCACATACGGTGTATCGCCGTGTACCGGCGACATGCTCTAGCACACGGTCGACTCCCCGTTCCGTTAGGGACCGGCTGACACAGCCGGTCATTAACGGAGATCACCGTTGCCATAGCAACGCAGTTAGCGGTGACGTCACCGCTAACCGCGGCTCCGGGAGCACCGTTGCTATGGTAACGCGTCTGTCAGCGTTACCGCTAGCAGCCAGCAGTGATCACTCACGGAGTGAAGGCTGCACGCTGCTTCCCGATTGTAGTGAGCATTGTAGTTAGGATGGAGGTTCCCCAGCCCCAAGTGATGCCCCTCACTACAATCGTCACTACTACTACACTAGAAAGAAAGAAGACAGAAGAGCAGGATCGTGGAGGGCTGACAGGGGGTAATAAAGATGGAGTCTCTAATGTGTCTGTGTATTTATTTCTATTAAAGTATTTTTTCTCTGTGTGGTGTCTTTTTTTAACCCTTTATTGGAGATTCTTAATGGCCGGGTCAAACGTGCCTGACATTAAGAATCTCTGGCTTAATACTGGCTGGTAAAACAAAGCCAGTATTAACTCATGATTACCCAACAAGCCACCCGGCTCCAGGGCTGTTGGAAGAGTTGGATACAGCGCCAGATGATGGCGCTTCTATGAGAGCGCCATTTTCTGGGACGGCTGCGGACTGAAATCCGCAGCAGAGGCGCCCACAAACCTCGGGCTAACCTGTGCTGCGGATTCCAATCCCCAGCTGCCTAGTTGTACCCGGCTGGACACAAAAATAGGGCGAAGCCCACGTCATTTGTTTTTTAATTATTTCATGAAATAAGTGAAATAATTAAAAAAAACGGGCTTCCCTATATTTTTGGTTCCCAGCCGGGTACAAATAGGCAACTGGGGGTTGGAGGCAGCCCGTGGCTGCCAGCTGTACCTGGCTAGCATACAAAAATATGGCGAAGCCCACGTCATTTTTTTGGTGGGCAAAAAACTTCTGCATACAGTCCTGGATGGAGTATGCTGAGCCTTGTAGTTCTGCAGCTGCTGTCTGCTCTTCTCCATACAGACAGACAGCAGCTGCAGAACTACAAGGCCCAGCATACTCCATCCAGGACTGTATGCATAAGTTTTTTGCCCCCTGAAAAAATTATGTGGCTTCGCCATATTTTTGTATGCTAGCCAGGTACAGCAGGCAGGTACGGCTGCTCCCAACCCCCAGTTGCCTATTTGTACCCGGCTGGGAACCAAAAATAAAGGGAAGCCATTTTTTTATTATTTCATGAATTTCATGAAATAATTAGAAAACAAATGACGTAGGCTTTGCCCCATTTTTGTGTCCAGCCAGGTACAACTAGGCAGCTGGGATTGGAATCCGCACCACCGGTTGGCCTGAGCTTTCTGGGCCCCACTGCTGCGAATTGCAGTCTGCAGCCACCTCAGAAAATGGCATTTTCATAGAAGCGCCATCTTCTGGCGCTGTATCCAACTCTTCCAGCACCTGCCTGCTATACCTGGCTAGCATACAAAAATATGGCGAAGCTCACGTCCTTTTTTTGTAGCTTTTTGGCAAAAAAAAAAAAAATGCTTCCCTGGATTTTCCATTGCCAGTGAAGGTAACACCAAGCAGTGGGGGTTAGCAGCCAGTAGCTGCTTGGATTACCCTTAGCTAGCAATACAAAAAATGCAGTGGGAGCTAACATATATTTTTTTTAATTATTTATTTAAATAACTAAAAATAAAATGGGCTTCCCTGTATTTTGATTGCTGGACATCACAGTGCTGTAAAAATAAATCTTTAAAAAAATGACGTAGCGCTCCGCGGTATTTTTGATTCTCAGCGCAGATAAAGCAGACAGCTATGGGTTGCCACCCCCATCTGCCTGCCGTTACCTTGGTTGGCAATCAAAATACAGGGAAGCCCATTAATTTTTTCTATTTAAAAAATAGTTAAAAAAAAAAAATTACGTTGGGTCCCCCCATTTTTGATAGCCAGCTAGGGTAAAGCAGACGGCTGTAGCCTGAAAACCACAGCTGGCAGCTTTACCGTGGTTGGGGATCCAATGTGGAGGTCCCCTCAGGCTCTTTTTTATAATTATTTTATAAATATTAATAATTACACAATAAAAGTAGGGGACCCCCCAAATTGGATCACCAGCCAAGGTAAAGCGGACAGCTGTGGTCTGGTATTCTCAGGGTGGGAAGGTCCATAGTTATTGGGCCTTCACAGCCTAAAAATAGCAGGCCGCAGGCACCCCAGACGTGGCGCATCCACTAGATGCGCCAATCCTGGCGCTTCACCCCAGCTCATCCCGTGCCCTGGTGCAGTGGCAAACGGGGTAATAAATCGGGTTGATACTAGCTGTAAAGTCACCTGAGATCAAGCCCAGCAGTTTGTGATGTCATGGCGTCTATTAGATACCCAACATCATAAACTGTCAGTACTAACAAAAACAAAAAATCGACAAAAGAAATTTATTTGAAAAAACAGTCCCCAAAACATTTCCTCTTTCACCAATTTATTGTAAGAAAAAAAATAAAGGGGTCCCACGACGACTCTGGACCGTCTAGAATATGGGGGGGAGACACTCAGGGAACGTATCCCCCATTTTCTAGGAGTGCGGACCCTTCATGTGAGGAGTGTGGGTGCAATGAATCTGCACTCACTCTCCCCGGGTCCACAGCAGCAGAGTCCATGTCGTAATGGTTGCTACCAAAGCTGCAATGCCCTGCTCATGAGGTAAGGGCATGCCTAATCAGGAGAACTACTGTAGAGGAAGCTCTGCTCACTGGTATATAGGTGCTCAGAGGTAATAATAGATAAAATTAGTGAGTAACCTCGGCACTCTATATCTCCCAGACTAAGTCAGTAAGTCACAACGGATAGTAATGCAAAATCACTCTTTATTGGTCCGTATTAAGAAAATTTTTTTTTCATAAGCATATATGTTTTTGTCCAAAACAAGTTACAAATGACGTTTCGGCCTGAGCCTTCGTCAGATTGGACTTATCTGCATGTAATCATGAAAAATGACAATAATCAGTATCACATAAGAGTGAGAGAACAATAACATAAACTCGAACAATGTAGAGGTACAATTGGGATGCAGCAAAAAAATTGCAACACAGCAAGAAATGAAACACATGATACAAATGTCATAATACAGTACAAGGACAATATAGTAATGACAAATATGGGGTCAGAGTAGACTTAGACAGCTCTGGTACGAAAGAGATGTCAATCATAAAGTAACATGTGCAGTAGGTGTAGAGCTACACTATGCATGGCAGAGCTAATGGGTAGACCGACCATAGAAAAAGTAGAGAAAAAGTGGAGAAAAAGTGGAGAATAAGTGGAACATAAGAGGAGAAAAAGTGGAGAAAAAAGTGGAGAAAAAGTGGAGAAAAAGTGGAGATTAAGAGGAGAAAAAAGTGGAGAAAAAGTGGAGAAAAAGTGGAGCATAAGTGGAGAAAAAGTGGAGAAAAAGTGGAGAAAAAGTGGAGAAAAAGTGGAGCATAAGAGGAGAAAAAGTGGAGAAAAAAGTGGAGAAAAAGTGGAGAAAAAGTGGAGCATAAGTGGAGAAAAAGTGGAGAAAAAGTGGAGAAAAAGTGGAGCATAAGAGGAGAAAAAGTGGAGAAAAAAGTGGAGAAAAAGTGGAGAAAAAGTGGAGCATAAGAGGAGAAAAAGTGGAGAAAAAGTGGAGAAAAAGTGGAGCATAAGAGGAGAAAAAGTGGAGAAAAAGTGGAGAAAAAGTGGAGAAAAAGTGGAGCATAAGAGGAGAAAAAGTGGAGAAAAAGTGGAGAAAAAGTGGAGCATAAGAGGAGAAAAAGTGGAGAAAAAGTGGAGAAAAAGTGGAGCATAAGAGGAGAAAAAGTGGAGAAAAAGTGGAGAAAAAGTGGAGCATAAGAGGAGAAAAAAAGGAGAAAAAGTGGAGAAAAAGTGGAGCATAAGAGGAGAAAAAGTGGAGATTAAGAGGAGAAAAAGTGGAGAAAAAGTGGAGCATAAGAGGAGAAAAAGTGGAGAAAAAGTGGAGAAAAAGTGGAGAAAAAGTGGAGCATAAGAGGAGAAAAAGTGGAGATTAAGAGGAGAAAAAGTGGAGAAAAAGTGGAGAAAAAGTGGAGCATAAGAGGAGAAAAAGTGGAGAAAAAGTGGAGAAAAAGTGGAGCATAAGAGGAGAAAAAGTGGAGAAAAAAGTGGAGAAAAAGTGGAGAAAAAGTGGAGCATAAGAGGAGAAAAAGTGGAGAAAAAGTGGAGAAAAAGTGGAGAAAAAGTGGAGAAAAAGTGGAGAAAAAGTGGAGATTAAGAGGAGAAAAAGTGGAGAAAAAGTGGAGCATAAGAGGAGAAAAAGTGGAGAAAAAAGTGGAGAAAACGTGGAGAAAACGTGGAGAAAAGTGGAGAAAAAGTGGAGAAAAAGTGGAGCATAAGAGGAGAAAAAGTGGAGAAAAAGTGGAGAAAAAAGTGGAGAAAAAGTGGAGAAAAAGTGGAGAAAAAGTGGAGAAAAAGTGGAGAAAAAGTGGAGATTAAGAGGAGAAAAAGTGGAGAAAAAGTGGAGAAAAAGTGGAGCATAAGAGGAGAAAAAGTGGAGAAAAAAGTGGAGAAAACGTGGAGAAAACGTGGAGAAAAAGTGGAGAAAAAGTGGAGAAAAAGTGGAGAAAAAGTGGAGAAAAAAGTGGAGAAAACGTGGAGAAAAAGTGGAGAAAAAGTGGAGAAAAAGTGGAGCATAAGAGGAGAAAAAGTGGAGATTAAGAGGAGAAAAAGTGGAGAAAAAGTGGAGAAAAAGTGGAGAAAAAGTGGAGCATAAGAGGAGAAAAAGTGGAGAAAAAGTGGAGAAAAAGTGGAGAAAAAGTGGAGCATAAGAGGAGAAAAAGTGGAGAAAAAAGTGGAGAAAAAGTGGAGAAAAAGTGGAGCATAAGAGGAGAAAAAGTGGAGAAAAAGTGGAGCATAAGAGGAGAAAAAGTGGAGAAAAAGTGGAGAAAAAGTGGAGCATAAGAGGAGAAAAAGTGGAGAAAAAGTGGAGAAAAAAGTGGAGAAAAAGTGGAGAAAAAGTGGAGAAAAAGTGGAGAAAAAGTGGAGAAAAAGTGGAGATTAAGAGGAGAAAAAGTGGAGAAAAAGTGGAGAAAAAGTGGAGCATAAGAGGAGAAAAAGTGGAGAAAAAAGTGGAGAAAACGTGGAGAAAAAGTGGAGATTAAGAGGAGAAAAAGTGGAGAAAAAGTGGAGATTAAGAGGAGAAAAAGTGGAGAAAAAGTGGAGATTAAGAGGAGAAAAAGTGGAGAAAAAGTGGAGATTAAGAGGAGAAAAAGTGGAGAAAAAGTGGAGAAAAAGTGGAGCATAAGAGGAGAAAAAGTGGAGAAAAAAGTGGAGAAAACGTGGAGAAAACGTGGAGAAAAGTGGAGAAAAAGTGGAGAAAAAGTGGAGCATAAGAGGAGAAAAAGTGGAGAAAAAGTGGAGAAAAAAGTGGAGAAAAAGTGGAGAAAAAGTGGAGAAAAAGTGGAGAAAAAGTGGAGATTAAGAGGAGAAAAAGTGGAGAAAAAGTGGAGAAAAAGTGGAGCATAAGAGGAGAAAAAGTGGAGAAAAAAGTGGAGAAAACGTGGAGAAAACGTGGAGAAAAAGTGGAGAAAAAGTGGAGAAAAAGTGGAGAAAAAGTGGAGCATAAGAGGAGAAAAAGTGGAGAAAAAAGTGGAGAAAACGTGGAGAAAAAGTGGAGAAAAAGTGGAGCATAAGAGGAGAAAAAGTGGAGAAAAAGTGGAGAAAAAGTGGAGAAAAAGTGGAGAAAAAGTGGAGCATAAGAGGAGAAAAAGTGGAGAAAAAAGTGGAGAAAAAGTGGAGAAAAAGTGGAGATTAAGAGGAGAAAAAGTGGAGCATAAGAGGAGAAAAAGTGGAGAAAAAAGTGGAGAAAAAGTGGAGAAAGTGGAGAAAAAAATGGAGAAAAAGTGGAGAAAAAGTGGAGAAAGTGGAGAAAAAGTGGAGAAAAAAGTGGAGAAAAAGTGGAGAAAGTGGAGAAAAAAATGGAGAAAAAGTGGAGAAAAAGTGGAGAAAAAGTGGAGAATAAGAGGAGAAAAAGTGGAGAAAAAGTGGAGAAAAAGTGGAGAATAAGAGGAGAAAAAGTGGAGAAAAAGTGGAGAAAAAGTGGAGCATAAGAGGAGAAAAAGTGGAGAAAAAGTGGAGAAAAAAGTGGAGAAAAAGTGGAGAAAAAGTGGAGAAAAAGTGGAGAAAAAGTGGAGAAAAAGTGGAGATTAAGAGGAGAAAAAGTGGAGAAAAAGTGGAGAAAAAGTGGAGCATAAGAGGAGAAAAAGTGGAGAAAAAGTGGAGAAAAAGTGGAGCATAAGAGGAGAAAAAGTGGAGAAAAAGTGGAGAAAAAAGTGGAGAAAAAGTGGAGAAAAAGTGGAGAAAAAGTGGAGAAAAAGTGGAGAAAAAGTGGAGATTAAGAGGAGAAAAAGTGGAGAAAAAGTGGAGAAAAAGTGGAGCATAAGAGGAGAAAAAGTGGAGAAAAAAGTGGAGAAAACGTGGAGAAAACGTGGAGAAAAGTGGAGAAAAAGTGGAGAAAAAGTGGAGCATAAGAGGAGAAAAAGTGGAGAAAAAGTGGAGAAAAAAGTGGAGAAAAAGTGGAGAAAAAGTGGAGAAAAAGTGGAGAAAAAGTGGAGAAAAAGTGGAGATTAAGAGGAGAAAAAGTGGAGAAAAAGTGGAGAAAAAGTGGAGCATAAGAGGAGAAAAAGTGGAGAAAAAAGTGGAGAAAACGTGGAGAAAACGTGGAGAAAAAGTGGAGAAAAAGTGGAGAAAAAGTGGAGAAAAAGTGGAGCATAAGAGGAGAAAAAGTGGAGAAAAAAGTGGAGAAAACGTGGAGAAAAAGTGGAGAAAAAGTGGAGAAAAAGTGGAGCATAAGAGGAGAAAAAGTGGAGATTAAGAGGAGAAAAAGTGGAGAAAAAGTGGAGAAAAAGTGGAGAAAAAGTGGAGAAAAAGTGGAGCATAAGAGGAGAAAAAGTGGAGAAAAAGTGGAGAAAAAGTGGAGAAAAAGTGGAGCATAAGAGGAGAAAAAGTGGAGAAAAAAGTGGAGAAAAAGTGGAGAAAAAGTGGAGCATAAGAGGAGAAAAAGTGGAGAAAAAGTGGAGAAAAAGTGGAGCATAAGAGGAGAAAAAGTGGAGAAAAAGTGGAGAAAAAGTGGAGCATAAGAGGAGAAAAAGTGGAGAAAAAGTGGAGAAAAAAGTGGAGAAAAAGTGGAGAAAAAGTGGAGAAAAAGTGGAGAAAAAGTGGAGATTAAGAGGAGAAAAAGTGGAGAAAAAGTGGAGATTAAGAGGAGAAAAAGTGGAGAAAAAGTGGAGAAAAAGTGGAGCATAAGAGGAGAAAAAGTGGAGAAAAAGTGGAGATTAAGAGGAGAAAAAGTGGAGAAAAAGTGGAGATTAAGAGGAGAAAAAGTGGAGAAAAAGTGGAGAAAAAGTGGAGATTAAGAGGAGAAAAAGTGGAGAAAAAGTGGAGATTAAGAGGAGAAAAAGTGGAGAAAAAGTGGAGAAAAAGTGGAGCATAAGAGGAGAAAAAGTGGAGAAAAAAGTGGAGAAAACGTGGAGAAAACGTGGAGAAAAGTGGAGAAAAAGTGGAGAAAAAGTGGAGCATAAGAGGAGAAAAAGTGGAGAAAAAGTGGAGAAAAAAGTGGAGAAAAAGTGGAGAAAAAGTGGAGAAAAAGTGGAGAAAAAGTGGAGAAAAAGTGGAGATTAAGAGGAGAAAAAGTGGAGAAAAAGTGGAGAAAAAGTGGAGCATAAGAGGAGAAAAAGTGGAGAAAAAAGTGGAGAAAACGTGGAGAAAACGTGGAGAAAAAGTGGAGAAAAAGTGGAGAAAAAGTGGAGAAAAAGTGGAGCATAAGAGGAGAAAAAGTGGAGAAAAAAGTGGAGAAAACGTGGAGAAAAAGTGGAGAAAAAGTGGAGAAAAAGTGGAGCATAAGAGGAGAAAAAGTAGAGATTAAGAGGAGAAAAAGTGGAGAAAAAGTGGAGAAAAAGTGGAGAAAAAGTGGAGATTAAGAGGAGAAAAAGTGGAGCATAAGAGGAGAAAAAGTGGAGAAAAAAGTGGAGAAAAAGTGGAGAAAGTGGAGAAAAAAATGGAGAAAAAGTGGAGAAAAAGTGGAGAAAGTGGAGAAAAAGTGGAGAAAAAAGTGGAGAAAAAGTGGAGAAAGTGGAGAAAAAAATGGAGAAAAAGTGGAGAAAAAGTGGAGAAAAAGTGGAGAATAAGAGGAGAAAAAGTGGAGAAAAAGTGGAGAAAAAGTGGAGAATAAGAGGAGAAAAAGTGGAGAATAAGTGGAGAAAAAAATGGAGAAAAAGTGGAGAAAAAGTGGAGAAAAAGTGGAGCATAAGAGGAGAAAAAGTGGAGAAAAAGTGGAGAAAAAGTGGAGAAAAAGTGGAGCATAAGAGGAGAAAAAGTGGAGAAAAAAGTGGAGAAAAAGTGGAGAAAAAGTGGAGCATAAGAGGAGAAAAAGTGGAGAAAAAGTGGAGAAAAAGTGGAGAAAAAGTGGAGCATAAGAGGAGAAAAAGTGGAGAAAAAAGTGGAGAAAAAGTGGAGAAAAAGTGGAGCATAAGAGGAGAAAAAGTGGAGAAAAAGTGGAGAAAAAGTGGAGCATAAGAGGAGAAAAAGTGGAGAAAAAGTGGAGAAAAAGTGGAGCATAAGAGGAGAAAAAGTGGAGAAAAAGTGGAGAAAAAAGTGGAGAAAAAGTGGAGAAAAAGTGGAGAAAAAGTGGAGAAAAAGTGGAGATTAAGAGGAGAAAAAGTGGAGAAAAAGTGGAGATTAAGAGGAGAAAAAGTGGAGAAAAAGTGGAGAAAAAGTGGAGCATAAGAGGAGAAAAAGTGGAGAAAAAGTGGAGATTAAGAGGAGAAAAAGTGGAGAAAAAGTGGAGAAAAAGTGGAGATTAAGAGGAGAAAAAGTGGAGAAAAAGTGGAGAAAAAGTGGAGATTAAGAGGAGAAAAAGTGGAGAAAAAGTGGAGATTAAGAGGAGAAAAAGTGGAGAAAAAGTGGAGAAAAAGTGGAGCATAAGAGGAGAAAAAGTGGAGAAAAAAGTGGAGAAAACGTGGAGAAAACGTGGAGAAAAGTGGAGAAAAAGTGGAGAAAAAGTGGAGCATAAGAGGAGAAAAAGTGGAGAAAAAGTGGAGAAAAAAGTGGAGAAAAAGTGGAGAAAAAGTGGAGAAAAAGTGGAGAAAAAGTGGAGATTAAGAGGAGAAAAAGTGGAGAAAAAGTGGAGAAAAAGTGGAGCATAAGAGGAGAAAAAGTGGAGAAAAAAGTGGAGAAAACGTGGAGAAAACGTGGAGAAAAAGTGGAGAAAAAGTGGAGAAAAAGTGGAGAAAAAGTGGAGCATAAGAGGAGAAAAAGTGGAGAAAAAAGTGGAGAAAACGTGGAGAAAAAGTGGAGAAAAAGTGGAGAAAAAGTGGAGCATAAGAGGAGAAAAAGTAGAGATTAAGAGGAGAAAAAGTGGAGAAAAAGTGGAGAAAAAGTGGAGAAAAAGTGGAGAAAAAGTGGAGCATGAGAGGAGAAAAAGTGGAGAAAAAAGTGGAGAAAAAGTGGAGAAAAAGTGGAGATTAAGAGGAGAAAAAGTGGAGCATAAGAGGAGAAAAAGTGGAGAAAAAAGTGGAGAAAAAGTGGAGAAAGTGGAGAAAAAAATGGAGAAAAAGTGGAGAAAAAGTGGAGAAAGTGGAGAAAAAGTGGAGAAAAAAGTGGAGAAAAAGTGGAGAAAGTGGAGAAAAAAATGGAGAAAAAGTGGAGAAAAAGTGGAGAAAAAGTGGAGAATAAGAGGAGAAAAAGTGGAGAAAAAGTGGAGAAAAAGTGGAGAATAAGAGGAGAAAAAGTGGAGAATAAGTGGAGAAAAAAATGGAGAAAAAGTGGAGAAAAAGTGGAGCATAAGAGGAGAAAAAGTGGAGAAAAAGTGGAAAAAAAGTGGAGAAAAAGTGGAGCATAAGAGGAGAAAAAGTGGAGAAAAAAGTGGAGAAAAAGTGGAGAAAAAGTGGAGCATAAGAGGAGAAAAAGTGGAGAAAAAGTGGAGAAAAAGTGGAGCATAAGAGGAGAAAAAGTGGAGAAAAAGTGGAGAAAAAGTGGAGAAAAAGTGGAGCATAAGAGGAGAAAAAGTGGAGAAAAAGTGGAGAAAAAAGTGGAGAAAACGTGGAGAAAACGTGGAGAAAAAGTGGAGAAAAAGTGGAGAAAAAGTGGAGAAAAAGTGGAGAAAAAGTGGAGCATAAGAGGAGAAAAAGTGGAGAAAAAAGTGGAGAAAAAGTGGAGAAAAAGTGGAGAAAAAGTGGAGCATAAGAGGAGAAAAAGTGGAGATTAAGAGGAGAAAAAGTGGAGAAAAAGTGGAGAAAAAGTGGAGAAAAAGTGGAGAAAAAGTGGAGCATAAGAGGAGAAAAAGTGGAGAAAAAGTGGAGAAAAAGTGGAGAAAAAGTGGAGCATAAGAGGAGAAAAAGTGGAGAAAAAAGTGGAGAAAAAGTGGAGAAAAAGTGGAGCATAAGAGGAGAAAAAGTGGAGAAAAAGTGGAGAAAAAGTGGAGCATAAGAGGAGAAAAAGTGGAGAAAAAGTGGAGCATAAGAGGAGAAAAAGTGGAGAAAAAGTGGAGAAAAAAGTGGAGAAAAAGTGGAGAAAAAGTGGAGAAAAAGTGGAGAAAAAGTGGAGATTAAGAGGAGAAAAAGTGGAGAAAAAGTGGAGATTAAGAGGAGAAAAAGTGGAGAAAAAGTGGAGAAAAAGTGGAGCATAAGAGGAGAAAAAGTGGAGAAAAAGTGGAGATTAAGAGGAGAAAAAGTGGAGAAAAAGTGGAGATTAAGAGGAGAAAAAGTGGAGAAAAAGTGGAGAAAAAGTGGAGATTAAGAGGAGAAAAAGTGGAGAAAAAGTGGAGATTAAGAGGAGAAAAAGTGGAGAAAAAGTGGAGCATAAGAGGAGAAAAAGTGGAGAAAAAAGTGGAGAAAACGTGGAGAAAACGTGGAGAAAAGTGGAGAAAAAGTGGAGAAAAAGTGGAGCATAAGAGGAGAAAAAGTGGAGAAAAAGTGGAGAAAAAAGTGGAGAAAAAGTGGAGAAAAAGTGGAGAAAAAGTGGAGAAAAAGTGGAGATTAAGAGGAGAAAAAGTGGAGAAAAAGTGGAGAAAAAGTGGAGCATAAGAGGAGAAAAAGTGGAGAAAAAAGTGGAGAAAACGTGGAGAAAACGTGGAGAAAAAGTGGAGAAAAAGTGGAGAAAAAGTGGAGAAAAAGTGGAGCATAAGAGGAGAAAAAGTGGAGAAAAAAGTGGAGAAAACGTGGAGAAAAAGTGGAGAAAAAGTGGAGAAAAAGTGGAGCATAAGAGGAGAAAAAGTGGAGATTAAGAGGAGAAAAAGTGGAGAAAAAGTGGAGAAAAAGTGGAGAAAAAGTGGAGAAAAAGTGGAGCATAAGAGGAGAAAAAGTGGAGAAAAAAGTGGAGAAAAAGTGGAGAAAAAGTGGAGATTAAGAGGAGAAAAAGTGGAGCATAAGAGGAGAAAAAGTGGAGAAAAAAGTGGAGAAAAAGTGGAGAAAGTGGAGAAAAAAATGGAGAAAAAGTGGAGAAAAAGTGGAGAAAGTGGAGAAAAAGTGGAGAAAAAAGTGGAGAAAAAGTGGAGAAAGTGGAGAAAAAAATGGAGAAAAAGTGGAGAAAAAGTGGAGAAAAAGTGGAGAATAAGAGGAGAAAAAGTGGAGAAAAAGTGGAGAAAAAGTGGAGAATAAGAGGAGAAAAAGTGGAGAAAAAGTGGAGAAAAAGTGGAGCATAAGAGGAGAAAAAGTGGAGAAAAAGTGGAGAAAAAAGTGGAGAAAAAGTGGAGAAAAAGTGGAGAAAAAGTGGAGAAAAAGTGGAGAAAAAGTGGAGATTAAGAGGAGAAAAAGTGGAGAAAAAGTGGAGAAAAAGTGGAGCATAAGAGGAGAAAAAGTGGAGAAAAAGTGGAGAAAAAGTGGAGCATAAGAGGAGAAAAAGTGGAGAAAAAGTGGAGAAAAAGTGGAGAAAAAAGTGGAGAAAAAGTGGAGAAAAAGTGGAGAAAAAGTGGAGAAAAAGTGGAGATTAAGAGGAGAAAAAGTGGAGAAAAAGTGGAGAAAAAGTGGAGCATAAGAGGAGAAAAAGTGGAGAAAAAAGTGGAGAAAACGTGGAGAAAACGTGGAGAAAAGTGGAGAAAAAGTGGAGAAAAAGTGGAGCATAAGAGGAGAAAAAGTGGAGAAAAAGTGGAGAAAAAAGTGGAGAAAACGTGGAGAAAAAGTGGAGCATAAGAGGAGAAAAAGTGGAGAAAAAAGTGGAGAAAACGTGGAGAAAAAGTGGAGAAAAAGTGGAGAAAAAGTGGAGCATAAGAGGAGAAAAAGTGGAGATTAAGAGGAGAAAAAGTGGAGAAAAAGTGGAGAAAAAGTGGAGAAAAAGTGGAGAAAAAGTGGAGCATAAGAGGAGAAAAAGTGGAGAAAAAGTGGAGAAAAAGTGGAGCATAAGAGGAGAAAAAAGTGGAGAAAAAGTGGAGAAAAAGTGGAGCATAAGAGGAGAAAAAGTGGAGAAAAAGTGGAGAAAAAGTGGAGCATAAGAGGAGAAAAAGTGGAGAAAAAGTGGAGAAAAAGTGGAGCATAAGAGGAGAAAAAGTGGAGAAAAAGTGGAGAAAAAAGTGGAGAAAAAGTGGAGAAAAAGTGGAGAAAAAGTGGAGAAAAAGTGGAGAAAAAGTGGAGATTAAGAGGAGAAAAAGTGGAGAAAAAGTGGAGATTAAGAGGAGAAAAAGTGGAGAAAAAGTGGAGAAAAAGTGGAGCATAAGAGGAGAAAAAGTGGAGAAAAAGTGGAGATTAAGAGGAGAAAAAGTGGAGAAAAAGTGGAGATTAAGAGGAGAAAAAGTGGAGAAAAAGTGGAGAAAAAGTGGAGATTAAGAGGAGAAAAAGTGGAGAAAAAGTGGAGATTAAGAGGAGAAAAAGTGGAGAAAAAGTGGAGAAAAAGTGGAGCATAAGAGGAGAAAAAGTGGAGAAAAAAGTGGAGAAAACGTGGAGAAAACGTGGAGAAAAGTGGAGAAAAAGTGGAGAAAAAGTGGAGCATAAGAGGAGAAAAAGTGGAGAAAAAGTGGAGAAAAAAGTGGAGAAAAAGTGGAGAAAAAGTGGAGAAAAAGTGGAGAAAAAGTGGAGAAAAAGTGGAGATTAAGAGGAGAAAAAGTGGAGAAAAAGTGGAGAAAAAGTGGAGCATAAGAGGAGAAAAAGTGGAGAAAAAAGTGGAGAAAACGTGGAGAAAACGTGGAGAAAAAGTGGAGAAAAAGTGGAGAAAAAGTGGAGAAAAAGTGGAGCATAAGAGGAGAAAAAGTGGAGAAAAAAGTGGAGAAAACGTGGAGAAAAAGTGGAGAAAAAGTGGAGAAAAAGTGGAGCATAAGAGGAGAAAAAGTGGAGATTAAGAGGAGAAAAAGTGGAGAAAAAGTGGAGAAAAAGTGGAGAAAAAGTGGAGAAAAAGTGGAGCATAAGAGGAGAAAAAGTGGAGAAAAAAGTGGAGAAAAAGTGGAGAAAAAGTGGAGATTAAGAGGAGAAAAAGTGGAGCATAAGAGGAGAAAAAGTGGAGAAAAAAGTGGAGAAAAAGTGGAGAAAGTGGAGAAAAAAATGGAGAAAAAGTGGAGAAAAAGTGGAGAAAGTGGAGAAAAAGTGGAGAAAAAAGTGGAGAAAAAGTGGAGAAAGTGGAGAAAAAAATGGAGAAAAAGTGGAGAAAAAGTGGAGAAAAAGTGGAGAATAAGAGGAGAAAAAGTGGAGAAAAAGTGGAGAAAAAGTGGAGAATAAGAGGAGAAAAAGTGGAGAATAAGTGGAGAAAAAAATGGAGAAAAAGTGGAGAGAAAGTGGAGAAAAAGTGGAGCATAAGAGGAGAAAAAGTGGAGAAAAAGTGGAGAAAAAGTGGAGAAAAAGTGGAGCATAAGAGGAGAAGAAGTGGAGAAAAAAGTGGAGAAAAAGTGGAGAAAAAGTGGAGCATAAGAGGAGAAAAAGTGGAGAAAAAGTGGAGAAAAAGTGGAGCATAAGAGGAGAAAAAGTGGAGAAAAAGTGGAGAAAAAGTGGAGAAAAAGTGGAGCATAAGAGGAGAAAAAGTGGAGAAAAAGTGGAGAAAAAAGTGGAGAAAAAGTGGAGAAAAAGTGGAGAAAAAGTGGAGAAAAAGTGGAGATTAAGAGGAGAAAAAGTGGAGAAAAAGTGGAGAAAAAGTGGAGCATAAGAGGAGAAAAAGTGGAGAAAAAAGTGGAGAAAACGTGGAGAAAACGTGGAGAAAAAGTGGAGAAAAAGTGGAGAAAAAGTGGAGAAAAAGTGGAGCATAAGAGGAGAAAAAGTGGAGAAAAAAGTGGAGAAAACGTGGAGAAAAAGTGGAGAAAAAGTGGAGAAAAAGTGGAGCATAAGAGGAGAAAAAGTGGAGATTAAGAGGAGAAAAAGTGGAGAAAAAGTGGAGAAAAAGTGGAGAAAAAGTGGAGAAAAAGTGGAGCATAAGAGGAGAAAAAGTGGAGAAAAAAGTGGAGAAAAAGTGGAGAAAAAGTGGAGAAAAAGTGGAGATTAAGAGGAGAAAAAGTGGAGCATAAGAGGAGAAAAAGTGGAGAAAAAAGTGGAGAAAAAGTGGAGAAAGTGGAGAAAAAAATGGAGAAAAAGTGGAGAAAAAGTGGAGAATAAGAGGAGAAAAAGTGGAGAAAAAGTGGAGAAAAAGTGGAGAATAAGAGGAGAAAAAGTGGAGAAAAAGTGGAGAAAAAGTGGAGAATAAGAGGAGAAAAAGTGGAGAATAAGTGGAGAAAAAAATGGAGAAAAAGTGGAGAAAAAGTGGAGAGAAAGTGGAGAAAAAAATGGAGAAAAAGTGGAACACCCTTTGGTACCTTTCATGTGGCACTAAGGGGTGCTTAGCTTTGTATTTAGCCAAAAAAATGAAAAAAAAATGACATAGGGTTCCCCCTAGTTTTGTAGCCAGCTAGGGTAAAGCAGACGGCTGCAGCCTGCAGACCACAGCTGGCAACCTCACCTTGGCTGGTAATCCAAAACTGAGGGCACCCCACGCTGTTATTTTAAATTAAATAAATAATTAAAAAAAAAAACACGTAGGGGTCCCCCAAAATTGGATCACCAGCCAAGGTAAAGCAGACAGCTGGGGCCTGATATTCTCAGACTAGGGAGGTCCATGGTTATTGGAATCTCCCCAGCCTAAAAATAGCAGGCCGCAGCCGCCCCAGAAGTGGCGCATCCATTAGATGCGCCAATCCTGGTGCTTCGCCCCAGCTCATCCCGCGCCCTGGTGCGGTGGCAAACGAGGTAATATTTGGGGTTAATACCAGATGTGTAATGTCACCTGGCATCAAGCCCTGGGGTTGGTGAGGTCAGGCGTCTATCAGATACCCGACATCACCAACCCAGTCAGTAATAAAAAAAAAATAGACGACAAACACATTTTTATTTGAAAAAACACTCCCCAAAACATTCCCTCTTTAACCAATTTATTAGATTGAAAAACAAATCCAGGTCTGGTGTAATCCAAGGGGTTGCCATGACGATGCACACTGTCCCAGTCAATGAAGAGCAGGATGTTCCCCATTGGCTGGGAGAGCAGTGCAGTGACCTGAGCTAACATCAATGGGTCAGCCCAGGTCACTGCAGGGGGGTGACAAGTGCTGCTGTCAGTGAGGTACATTACCTGCGCTGATCTCCAGCACACTGACAGCCCCTGTCACTGAGGTCAATGACCGGCGCCTTCACATCAAGTATCGCGAGAGGTCCGTGACGTCACCGCCAGTGTCAGTCTCGGGTCGGAAGCGATAGGTGATGTGACAGGCGGCGGCCATGGAGGACAGTGACAGCGCTGAGGTCGGGATGGCGGGACTTCATCACCGCAGGTAAGCCGAGCGAGCGAGCGAGCGGGCGGGCGGGCGGGGGGGGGGGGGAGGTGGATGTGTGTGTGTGTGTGTGTTTGTGTATGTGTATGTATGTGTACATGCCGCGGGCAGGAGGGGGTGGAGCGAGCTGAGCGGGAAAGTGTGGGCTTCCTGCACGTAACTAAGATAAACATCGGGTTACTAACCAAAGCGCTTTGCTTGGATACCCGATGTTTATCTTGGTTACCAGCTTGTGGCAGGCTGCCAGCGATGGCTCCTGCTCACTGTAGCTGTAAAAAGCCCTGCTTTTTGCTGCTAGAAACGTTCTCGAACGTATCTAGAACTATCGAGCTTTTAGCAAAAAGCTCAAGTTCTAGTTCGATCTCGAACAGCCCAAAAATCACTCGAGCCTAGAACTGGAGAACCACGAACCACGAACCGCGCTCAACTCTATTCATGAGTGCAAAAAAGTGGAACATTCTGCAATGGCCAAGTCAATCACCAGATCTTAACCCAATTGAGCATGCATTTCACTTGCTCAAATCCAGACTTAAGATGGAAAGACCCACAAACAAGCAAGACCTGAAGGCTGCGGCTGTAAAGGCCTGGCAAAGCATTAAGAAGGAGGAAACCCAGCGTTTGGTGATGTCCATGGGTTCCAGACTTAAGGCAGTGATTGCCTCCAAAGGATTCGCAACAAAATATTGAAAATAAAAATATTTTGTTTGGGTTTGGTTTATTTGTCCAATTACTTTTGACCTCCTAAAATGTGTAGTGTTTGTAAAGAAATGTGTACAATTCCTACAATTTCTATCAGATATTTTTGTTCAAACCTTCAAATTAAACGTTACAATCTGCACTTGAATTCTGTTGTAGAGGTTTCATTTCAAATCCAATGTGGTGGCATGCAGAGCCCAACTCGCGAAAATTGTGTCACTGTCCAAATATTTCTGGACCTAACTGTATATATATATATATATATATATATATATATATATACAGCCAAGTTAGTAGGGAGTTCCTGCAATTCAGAGTGAAAAGTTAGATCTATTACAAATTCCAAGGAGACCCCTGGATTTCAGCTATTTGTAGAAATCATAGTTCACAAGTTAGAATTAAATCTACCTTTTAAAATAACAATCTTCTATCCTTGTTAAGGAAACAGCATAATCAGGAGGTTTTGTCTGTTTTTTATCTCCACACCCAGTAGTAATGCTGGCTCAACAACAAGCTGAGATGGAATTTATTTTACAGTGCCTTGAAAATCTATTCATACCCCATGAACTTTTCCACATTTTTTTACATTATAGCCATAAACTTAAATGTATTTTATTGGGATTTGATGTGATTTGATGTGATATACCAATAGTAAGTAGCAGGTATTTGTGAAGTGGAAAGGAAATGACGCAAGGTTTTCTAAATAATATAGTAATATAAATCTTAAAATTGTGACATGCATTTGTATTCAGCCTCCTATAGGCTGATACCGCTAAATAAAATCCTGAGTGACCAATTGCCTCCAGAAGTCACCTAATTAGTATATCGAGTCCACCTGCGTGTAATTTATTCTCAATATACAATATCCATTTTAGGACCTGATCAGATATCAAAGTCAAACAGAATGTCAGTTTGAGGCTAAATACCCTGTCTGAGAACTGACTCTGACATCTGACTCTAAGATCTGAGTTTGACATTTGACTGACATTACTTTGATATTTGACTGTGACACCTAATTTATTGTTTGCTTATTAGATATTAATATTTAAATGTTTAATGAAATAAATAATGATCCTATAGCTTAATGTTAAGGTATTTGTGTCACATATAGCTTTAGCCTAAAAGGATAATAATAAAAAAATGAAAAAAAAATCACTGTCTGCTAATGGGACTTAAACTCAAAGCTCTCTACCTGTAAGTCACCACACTTACCATTAAGCAATACACTCAGTCAGGCCTCCGACACACATCCGTGCCGCCGGTATGTGTTTGCCATTTTTTGCACGTACCGGCGGCACGGAGACACGTTCAGCAATGCTACTCTATTGTAGCAGGCACACACACGTAAAACCACACGGAACGTGTGTCCGTGTTCGTTTGTACGTGTGTGCGTTTTTCTACACGCTGAAATGTCCACGTTTTCTCCGGCAGCACGCGTGTCAAACGGCCCGCACCCGTACCACACGGATCTAGTGTGGATGCGGTCCCGTGTGACACATGCCGGAGAAAACACACGTGTCAGTGAAAAAAACCCAAAACATTAACTCACCTTCTCCAGCCCTCCTGTCTCTGCCGCTGCTGCCACTTGCTGCCGACCGCCGCTCATTATGCTCATTTAATATTCACTTCACTGCGGCTGGCAGCAGCAGCAGCGGGGAGACGGCAGGGCTGGAGACTGAAGATCAGCACCACGGACAGCAGCGCGGACCATGGGAGTATGCAAATTACCGGTTCTACGTGTGCTATCGCGGATAGCACACGTAGAACACACGTGGACCGCACGTACCCGAGACGTACTTACCACACGCAACACGCAGGGGAAATACGTGTCTCGCGGCACGTGCATGTTTTTAACGGAAGTGTGTTTCAGGCCTCGAAGAAATTTAAGTCTTCTTTTTGGTTACATGATTTCCAAGTACAAACAGGTGTCTGAAACTCATTGAGACTTTCATAGTGACCTCTTCCAAGGTCTGAAAGTCATTGTAATTCTGATTGTGATGTGTGAAGAAAGTCATATATTAAACTCAAACATCAAAGTCAAACATCATATGAATTTGGCTTGGAGAACATCATGAGTTTCAGGCACATATTTGCACTGGAAATGAAGTAACCAAATAGAAGGTCCATCATTCTGTCACTGAGTATATAGCTTACAGACAAAGAGTTTTGACTTCAAGTCACAGTATTGAACAATTAACTTTTATTTTTTTAATTATTATTATTTTTTCAAACCAAAACTATGTGTGACACATATTAAGCTATAGGTGAATTATTATTTTATTAGATATTTAGGTAGAAATATAGAAGCAAACAATAAGTTAGGTGTCAGAGTCAAATGTCAAACTCAGATGTCAGATGTCAAAGTATGATGTCAAAATCAGATATCAAATTCAGATGTCAAAGTCACATATCAAAGTCAGTTCTCAGGCTGGTTACTTAGCCTCAAATGGACAGTATTCTGATGTTTCCCTTTGATATCTGATCATGTCCTAAAATGGACACTGTACTAAAATAACAGTCATGATCAGGGGCGTAACGATCGCGGTCGCAGAGGTCGCCACTGCGACCGGGCCCGCAGGGTTATAGGGGCCCGGCAGCCGCTCTGCAGAGCCGGCTGCCGGGCCCCTATGTGTAGTGCCACTATGTAGTGGCCGACTGCGCGACCGTTAGGGGGCCGGCCTGTGAGTCAGGGGGGCCCAGTGTCTGCAGGGGGCAGAGGGGCCCCTGACCTGGAGAGGCCACCAGGCGTTCCTGACCTGCTGCAGAGGAGATGTGCTCCTGCACGGCAGACGGAAACCATCCCTACCAGGACCTGCGATGATGTCACGCCCATGTGACTGTGTGGGAGGAGACACAGGATGCCGGGGAGAAAGCAGGAGAAGATACTTCGAACACATGAGTGGTAATGAGAAAAGAGGGGACATGAGGGGAGGGGCTGCAGGGTGAGTGGGATATGAGGGCTGCAGACTGTGACAGAAGCATGTGAAGGGTGCAGAGTGTTTGAGAGGGGTAAGTTGGGGTACGGGCAGGGTGAGATATGTGGGTCAGGGTGTGTGTGTGATATGGGGGTGCAGGCTGTATAGGGAGCAGGGTGTGTGACATATGGGGGCAGGGGCATAACTACCGCAGTCGCAGGGGTCAGAAGGAGCTGAGAGGTACTTGTTTTTTTATTTTGCTGGCTGCATGACACATATAGGCCCGGGGAAGCTGCCTGCATGATACATGGAGGCCCTGGTGGGGCTGGCTGGCAGGCTGCATTACACATAGAAGCCCTGGGGGCTGGCTGCATGACACATGGAGGCCCTGGGGGGGCTGGCTGCATGACACATGGAGGCCCTGGGGGGGCTGGCTGCATGACACATGGAGGCCCTAGGGGGCTGGCTGCATGACACCTGGGGGAGGGCTGGCTGCATGACACATGGAGGCCCTGGGGGGGCTGGCTGCATGACACATGGAGGCCCTGGGGGGGCTGGCTGCATGACACATGGAGGCCCTGGGGGCTGGCTGCATGACACCTGGAGGGGGCTGGCTGCATGACACATGAAGGCCCTGGGGGGCTGGCTGCATGACACATGGAGGCCCTGGGGGGCTGGCTGCATGACACATGGAGGTCCTGGGGGGGCTGGCTGCATGACACATGGAGGCCCTGGGGGGCTGGCTGCATGACACCTGGGGGGGGGCTGGCTGCATGACACATGGAGGCCCTGGGGGGGCTGGCTGCATGACACATGGAGGCCCTGGGGGGCTGGCTGCATGACACCTGGGGGGGGCTGGCTGCATGACACATGGAGGTCCTGGGGGCTGGCTGCATGACACATGGAGGCCCTGGGGAGGCTGGCTGCATGACACATGGAGGCCCTGGGGGGGCTGGCTGCATGACACATGGAGGCCCTGGGGGCTGGCTGCATGACACCTGGAGGGGGCTGGCTGCATGACACATGGAGGCCCTGGGGGGCTGGCTGCATGACACATGGAGGCCCTGGGGGGCTGGCTGCATGACACATGGAGGTCCTGGGGGGGCTGGCTGCATGACACATGGAGGCCCTGGGGGGCTGGCTGCATGACACCTGGGGGGGGGCTGGCTGCATGACACATGGAGGCCCTGGGGGGGCTGGCTGCATGACAAATGGAGGCCCTGGGGGGCTGGCTGCATGACACCTGGGGGGGGGCTGGCTGCATGACACATGGAGGCCCTGGGGGGGCTGGCTGCATGACACATGGAGCCCCTGGGGGGGCTGGCTGCATGACACATGGAGGTCCTGGGGGCTGGCTGCATGACACATGGAGGCCCTGGGGGGGCTGGCTGCATGACACATGGAGGCCCTGGGGGGGCTGGCTGCATGACACATGGAGGCCCTAGGGGGCTGGCTGCATGACACCTGGGGGAGGGCTGGCTGCATGACACATGGAGGCCCTGGGGGGGCTGGCTGCATGACACATGGAGGCCCTGGGGGGCTGGCTGCATGACACATGGAGGTCCTGGGGGGGCTGGCTGCATGACACATGGAGGCCCTGGGGGGCTGGCTGCATGACACCTGGGGGGGGCTGGCTGCATGACACATGGAGGCCCTGGGGGGGCTGGCTGCATGACACATATAGGCCCGGGGAAGCTGCCTGCATGATACATGGAGGCCCTGGTGGGGCTGGCTGGCAGGCTGCATTACACATAGAAGCCCTGGGGGCTGGCTGCATGACACATGGAGGCCCTGGGGGGGCTGGCTGCATGACACATGGAGGCCCTGGGGGGGCTGGCTGCATGACACATGGAGGCCCTAGGGGGCTGGCTGCATGACACCTGGGGGAGGGCTGGCTGCATGACACATGGAGGCCCTGGGGGGGCTGGCTGCATGACACATGGAGGCCCTGGGGGGGCTGGCTGCATGACACATGGAGGCCCTGGGGGCTGGCTGCATGACACCTGGAGGGGGCTGGCTGCATGACACATGGAGGCCCTGGGGGGCTGGCTGCATGACACATGGAGGCCCTGGGGGGCTGGCTGCATGACACATGGAGGTCCTGGGGGGGCTGGCTGCATGACACATGGAGGCCCTGGGGGGCTGGCTGCATGACACCTGGGGGGGGGCTGGCTGCATGACACATGGAGGCCCTGGGGGGGCTGGCTGCATGACACATGGAGGCCCTGGGGGGCTGGCTGCATGACACCTGGGGGGGGGCTGGCTGCATGACACATGGAGGTCCTGGGGGCTGGCTGCATGACACATGGAGGCCCTGGGGAGGCTGGCTGCATGACACATGGAGGCCCTGGGGGGGCTGGCTGCATGACACATGGAGGCCCTGGGGGCTGGCTGCATGACACCTGGAGGGGGCTGGCTGCATGACACATGGAGGCCCTGGGGGGCTGGCTGCATGACACATGGAGGCCCTGGGGGGCTGGCTGCATGACACATGGAGGTCCTGGGGGGGCTGGCTGCATGACACATGGAGGCCCTGGGGGGCTGGCTGCATGACACCTGGGGGGGGGCTGGCTGCATGACACATGGAGGCCCTGGGGGGGCTGGCTGCATGACACATGGAGGCCCTGGGGGGCTGGCTGCATGACACCTGGGGGGGGGGCTGGCTGCATGACACATGGAGGCCCTGGGGGGGCTGGCTGCATGACACATGGAGCCCCTGGGGGGGCTGGCTGCATGACACATGGAGGTCCTGGGGGCTGGCTGCATGACACATGGAGGCCCTGGGGGGGCTGGCTGCATGACACATGGAGGCCCTGGGGGGGCTGGCTGCATGACACATGGAGGCCCTGGGGGCTGGCTGCATGACACCTGGGGGGGGCTGGCTGCATGACACATGGAGGCCCTGGGGGGGCTGGCTGCATGACACATGGAGGCCCTGGGGGGCTGGCTGCATGACACCTGGGGGGGGGGCTGGCTGCATGACACATGGAGGCCCTGGGGGGCCTGGCTGCATGACATATGGAGGCCCTGGGGGGCTGGCTGCATGACACCTGGGGGGGGGGGCTGGCTGCATGACACATGGAGGCCCTGGGGGGGCTGGCTGCATGACACATGGAGCCCCTGGGGGGGCTGGCTGCATGACACATGGAGGTCCTGGGGGCTGGCTGCATGACACATGGAGGCCCTGGGGGGGCTGGCTGCATGACACATGGAGGCCCTGGGGGGGCTGGCTGCATGACACATGGAGGCCCTGGGGGCTGGCTGCATGACACAGGGAGGCCCTGGGGGGGCTGGCTGCATGACACATGGAGGCCCTGGGGGGGGCTGGCTGCATGACACATGGAGGCCCTGGGGGGGATGGCTGCATGACACATGGAGGCCCTGGGGAGGCTGGCTGCATGACACCTGGGGGGGGGCTGGCTGCATGACACCTGGGGGGGGCTGACTGCATGACACATGGAGGCCCTGGGGGGGCTGGCTGCATGACACATGGAGGCCCTGGCGGCTGGCTGCATGACACAGGGAGGCCCTGGGGGCTGGCTGCATGACACATGGAGGCCCTGGGGGGGGGCTGGCTGCATGACACATGGAGGCCCTGGGGGGGATGGCTGCATGACACATGGAGGCCCTGGGGGGGCTGGCTGCATGACACCTGGGGGGGCTGGCTGCATGACACATGGAGGCCCTGGGGGGGGCTGGCTGCATGACACATGGAGGCCCTGGAGGGGCCGGCTGCATGACACATGGAGGTCCTGGGGAAGCTGGCTGCATGACACATGGAGGCCCTGGGGGGGCTGGCTGCATGACACATGGAGACCCTGGGGGGGCTGGCTGCATGACACATAGAGGCCCTGGGGGGGCTGGCTGCATGACGCATAGAGGCCCTGGGGGGGGCTGGCTGCATGACGCATAGAGGCCCTGGGGGGTCTGGCTGCATGACACATATAGGCCCGGGGGAAGCTGGCTGCATTACACATGGAGGCCCTGGTGGGGCTGGCTGCATGACACCTGGTGGGGCTGGCTGCATGGCACATGGAGGCCCTGGTGGGACTGGCTGCATAATACATGGAGGCCTCGGGGTGCTGGCTGCATGATACATGGAGGTCTATGGGACTGCATAATAAACATGAAGGACACCTTATACATAGACTATAGCAGCGCATTATACATGGAGGTCTATGGGGCTGCATTATAATACATATAGGACTATGGGGGCTACATTATAATATATGGAGGACTATGGAGGCTACCTTACACATGGTCTGTGGGGGTGCATTATAAAGCATGGGGGACTGTGGTGCAGTATAAAATATGGAGAACTATGGGAAATGCATTATAATACATGGAGGACTATGGGGGTGCATTCTAATATATAAAGGGTTATGTGGGACCCTTTATACTATATGGAAGGCTATGTGGGGGCCATTATAGTATTTGGAGAACTATATATGAGGGAGGAAAAAGATACAAGTATGGGATGGGAATGTTTTGTGCTGAGGGAAAAGGGCTCTTTCCCATGCTCTGCTATACATCTCTCAGCACCCGGCTTTCCCATGCTCTGCTATACATCTCTCAGCACCCAGCTTTCCCATGCTCTGCTATACATCTCTCAGCACCCGGCTTTCCCATGCTCTGCTGTACATCTCTCAGCACCCAGCTTTCCCATGCTCTGCTGTACATCTCTCAGCACCCAGCTTTCCCATGCTCTGCTATACATCTTCTCTCAGCACCCAGCTTTCCCATGCTCTGCTATACATCTCTCAGCACCCAGCTTTCCCATGCTCTGCTATTGATCTCTCAGCACCCAGCTTTCCCATGCTCTGCTGTACATCTTCTCTCAGCACCCAGCTTTCCCATGCTCTGCTGTACATCTCTCAGCACCCAGCTTTCCCATGCTCTGCTGTACATCTCTCAGCACCCAGCTTTCCCATGCTCTGCTATACATCTCTCAGCACCCAGCTTTCCCATGCTCTGCTATACATCTCTCAGCACCCAGCTTTCCCATGATCTGCTATACATCTCTCAGCACCCAGCTTTCCCATGCTCTGCTATACATCTCTCAGCACCCAGCTTTCCCATGATCTGCTGTACATCTCTCAGCACCCAGCTTTCCCATGCTCTGATATGGGAAAGCTGGGTGCTGAGGGAAAGATGTATGACAGAGCATGGGAAAGCAGGGTGCTGATAGAGGGATTTTAGATCATGGGAAACCTGGGTGCTGTGGGTAAAAGCCAAGTGTCAGCATCATTATCCCGTACCCTAAGTGTTGTGTACATGGAGGGGGGCCCCGGTCCAAAGTTTGCACCAGGGCCCATCAAACTCTAGTTACGCCACTGGTCATGATGCTTCCTAGTGATGTGTCTGGATGCAGTGAGTGACATCGGCCAGCTGAGCTGTCAGTATGGTGATGAACAGTTCAGCCATCCAATCGGTGGTTGTAGCATACTGAGCTGTCCTGTCCACATGGTGATAGACATCTCAACCATTCTATTGGAGGCTGGGGTGTGCTGAGTTTCCGTCATGTGTCTCCTGTTCGGAGTGATTACCTCGCTATTTAGCTGACACCCTGCCTCCAGTTACTGCCAGTTGTAGTTTTAAGCTCAGTGATGTATGGGTGCCTTGTTTTTGTGTACTCACTAACTGATCTGTTGTTACCAGACCTTGGACCTTTACTCTGACTATTCATTCTTTTAGCTCCTTTGTCTTTATCTGCTACCTTCATAGAATTCTGACCTCAGACCGTGACCTGACTATGCGTATTTCTTAAGGTCCAGTCACACTAAGCAACTTACCAGCGATCCCAACAACGATAGGGATCGCTGGTAAGTTGCTAGGAGGTTGCTGGTGAGATGTCACACTGCGACCCTCCAGCGATCCCACCAGCAACCTGACCTGGCAGGGATCGCTGGAGCGTAGCTACACGAGTTGCTGGTGAGCTCACCAGCAACCAGTGACCAGCCCCCAGCGCAGCGTGGAAGATGCTGTGCTTGGTAACTAAGGTAAATATCGGGTAACCAACCCGATATTTACCTTGGTTACCAATGCACGCAGCTACACGTGCAGAGAGCAGAAAGCAGCGCACACTGAGCGCTGGCTCCCTGCTCTCCTAGTTACAGCACACATCGGGTTAATTACCCGATGTGTGCTGCAGCTACATGTGCAGGGAGCAGCGCACACCGCTTAGCGCTGGCTCCTTGCTCTCCTAGTTACAGCACACATCGGGTTAATTACCCGATGTGTCCTGCAGCTACATGTGCACAGAGCAGGAGCCGGCACTGACAGTGAGCGGCGGAGGCTGGTAACAAATGTAAATATCGGATAACCAAGGACAGGGCTTCTTGGTTACCCGATGTTTACTGTGGTAACCAGCCTCCGCAGAAGCCGGCTCCTGCTGCCTGCACATTTAGTTGTTGCTGTCTCGCTGTCACACACAGCGATCTGTGCTTCACAGCAGGACAGCAACAACTAAAAAATGGCCCAGGACATTCAGCAACAACCAACGACCTCACAGCAGGGGCCAGGTTGTTGCTGGATGTCACACACAGCAACATCGCTAGCAACGTCACAAAAGTTGTTCGTTAGCAGCGATGTTGCTAGCGATGTTGCTTAGTGTGACGGGGCCTTTACGCCGTTTTTATGATGAGCCCTCTTGGTATCTGACCCCAGACCACCTTTTCTACTCAGTCTCATGACTGTCCCATGAGTAGTAATAGTGTCACAATAACTTCAGCTGTTCTGTGAAGTAGTCAAAAGTTTGTTTGAGAATATTAGGGATCGGGATTACAAAGTGGCATGAAAGCCAAAAAACACGCTAGTCAGGTCAGTGATAAAGTTGTGGAGAAAAATAAAGCAAGGTTAGGTTATAAAAAATAGCCAAAGCTCTGAACATCTCACAGAGCACTGTTCATCATCATCCAAAAATGGAAGGAGAATGGCACAACTGCAAACATGGCCGTCCTCCTAAACTGACATCCCAAGCAAGGAGATAATTAATTAGAGAAGCATTAAAGAAGTCCATGGTCACCCTGGAGGAGCTGCAGAGATCCACAGCGCAGGTGGTAGAATCTGTCCACAGTTCAACTATTAGTCATATACTCCACAAATCTGGCCTAAGAAGAAAGCCATTTTTGAAAGCAAGCCATAAGTAGTTCCGATTGCTCTTGGCAAAAAGCCACCTAGGGGAAACAGCTAGCATGAGGAAGAAAGTGCTCTGGTCAGATGAGACCAAAGTAAAACTTTGTAGTCTAAATGCAAAACACTATCTGTGGTGGAAAACTAACATGGCACATTATGCTGAAAACACCATCCTCACTGTCAAACATGGTGGTAACAGAATCATGCTGTTGGGAGGCTTTACTTCAACAGAGACAGGGAAGCTAGTCAGAGATGATGGGAACTTGCATGGAGATAAATATAGGGCAATCCTGGTGGAAAGCTTGTTAGAGGCTGCAAAAGACATGAGTCTAGGGTGTAGGTTCCCCCACCTGCAGGACAACGACACTAAACATCTTTCCAGAGCTACATTGGAGGATTTAGATCAAAGCATATTCATGTGTCTGAATGGCCCAGTCACAGTCCAGACCTAAATCCCATTGAGAATCTATGGTAAGACTTGAAAATTGCTGTTCACCATGCCTCCATCCAATCTCACTGAGCTAGAGTGTTATTGCAAAGTAAAATGGACAAAAGTTTCAGCCTCTAGATGTGTAAAGCTGGTAGAGATTTCCCCACAGTAATTGCAGAGAAATATGATCCTACAAAATATTGACTCAGAGAGGCTGAATAGAAATGCATGTCATATATTTCAGATTTATATGTTCGAAACATTTAGAAAACCATGTATCCTCTCCTTTACTCTTCACAAATACTTGCTAGTGTTATTGTTTCATATACAATTCCAATAAATATATTTAAGTTTGTGGTTATGATGTGACAAAATGGGGAATAAAGATGGTATGAATACTTTTTCAAGGCACTGTAAATTCATGATATGCAGAAAATTATTTGATATATTTTTTCGCTCTTCTATTGGCTCACATTTATTATTTAGGATATATTTTGCACCAATAAAATTGCAACGATTGCACTTAACTTATTAAAAACATTACAACAAATACATGATGAAATTGTATGTTTGAGCTCGACATTTCTGCTATTCATTTTTACCAATATACTTTCTTTCTTGTTTTTGTTTGAGTGAGAAAACAAATGTTAACTTTTGGGCAAACTTGGAAGAATTTTAGATGAAACTTTTTAACGCTTGCTATTTCTGCCAAAATCTGGTATGAAATGAATAATAAATGTGGGAATCTATTTCTGCTGGCAGAGTACTAAAGAGAGTGGGTGAAAGTAGGGAAGAGTCAACAGTCATCTTCCTGCTAAAATAAAGCCAATGATTTTATTATGGAGATCTATGGGCAAAACACAAGATTATTATGGGCTGGAGATTCTCTCCTCAATGTATCCCTCTGTCAATGTGAAGGTATCTCTACTCTCTAAACAAGTAGTCTATTTTTAATTAATTTTACTACGCATGAAACACGAAGGCATGAAACAATACAACAACATTAAAAACAAAATTAGCGTTACTTATGGCATGCCACGCCAGCTTTGCCTGCCCATCACTGACCCTCTCCATTTTGACATGGTTGTAGCAGTGGAATAAAAAAAAAATGTGATTAAAATATGTAAAAAGTAATTTAATGAAATTATAAAGTTACAAATTGCCCCCTTTTTTTCAATCCGAAAATATTAAACAATAAGAACATTTATTATTGCCATAAAAGATTTTTTCTGTCCCCATCCGGCATGGAATTAAATAAAAACTGCAACTTTTCTTGCAAAAAGTAAGCTCCATATGTTGGTGCAAGAAAATACTTTTGGAGAACATATTGGTAGTGGGTTTGAGTTTTTTTCTTCAAGATATAGCAAAAAATAAAATAAATTCTACCTGCCTACAGCCACCACTAAAGAGAGCTTAAGAGCCTGATAAGCACGTTTGGGATCAATTTGTCAAAGCTTTTGCTCCACAAAAGTGTTTTCAAAATAAAAAAAAATTTGAGTAACATAGAGTTGCATGAAAATTCTCCAACTTTCACACCACTTTGGATTAGTTCTGCCAAAATGAGAGGAGCTGGGGTGGAGTGAGGTGGTACATGGCCTTCCATCCCGTTGACCTACCATATTTTTGAATTCATAAGACGCACCCCAAGTTTAGAGAGAAAAAGGTAAAAAAAAATGGGGTCCATCTTACAATCCGATAGTCTCTTACCGGGGAATTGGCAACGGTGATGGAACGGGTTCACAGGAGGCAAGAGCAGTGGTGGAGCAGGTCGATGCTGCAGGCGGTGTGGGCGACGGGTGTCCCAGAAGCTGTGAGGTAGGCAAAATCCAGAAACTGTCTATGGTGCGGGCTACCAAGAAACGGTGCCCAAAGTCGGCGTGTGCGCAGATTGAGCTATAGGCTCAATGACAAGTCAAGATCTCATCTGTGCACGCTCCACCTCTGGGCGCCATTTTCCTTAAGTCCGCTACTGGGAGATCAATGGGCCAGAGGCGGCGGGTGTGCAGATAAGATCTTGAGCCGAGAACTCCATCTGCGCATGCGCCACCTCCGAATGCCATTATTTGAACTTGCGCCCCCGACATTTTCAGGGTGCCCCTGCCGCACAGTCCGCCAGCACAGCCCACCGCACCAGCCCCAGCACAGCACAGAAATGCTACTCCAGGTCTTCATGCATGCTACTTATTAAAGGTGTCGAATTCGTTAAGTGGCATGCACCTTTTAATGAATTCAGCACCATGTACTGTTGTAGCATGAGCTTGCGCTGTCAGTCTTGATGAATCCTTCATATTTTAATCCATTGTATAACAGTATATATTAAGCTTCTAAGCTCCCTCCACTGGTGGCTGCAGGTATCTGAAATTCTCCTATTCTCTCTAAACTCTAGGTCCATTTTTAGACACAGACCCTAAATCTCCTACTAATATAAGACCTAACATATAGTTACAGGATACAGGAGTTGCTGCAGTCTACAAACTACCCAAAACTCTTTAGTTATGCTCTGAAATTTCATTTAGTGAAAATCTCTGACACAACATTCTAAGAAAAGCTCCATTGATTTGACTGGTTGTGGGTTCTGAATGTTATATGAGAGATCTGCAGTAATGAAAAAGCCCTCTGAGCAGAGTTGGATGGGTCTGACATGATACAGTTGTGGAAACTGGTGGATATCCAAGCTTACATACAGTCATATGAAAAAGTTTGGGCACCCCTATTAATGTTAACCTTTATTCTTTATAACAATTTGGGTTTTTGCAACAGCTATTTCAGTTACATATATCTAATAACTGATGGACTGAGTAATATTTCTGGATTGAAATGAGGTTTATTGTACTAACAGAAAATGTGCAATCCGCATTTAAACAAAATTTGACCGGTGCAAAAGTATGGGCACCTCAACATAAAAGTGACATTAATATTTTGTAGATCCTCCTTTTGCAAAAATAACAACCTCTAGTCGCTTCCTGTAGCTTTTAATGAGTTCCTGGATCCTGGATGAAGGTATATTTGACCATTCCTGTTTACAAAACAATTCCAGTTCAGTTAAATTTGATGGTCGCCGAGCAAGGACAGCACGCTTCAAATCATCCCACAGATTTTCAATGATATTCAGGTCTGGGGACTGGGATGGCCATTCCAGGACATTGTAATTGTTCCACTGCATGAATGCCTGAGTAGATTTGTAGCGGTGTTTTGGATAATTGTCTTGTTGAAATATCCATCCCCTGCGTAACTTCAACTTCGTCACTGATTCTTGCACATTATTGTCAAGAATCTGCTGATACTGAGTTGAATCCATGCGACCCTCAACTTTAACAAGATTCCCGGTGCCAGCATTAGCTGTTGCAAAAACCCAAATTGTTATAAAGAAAAAAGGTTAACTATAGGCGTGCCCAAACTTTTTCATATGACTGTAGTCCACTGATCATTTGACAAATTTCAGTTGGGTATATATACTCTTTCATGAGTATTCTATCTGCATACAAACACATACAGTATGCAAATAATCTCATTATTTGTCTAGTTTAAAAAAAATGTAGCTAAATGTGCTTTAAATTGGTAAAAATAAGTTATGCAACTTACTAGTATGCTTATGTTATAAAAAATAATTGCCCCAATATTAACATATCCACTGTAGTCTCAAGTCCCAGCAGCCTTGCTGGACGATGGACAGCATTTCTGGTGCAATATGTTGGCTGGCTGGCTGACTGCCTTATTACAGTAGCAAACTAACAAATAAACAACTGCACTCTGAGATGCTAAGGTATGTAAACACTGAATATAAGAACTTGGACATGCATTACCATTAAGGAAAAACATTTAAAAACTAAGACACTTAGCTCATAAAAATTTCCTAATAGCAGGTTCCTGCCTGCCCATAAAATTGTAGGCTGTCCAGCAAAGGTAGAGGCATCATTAAGTAGGAACCCAGCATTAAAGGCCCCGTCACACAGGGAGCGTACCCGCCCCCGTCGTTTGTGCGTCACGGGCAAATTGCTGCCCGTGCCGCACAATATCGTTCGGAGACGTCACATGGGACTTACCTGCCTAGCGGCGTCGCTGTGGCCAGCGAACCGCCTCCTTTCTAAGGGGGTGGTTCATGCGGCATCACAGCGGCGTCACTAAGCGGCCGCCTAATAGAAGCGGAGGGGCGTAGATGAGCAGCCGTAACATCCCACCTACCTCCTTCCTGATTGCCGGCGGCCGCAGGTAAGCTGTAGTTCGTCGTTCCCGCGGTGTCACACATAGTGATGTGTGCTGCCTCGGGAACGACGAACAACCTGCGACCTCAACAATCAACGGTTATTTGAAAATGAACGACGTGTCAATGATGGATGATTTGGTGTGTATTTTCCATCGTTAACGGTCGCTCGTAGGTGTCACACACAACAACGTCGCTAACAATGCCGGATGTGGGTCACGGAATCCGTGACCCCCGCGATATATCGTTAGATACGTCGTTTCGTGTGACAGGGCCCTAAGAGATACACCCTGATGTTGGGTGCTGGTGCTGGGCTCACATACTTTAGCATCTAAGAGTGTAGCTGGAAGTGCCTTCAGTTTTCTCAGTATTATGGGTTCATGCCTTTTAACTGAGCTCCCCTTCCCATCATCTTAAGGCAATTTTTAATTTCCCTGTAGCAGATTCCTCCCACCCATAACATTGTAAGCTGTTCAGCTCAGGTAGAGGCATCTTTAGGTAGGGACCCAGCATTACGTGATACGCCTTCACACTGGCTGCTGGGCTCACATACTTTAGTGTCTCAGAGTGCAGCTGCAAGTGTCGTCAGTTTTCTCATTTTGGATTATGGTGTCATGCCTTTTGAATGACACTCCTTCCCATCGGCTTAAGGCAATTTTTAATTTCCTAGTAGCAGGCTCCTGCCCACCCATAAAATTGTAGGCTGTCCAGCCCATCTAGAGACATCATTCGATAGGGACCCAGCATTAAGAGATATACCTTCAAGCTAGCTGCTGGTGCTGGGCTCACATACTTTAGCGTCTAAGAGTGCAGCTGGAAGTGTCGTCAGTTTTCTCATTTTGGATTATGGGTTCATGCTTTCTGACTGAGCTCTCCTTCCCATTCATTTGGTAGGGACCCAGCAGCAGCAGACACAGACGGAAGAGGGCCCCTGTGCAAGGACAGTATATTGGCCCCTTCTTTGTGTCTGTGACAGTACCTGCATGTGGATTTGATGGTGAAAGTGGGCCCCCTTACCTCTTGGGCCTCTATGCAGCTGCACAGGTTGCACCAATGATATCTCCGCACCCTGCTATCCAGTATACGAGATACGCCTTGATGCTGGCTGCTGGGCTAACACAAAACTTGTCTTTTTTATGAGCTAAGTGTATCAGTTTTTAAATCTATTTCCTTAGCAGTAATGCATGTCCAAGTTCCTATATTCAATGTTTGTATACCTTAGCATTTGTTAGTTTATGTCATGTTCAGTATGCACTTGTTCACACTTGTTTGTTAGGAAGTGTAGTTTTCTCATTTTTTTATTACAGTAGTAAAGCCAGCCCTCTTTGTCTTTTGCATTAGTAATGTGCCAACTTAGAAAAGATTAGGTAGTAGACCATCATTTGATAGGGACCAGACTGATATTGTCACATTGACGCATCTTGGAAAGTTGATGTATACTAGTAAATTTTATCATTTTGTATTCTAAGCACATTGAATGAAATTTTACTTAGCTGATGAACACTTTTAAACTTTATCAAGGTATTTCTAAACCTTTGTGACCAGAAATTCATTTAGACTAATGGAATCAGAAATAAGCATTGCAAGGCCGGGTTCAGACAGACGTGTTTCCTGGTCCATATATAGACCATAATTCCCAATCTGATTCTGGTATTTCTGAAACAAACTTACAGCCTTACGTGTCTATAAGGCTGTAGGTTTAAATGCATGGTATATTTTTGCATTGTAGTCTGTATACAGGCCATGAAATACACCTGTCTGACCAAGGGCTTAGGACAAGCATTTGCTGGTTAACGCCTTGTATAAACAGGACAACAATCATCTGACAAATTAATATACACTCCTTCAATTGTTCAATAGGCAATACCATTATCATTACAGGCAGCATATCATCCTTTGAACATCTTCCCATGAATAATCAGCTATAACCTACACGAAACGCGCATTGGGTTTTTCCTACACGGAGATTGTCCTCAACCTTGCACCTTTACTGGCACTTTTCGAGGTATTTATTTTTCTTCTCTGTGTCCAGGTATTGTTGACTGAGCCATTGTTGCTCTTAGTCCTTTAATACATACCTTAGTGGACACCAGATATGAGATTTAGTATACCCCCAGTGTTGGCAATGTGCTATAACCTCTGTGTCTACTCTGCTTGTGGCTTCATGTACTTGTTTTTGTGTCTATGTGTAATCTGATATGATAGAACTTGAAATGTATGCATTGTACATCTATTATAATCATTTTTGTTTATGCTCATATATATTTTTTCACGTTACGATAGGTTCTTTCATTGAACCTTACATCTCTCCCCCTCTGGGATTTTTAAATAGGTATTAATAAAGATTTGTTATACTTTTGACCTATAAAACATCCTTTTCTCTATTTTGTTCTAATGTATTTTGGAGTGGTCTAGGGCCTTGCCACCATATTTATGGATGGTAGACCTTATGTGATATCAATATGTGCTGCAGGTTATTTTTGGTTATCTAACATGAAATACACCTGTCTGACTCAGGGCTTAGGACAATCATTCGCTAATTATCGCTTTGTGTAAACAGGACAACAATCATCTGACAAATTAATAATACACTCTTTGAATTGTTCAATAGACAATAAAGGCTGCTTTACCCGCAGCAACATCGCTAGCGATGTCGCTGGTGAAAGCACCCACCCCCGTCGGTTGTGCGTCACGAGCAAATCGTTGCCCGTAGCGCACAACATCGCTAATACCCGTCACACATACTTACCTGCCTAGTGACGTCGCTGTGGCCGGCGAACCGCCTCCTTTCTACGGTCGGCAGTTCGTGCAGCATCACAGCGACGTCACACGGCAGCCATCCAATAGTAGCGGAGGGGCGGAGAGCAGCCGAAAGAAATTGATGCCCACCACGTTGCCAGAGGACGCAGGTACGGTGTTGTTCCTCGTTCCTGGGGTGTCACACGTAGTGATGTGTGCTGCCTCAGAAACGACGAATAACCTGCGTCCTGCAACAGCAACGATATTTGGGATTAGAACGTCGTGTCAACGATCAACGATTAGTTGAGTATTTTTGATAGTTAGCGGTCGTTGGTACGTTTCACTCGCAACGACATCGCTAACGAGGCCGGATGTGAGTCACGAATTCCGTAACCCCAATGACATCTCGTTAGCGATGTTGTTGCGTGTAAATCCCCCTTATCATTATCATTATGGGAAGCACATCATCCTTTGAACATCTTCCCATGAATAAGCGTCTATAACCTACGTGAAATGAGCATTGGGGTTTTTCCCACACGGAGATTGTCCTCCACCTTGCACCTTTACTGGCACTGGCACTTTAGTAGGTATTTATTTTTTTACTCTGTGTCCCAATTATTGTTGACTGAGCCATTGTTGCTCTTAGTCCTTTAATACATACCTTAGTGGACACCAGTTATGAGATTTAGTATAACCCCAGTATTGGCAACGTGCAATACCCTCTGTATCTAATCTGCTTGTGTCTTCATGTACTTTTTTTTGTGTATATGTGTAATCTGATTTGATAGAACTTGAAATGTATGCATTGTACATCTACTATAATCATTTTTGTTCATGTTCATGTGACACCCTGGAACCCAGGGGTCACAGGTCACAACACTCACCACCTACACCCCCACACTAGAAAGGTACCACTAGTCAACCACAAAGACCTGTTTGCCTCTCTCAGAGTCATACAGGCACACCAGGTGGGTGGAGTCAGGCAGAAAGACACGCCCCTGAGGAGTTTGCTGGCCTGAGGCAGGAACAACACAGACAGTCCAGTTCAGTACAATGGAGTGGAGAGTAGTGGAGTACAGTTCTGCTTGGGGCCTGGGCTGGAGCCTAGGACCCCAGATCAGTCAGGCAGGCAGACGGCAGTGGCCGCCTGCAGGAGACCGGGAATACGACCGGTGGAACCATGAGGGACCGGGACAGGGTAGTGGCCCGCCGGAACCGAATCGGGGAGCCAACAGGATACCGGAGCACCAGGCAGGGTACTCAGACCCTGAACTAGGCTATACGCCACCACCATAGTCGAATTAACTGATTGCGGTCTGGACCTCAGGGGTTCATTCCCACCAAAGTTGCGATTGAAGGCAACTGCCCAACCCGTCCGGATAGTAGCCACCGCCAGAGGCCAGAGATCCAAGGGCCAGCGTCTGCGGGCAAAAGGGGCTCCTACGACACATACACGCTGGGGAGCGGACTATCAGTGCTCAGGCACAGTGGTCACACTAGAAACCCAGGTTCAGGAGAAAGGCGGACATTGCCGACCCGACTAAGAAGCTGCAGCCGGCTGCGAGCCCCGTCCATCCCTCCGTTTGGTTTACCAGTGACTCTGTGTGGTTTAATCGTGAGTACATCAGTGCCATCTGGCACCGCGCCGCACCGCAACCCTGCGCCCTGCACCCCGGCCCTCACACAATCAGGCCCCGGGACCAACATCCCCTACCCACGGAGGGGTCAACACCTAGCTGCGCCACTACACCGCTCCCGGATGTCCCCGTACCTTCACCGCAGCCCATGGGTGGCGTCACGAACAATCATCCCAAAACCAAACACCCGCATTTCCCCGCGTGTAGCGCCAAACCCCCTTGTAGAGCGACGTGATCCCCGGGTCCTTGAGAGGCTCGAGCCACCGCCCGCAGTACGAGCATGGATCCGAGCAGCTCGGCGGTCGCACCCGAGGCCGCGGGGTGGTAGATTCATACATATATCTTTTCACGTTACGATAGGTTCTGTCACGTTACTATAAGCTCTTACATCTCTCCCCCTCTTGGATTTTTAAATCTGTATTAAAGATTTGTAATACTTTTCACCTATAAAAACTCTTTTTCTCTCTTTTGTTCTAATGTATTTCGGAGTAGTCTAGGGTCTTGCCACCTATTTATGGATGGTAGGCCTTATCTAATATCAATATGTGCTGCAGGTTTTTCTTTGGTTATCTAACAAGAAATACACCTGTCTGACCCAGCACTTAGGACAATAATTTGCTGATTATCGCCTTGTGTAAACAAAACAACAATCATCCAACAAATTAATAAAACACTTCATCAATTGTTCAATAGGCAATAACATTATCACTACAGGCAGCACATCATCCATTGAACATCTTCCCATGAATAAGCGGCTATAACCTACGCAAAACGCGCATTGGGGTTTTTCCCACACGGAGATTGTCCTCCACCTTGCACCTTTACTGGCACTGGCACTTTAGTAGATATTTATTTTTTTTCCTCTGTATCTCAATTATTGTTGACTTTACATATAAACCTAGATTTCTGGTCACTCACCATTCACATATTTATCCGATTACTCCGCAGTAGTTTGGATCGCGCAGAATATATAATATTCGGTCTCAAAGATGAAGAAAATGGCAAAATAGTCTTAAAAATAATTCCCTCCAGCTCTGAATCAATACTGAAAACATGAAGTTAAAATTTCTACAGAACAAAAAGCAGGAAAATCTATAATAAATTAAGCTAAAAGCAGCCACAAGCCCTGATTGGCCTCTTTAATTAACCATTTCTTTTAACACCTTTCACTTTCAGCATGAAGAAAAATTATTGTTATTATAGAAAATTATAGGGTGTGGACTGTGATTATAGCCTGCTACTTCTGTATATGAACGATGGTTAGGTTTAATGTACATAATATATATGTTTATTTATATCGTGCCAGCAGAGTACAGAGCTGTTTTTACATTCACTATACAAAGGCTTTGTGACAACGCAGCAGAACTCACCAGTGAATTGTAACCCCATAAAAAATTCTTAATGGCCGCCCCTGGTAACACTTTTTTTTTCTTTTATCTAAATACATGTAAAAATTTACGCAACAAATTTCTTAATATATTGTTACAAGGATTGAAAGGGAGACCTGTTTCTTTTTAGACAATTCTGCAAATACTCTGTATAGATAAGGATTTTTTTTTTAAAGAAATGTCATATACCAGTCTTAATCCATACTTTATTGGGGAAAAATGGACCTAATTTAAGCACACAAATTGGTAATCCGTTCCCAACAATTCCATTAACCATCAGGTCTAAAAGGGAATCTGTCACCGGGTTTTTGCTACCTCAATTGAGAAGACCATAACATAGAGGCAGAGATCCTGATTCCAGCAATGTGTCACTTACTGGGTTGGTTGCTGTTATTTTCATAAAATAACTGTTTTATCAGCAGGAGATTATTACTAGATGACTAGTAAATCTGCTGCCATGTAGTCCTCCATATTTACGAGCTCTGTATAAACCCACTTATACCACTGATTGGCAGCTTTCTGTGTAGACTGTACTTGGGAAGAAAGCTGCCAATCAGTGATGTGGGCGAAGTTATATAGAGCTCAGCATTCAGACAACTGATAGATCTGCAGCAGATAAAACAAGGATTTTATCAAAATGCCAGCAAACAGCTAAGTAAGTGAGACATCACTGTAATCAGGGTCTCTGCCCCTACATCATGCTGCTCTCAGATGGGATAGCAAAAACTTGGTGACAAATGCCCTTTAATATACTGCATATAGTGGGCTCCATACACAGTGGATCTTGGCTGTGTTAAACAATAATAAATTTAGAGGAACGCCAAGGCCGTTGGTCAGGAACCTCGCAAATTGTCTGCTACCTGCCAGCATCTGCAGCTGCTCTTATGACTAGCCACCCGGCGTGTTTATGTGTGGCTTCTCATAAAAGGAACATGAGATGCCAGCAAGTAGAAGGCAGTTCTGAGTTGTTCAGTCCAGCGACCATGAAATACTGACCAAGAACCTGGACCAGTGTCCTAAGGGGCCCTTTGCACACTACGACATCACAGGTGCGATGTTGGTGGGGTCAAATCGAAAGTGACGCACTTCCGGCGTCGCTCTCGACATCGTAGTGTGTAAATCGTTTTAACTACGATTATCGAAAAAGCGTTGGTATCGTATGATCGGTGTAGTGTCTGTCATTTTCATTATTTTGGCTACAGCGACAGTAAGATGTTGTTCCTCGTTCCTGCAGCAGCACACATCGCTGTGTATAAAGCCACAGGAGCGAGGAACATCTCCTATCTGCGTCCTGTGTGCAATGCGGAAGGAAGGAGGTGGGAGGGATGTTACGTCCTGCTCATCTCCGCCCCTCCACTTCTATTGGCCGCCTGCCGTGTGACGTCGCTGTGACGCCACACGACCCGCCCCCTTAGGAAGGAGGTGGGTTGCCGGCCAGAGCAGGTAAGTGCATGTGTGGCGCCCTGGACTAGCCAGGTAGCCACAGACAAAACACACACACACACCCGGACAGTTACATTAGTCAGACACAAAACCCTTGTTGCCTCCCTCCAGGGTCTGATGTCCACACCAGGTGGGGCGGAGCCAGACAGTTGGCCCCACCCAACGAGGAGTTCACAGGCCTGGAGGCGGGAAAAGCAGTAGGTTAGTTCAGGACGTGGAAGTAAGAGGTCACGTACTGCAAGTGTCTGGGTTGGAGCCCAGGCACTGACAGCAAGGTTGGAGGATGGTGGTGGCTGTCTGCAGGAGTTGGTGGAACTCCGCAGAGCCATAAGGACCGGGGCTGGGCGGTGGCCCACTGGTACCGGACCGGGGGAACGGAGTGAAGCTAAGCACACCCAGGTAGGGCCATCGGACCCCGACCAGGCTTGGAGCCGCCGTCAATAGTCAAATCCGAATGTGACAGGAACCCCCGGGGTTCCCTAACAACCAAGTCCAGATTGAAGGCAACCGCTCAGACCGTGAGGACATACAGCCACCGCCACCGGTTAGAAGTCCAAGGGCCAGCGCCTGCGGGCAAAACGGGCTCCTCGGTATCTATACACCGGGGAGCGGACTACCGTTGGGAAGCCATTGGAGTCAAGACAGTACACAAAGGTGCAGGGAGAGACAGTCACCATCACTTGTCCGGGGAGAGACACTACAGCCATCTGCGGGACCCGTCCATCCAGCCGCTTGGTTTACCGGAGACTTTGTGCCTCTTTTGCTGAGTGAGTACACCCGTGCCATCCGGCACCGCGCCGCGCTGTCCCTGCAACTCTGCACCTCACCGACCCTGCCTCCCCGTCACACCACCGGGCCCCGGGACCACCAACCCCTACCCACGGAGGGCGAAAACAACATCCCAGCTGCTCCCTACCATCGCTCCCGGGATCCCCATCACCAGCAGTGGTGGTGCCCATCTTCACCACAACCCGTGAGTGGCGTCACGGACTAAATCCCCAAACAAACCACCCCCTTTTCACTCACGGCCCACCGAGCAGCAGCAGCAGCGCCGTACCCGAGCGTTAGCGAGCGCAGTGCCCCGCCGCCCGCGACACATGTGAAGCTGCCGTACCGATAATATTCGCTACGGCTGCTATCACAAGATATCGCTGCTGCGACCGGGCGGGGACTATCGCGCTTGGCATCGCAGCATCGGCTTGCGATGTCGTAGTGTGAAAAGGGCCCCTAAATTTCGATTTGATCACCTGTATTAAACAGCCAACACCTGCTTGTAACCTTCTACATGCCACAGTCAATAGTAACTGCAGAATTCTAGTGGTAACCCCATTAAGCCATTTTCCCTTCTGTGGTGTGAACAACCAGTGCTGACTGTTGCCTGTCTACCATGTTGGTGCTCCAATGATGAAAGTGTAAACCTCATTTATAGGCGTTAAAAGTACAATAAAACACAGCACTAAATTCACAGATTCAATTTTAAAGGAAATTTGTCATAGAAAAGGATATTATTTAAATCAGATAATAGAGCTAAATAAATATTTTTGGCATGGTTTTATCTTCTCATAGCACAATCTGTAATAAAAATGATAAATCTTGCAATTTTTACACTCTTTTAGGCTCACACTTCCTTTTGTAGACCCACTTTTCCCAGAACCAGGCTTAGGGTACCTTCACACTTAGCGATGCAGCAGCGATCCGACCAGCGATCTGACCTGGTCAGGATCGCTGCTGCATCGCTACATGGTCGCTGGTGAGCTGTCAAACAGGCAGATCTCACCAGCGACCAGTGAAGAGCCCCCAGCCAGCAGCGACGTGTAAGCGACGCTGCGCTTGCACGGAGCCGCCGTCTGGAAGCTGCGGAGACTGGTAACTAAGGTAAACATCGGGTATGGTTACCCGATGTTTACATTAGTTACCAGTGTGAGCAGGGAGCAGGGAGCCGCGCACACTGAGCGCTGGCTCCTTGCTCTCCTAGCTGCTGTACACATCGGGTTAATTAACCCGATGTGTACAGCAGCTACATGTGCAGAGAGCCGGAGCCGGCAGCACAGGCAGCGTGAGAGCTGCAGAGGCTGGTAACTAAGGTAAATATCGGGTAACCACCTTGGTTACCCGATGTTTATCTTGGATACAGCTTACCTCAGCTGTCAGACGCCGGCTCCTGCTCCCTGCTCGCTTCATTTGTCGCTCTCTTGCTGTCACACACAGCGATCTGTGTGTCACAGCAGGAGAGCGGCTTTGAAGAAAACGAACCAGGGCTGTGTGTAACGAGCAGCGATCTCGCAGCAGGGGCCAGATCGCTGCTCAGTGTCACACACAGCGAGATCGCTAATGATGTCACTGCTGCGTCACAAAAAGCGTGACTCAGCAGCGATCTCGGCAGCGAGCTCGCTGTGTGTGAAGCACCCCTTACCCTGAGAGGGGCGTGATTAAGTGCTTACCCAGTCTTTACAAGAGCCATTCATGGTGAGGTTGGATTTGTCTGACGATAGGCACCAGTTCTCCAGCAGAAGAGACAGTGAGCGGGCGTCTTTCCTGGTAGCTCCTGTGGGACATAGGAGTTTAACGGTCACTGTGGAGGATACCATGTCAGTTCCCCCGGGACCAGCGCAGTTCAGGGTTCAGCACCCTAGGGTGGTGTAATTCCACGTTGCATCACCAGATTTTGCTGGAGGGAGAGGTTCTATGCTTCTTCGAACACCCAAGCTTCCAGAGCCAAGTGGCAGCTAGGACTCCCAGGCCTCGATCATGGTCAGACTCAAGGGGATCCACGCTACTAGCATAGGGAACAGTACTCTACATAGTACGGAAGAGACTCTAAGTGCTTCAAGCCACAGGGACCCGCACTAACAAGCACAGTGAGGAAGAGTCCACAGACTACCGCACCAGTTCTCACCTCCCACAGATCCGGGATTGACCTGAGCCCATCACGGCAGTGACCAGTACTACTGGGCTGGTGACTGAAGCTGTGAGTAAAGTACACCTTGAACCCACAGAGACTGTGTTAGCTTGTCCTTACCAGCGTCACCACCCAGCGCTTAGGCGCCAACCATCATTACCCTCTTCTCTTCATCCACCTGTGGGGAGCGACACTATCCCGGCTGCCATAACACCTGCCCCAGAGAGGAATTCTGCAGCGGTGGCCACTCCTGGCTATACACCACAGGTGGCATCATGACAAACTTTCCCAAATATCCCTCTTGCCCCACCACGCCTCAGGGCCACGGAACTGGGTAAGGCCACCCGTGACATTGCCTGACCCGACTCGAAACTGCCCGGCGACGAGTAGCTTAACCACCTGCCCAGTGGGGCGCTACATTAGGAGACCAGATGAACTGCTTAACCATTGCAGCATTGGATCAGCACAGCCAGCAGTTTTAACCCATGCAAGTGTGTATGTAGCCATGCTCTGAAATTTCCTGACACCTCCAACAGAGGGGACAACTCTCATTGTGGTACCCTCATGATATTATTCTTTCTTTACCACCCAATGGCATAAAATTATGTGACACACCTGTGCTGTCTTAATGACCACTGCACCCCTAGTTCAATTAATTGAGAGGTGTAGTTTGTAAGATGGGGTCACTTATGAGCAGGTTCTGCTGTTCTGGTACCTCAGGGCCTCTGCACACTGTGATATGGCACCCTCAAACTATTGCAGCCTAATCTGCATCAAAATATGACGTTCCTTCCCGGCATTGTACCTCAAAAGTAGTTTTTGACCAAATATAGAGTTTTGGTGCACTCCGGAGAAATTGCATAATTCGTTTTTCTCTCATTATCCCTTTTGAAAATAAAGCATCACTTTAGTGGAAAAAATGGTAATTGTCATTTACTCAGCCCAATATTATACAATTCTGTGAATCCACATTCCTTGAAAAAGAAAAGAAAATTAAAAAGAAAAACTGCTGCAAACATTGACAAATCACTAAAGTCAATAGTCAATAATACTGTATTAATGGAATAAATAGCATTGCCATTCAAAAACATGGGTGTTATGATGAATAGCGAAGGGCATATAAAGAGCAGGTATAACATACCAAACATTTAATTTGAAATTACCATTCGGCCTCATGAATATTAAATAATTAACCACACTGATATTAAGACCACATTAATAGTGGTCTTAATATCAGGGAACTAAAAATGCAATATTCCTGCCAAAGTAGGTTTAAGTGGCTAAGCTAAAAAAGCGAGACCTTCTAACTGCAGGCAGTACAGCTTCTTGATAGCGCAGGATATACACGAATGGTAGAGGGGTGAATTTATAATGATTGCACACATCAACTGATAGAACCTGGATGAAAAGAACTGCAGCAGAGGGCAGAGAGTGGTGCTTGTGGCATGTGTCTATCCCACTTGCTTAAACAAGCACAGGTGCCAGCAAAAGTGTGCGATGATCCACTGGCACGCCTTGACTGTTGGCATTCCCAAAGATAAAGGCAAACCACGAGGTTGGTGATGAAGCTGAGGCGGGCTTTGCACACTACGACATCACAGGTGCGATGTCGGTGGGGTCAAATTGAAAATGACGCACTTCCGGCATCGCAGGCGACATCGTAGTCTGTAAAGGTTCGATGATACGATTAACGACCACAAAAGCGTCGTAATCGTATCATCGGTGCAGCGTCGGCGTAATCCATAATTACGCTGACGCGACGGTCCGATGTTGTTCCTCGCTACTGCGGCAGCGCACATCGCTGTGTGTGAAGCCGCAGGAGCGAGGAACATCTCCTACCGGCGTCACCACGGCTTCCGTAGGATATGCGGAAGGAAGGAGGTGGGCGGGATGTTTACATCCCGCTCATCTCCGCCCCTCCGCTCCTATTGGCCGCCTGCCGTGTGACGTCGCTGTGACGCCGCACGACCCGCCCCTTTAATAAGGAGGCGGGTCGCCGGCCAGAGCGACGTCTCAGGACAGGCGAGTCCATGTGAAGCTGCCGTAGCGATAATGTTCGCTATGGCAGCTATCACAAGGATATCGTAGCTGCGACGGGGGCGGGGACTATCGCGCTTGCCATCGCAGCATTGGCTTGCGATGTCGCAGCGTGCAAAGTACCCCTTAGTGACGTCAATGTCCGCCGGTGTTAATAAATGTCTTGGATGTGGTTTTGAGCACTTTGAGGGGTTCCATTTTTAAAATGGTGTCACTTTTTTGGAATTTTCTGTTACATAGGCCCCTCAAAGTCACTTTAATTGTGATGTGGTCCATAAAAAAATTGATTTTTTAAATTTTGTTGGAAAAATGGAAATTGCTCATAAATGTTTAAAGGGAGCTTTACACTCTGCGACATCGCTAGCAATTGCTAGCGATGTTGCGAGCGATAGCACCTGCCCCAGTCGTTCGTGCGACATTTGGTGATCGCTGCCGTAGCGAACAATATCGCTACGGCAGCGTCACACGCACATACCTGTTCAGCGACGTCGCTGTGACCGCCGAACAATCCCTCCTTCAAAAAGGAGGTGCATTCGGCGTCACAGCGACGTCACAGCTGCGTCACAAAATGGCCACCCAATAGAAGAGGAGGGGAGGAGATGAACGGTCGGAACATGACGCCCACCTCCTTCCTTCCTCATTGCTGGTGGACACAGGTAAGGAGATGTTCGTCGTTCATGCGGTGTCACACATAGCGATGTGTGATGCTGCAGGAACGCTGAACAACCAGCGACATGCAACACCAACGACATTATGAAAAGGAGCGACGTTTCAACGATCAACTATTTTTGACGTTTTTGCGATCATTGATTGTCGCTCCTAGCTGTCACATGCTGCAATGCCGGATGTGCGTCACAAACACCGTGACCCTGACAATATATCGTTAGCGATGTTGCAGCGTGTAAAGCACCCTTAACTCCTCTAATTTGCTAACAAGAAATTTTTTTTAAAAAAAAAATAATGCTGAAGTAGGCGTGTTAAGTCTACTTACACGTCTTAAAGGCTGTTTGGGCACCACCATTGCAGCCGTTGTCTAGGCAGTTGAGACCAGATATGCTGCAGCCACCAGCTGACACCACTCCTTGGCGGACCTCTTCCATACCTGCAAACCCCTAGGTCGTCCCTCTTTGGCTTCCTTGGCCAGCTGGGCAACCCACTCCTGCCAAATAGGACAGCCGCAGCCGCTAGGGGCATTTAACCCGTACCAGTGGCTATCACCGACGAGAAAGGCTCAAAGATCTTGTCGCTGTCCATCCTCCTCTGCTTCAAGAACAGAAATGGTGCCAACCATCATCATTGGCGAAGTCTCTATTTTCCTGGACCACACCCTCCAGGGTGGGAAATTTTACAGTTCATCCACCTGTTTCTTTAAGGCCACTGCTCATTTTCTTTCATCTTCTTGGGAAGGGCGAGCTCTCTCTCCTGGGAGCACCCACACGAGGCGGGCACCACTGAACATGGGTCGTTTCTTAATCCCCAGCTTCCACGCAAACAGGGTATAGCTTCCTGCTCTTTTTCCTCTGTACCACCCACCATGGATGAGGCTCGCGGTCAGTCCCAGGCCATGTCCTGCCATCTTTGTTTTAACGATCAGTAGTCTTTTCATAGAAGGCATCATCCTCTTGCAGATTCAAACCCTGCTCCCAGCACCACTTGAAGGATGGCATGGACGCCAGGCCGTGGAGGCTCCTCATTTCTTCATGCTGGTGTCCATCACCCCGCAGCTGGTCCCCGTCGCAAACACAATAGTCAAACATGTAACACCAGATTTCTCTTGGCAAACCAAACTTGAACAGTTTATTTTCTTACCTCCACTATGACAGACATGGCCTCACTCCTTACGGTTCTGCAATTACTATATTTTGGCAGACTCTCACTCGACCTATCCCTGCTTTCTTAGATCTCATCTGCCAGCTTCTGGACACCTGAATCTCCATTACTTTACATTTTTTCTCACTGCTGTATGCGTCTGGGCCTCGATGATTGTCTAGTCGCATGACTTCCCTGAGCCCACCAGGTTGAGCCGTAGGCTTCGGACCTTAATAGGTTACCTCAGGGTTCCCTGACTAGCTCTTAACTCCATTCCACATCTTTACTCCTTGAACTCTTATTGCAGAACCTTCATCACAAAAGCCATCTCTTTAACGAACCCACTGGCATTCTGTCACTCCTCCCCCATTCTTATCTAACATTAAATCTACTACTGCTTTTGCCTGACCACTAATTGGCACTGGCCACTACATAGTCTTGGCTCTACTACATCGGGAACCCATACTTCACCAGTAGCAGTAATTTTACTAAATACATTTACAACATACTTAATATCTAAAATACATTATCTTCATAGCACAGACATATATCTTATAACAGTAGGGTGGGAGCGTGGCCACTTTCTACATATGAGATAGTCAATATAATTGTCTATAAAATGAAGGTAGTCTCACAGTCAAAGATGTGGTGGATGGTGAGATATAGAGCCTGAAAGTCAAAAGTTCAGAACATTGTTACCCTTTTGTTTGTCACTGTAGATATTGGAGAAGCACAATATCTTGAGATCAATCTTCTTGTTGCAGGTATTAACTAGGTCAACGTGTTCTTGGTGACCCAAACTCCTCTGATAATCCTGCGTGACATTTGATGACTTTGAAAAAGTGGACTTGTAAAATGATTACAGGTTAACAGAGAACAAAACAGGTCAGTTGCAATTACCTTAAATATCAGCCAGAAAATCCCTGTGGCATTTAGAAAAGTACAACAAAATTTCAATCAATGCTCAGATTATAATATAATAATGACTATGACATATGGAGAATGATTCACTAAATAAATCACATTTTATTGTAGACGTGTAATCTCATACTTACGGCTCAGGTGCCGGTTGTGAGATCCATCCGCTGCAATTGGAGCAAGCAGTGATTGCGGCAGGTTAACCTCTTATATGACTGCCAATAATGACAGCGACAAAAGAGAACCTGGCATCAATATTTAGTAATATAAAGTAATGGCACTGTGATGCTATGAAAGGATCAGATCAGTGGTTGTTGAATAATCATCCTCTAAAGTTTACGTCTAATGACTGATCACAGATGAGATTCCTTCATCTCAGGTATCAGTTTAATCAGCATCACAGCGCGATTATGGCCATGCCTTTTCTTTTTAGTGCTACATACTGCTGATAGGTTCTCTTTAAGAAGCTGGAAATAGGGGAAGGTGACATTTTACCCCCATCTGCTTCTGTGCAACATGATTGCAGGATGTCAATAGCACTGGCATGTAAGAAAAAGCTGAGTAGCAAAAATGCACAATAGGGTCCTATCCTATGATAAAGAATAGTGATGAGCGAGTACTAAAAAGCTCGGGTGCTCGAAGCTCGGGCCGAGCCTCCCAAGATACTCGTGTACTCGGCCCGAGCAACAAGCCCAATGTTATCCTATGGGAGACCCGAGTATTTTTGTGAAATGACCCCCCGGCAGCATGGAGAAACCCTAAAAATGTCACAAAAATCTCAGAAGAGTGCTCAAATGACATGGCAACAGCATGGGGAAGACCCCTTGAAGCATTTATCACTGAAAAGTCACAGCTGTGAACAATTTTGTCCGCGTTTTACGCCATTTTTACGGACTCACCAGAAAACCTTCCAAAATGACCCCAAAATTATTTTTCATGGCGGAAATGTTAAGGGCACATACCCAATAGTGAGATAGAGCTGGTGTATGTTACTTTTTGAGATTAATACATGAAAGATTTTACGTGAAAACATTGTGTGGCACTCCGATGTCCCTGAGAAGAGACGTACATGAAGGCCTCTTGAGTCTAATGTGCCCATTTTGAGGAAGTGAGTCTTTGTAGTATTTTCCTTTGCCAGGGCAGTCCAAAATTGTGAGGTTCACCAATGCCCCTGCATACAGACGTGCATGAGGGCCTGTAAACCTGAAGTGCCCATTGTAAGGAAGTGGGTCTATTGTAGTATAGCCCTTAGGCAGGGCAGCCAAAAATTGGGAGGCTCCACGTTGTCCCTGGGTAGAGACGTGCATGAGGGCCTCAAAACATTAAGTGTCCATTGTCAGGAAGTGGGTGTATTATAGTATAGCCCTTAGGCAGGGCAGCCAAAAATTGGGAGGCTCCACGTTGTCCCTGGGTAGAGACGTGCATGAGGGCCTCAAAACATTAAGTGTCCATTGTCAGGAAGTGGGTGTATTATAGTATAGCCCTTAGGCAGGGCAGCCAAAAATTGGGAGGCTCCACATTGTCCCTGGATAGAGACGTGCATGATGGCCTGTAAACCTGAAGTGCCCATTGTAAGGAAGTGGGTCTATTGTAGTATAGCCCTTAGGCAGGGCAGCCAAAAATTGGGAGGCTCCACGTTGTCCCTGGATAGAGACGTGCATGAGGGCCTGTAAACCTGAAGTGCCCATTGGAAGGAAGTGGGTCTATTGTAGTATAGCCCTTAGGCAGGGCAGCCAAAAATTGGGAGGCTCCACGTTGTCCCTGGGTAGAGACGTGCATGAGGGCCTCAAAACATTAAGTGTCCATTGTCAGGAAGTGGGTGTATTATAGTATAGCCCTTAGGCAGGGCAGCCAAAAATTGGGAGGCTCCACGTTGTCCCTGGGTAGAGACGTGCATGAGGGCCTCAAAACATTAAGTGTCCATTGTCAGGAAGTGGGTGTATTATAGTATAGCCCTTAGGCAGGGCAGCCAAAAATTGGGAGGCTCCACGTTGTCCCTGGGTAGAGACGTGCATGAGGGCCTCAAAACATTAAGTGTCCATTGTCAGGAAGTGGGTGTATTATAGTATAGCCCTTAGGCAGGGCAGCCAAAAATTGGGAGGCTCCACGTTGTCCCTGGGTAGAGACGTGCATGAGGGCCTCAAAACATTGTTCCCATTGCAAAGGAGCGGGTCTCCTGTCGTTGTAATGTCCATTCTGCAAAGACTGGGCGAAAAAATTTACCACTGGGGGTATACCTGAAACAAAGGCCTAAGTATTGCAATTTGTAACGGTCATCATCATGGTGGCGCATGAGGAGAAGGAGGAGCAGTCCAGCGATTATCCAAAGTCCAGAAGTGTGTACCCATGGGTGAGTGGAGGTACATGGCAAACTTTAAATTCCGCTCTCATTTGCTGGTGGTGTGGTGAAGTCTGGCCCAATCCAACCCTTGTTCATCTTGATCAGAGTCAGCCTGTCAGCATTTTCAGTTGACAGGCGGGTGCGTTTATCTGTAATGATTCCACCTGCGGCACTAAAAACACGCTCTGACAAAACGCTAGCAGCAGGGCAGGCCAGGACTTCCAAGGCGTAGAGAGCCAATTCATGCCACGTGTCCAGCTTGGATACCCAATAATTGTAAGGCACAGAGGAATGTCGGAGTACAGTTGTTCAATCTGCAAGGTACTCCTTCAGCATCTGGGCAAACTTAGGATTTCTTGTGGCACTACCCCGCACCTCAGGGGCTGTGGTACGTGAGGGGCTGAGAAAACTGTCCCACATCTTAAAGACTGTTCCCCTACCTCTGGCGGATTGGACTTGTGCCTCTCTCGGCTGTACGCCTCGGTTGTCCACTGATTCATGACCTATGCCGCTAGCGTTTTGTGAGGGGAATGCTTTGCCTACTTCCATGACTATGGCCTTTCGGAACTGCTGCATTTTGGTTGACCTCTCCTCCACGGGAATAAGAGACAAAAAGTTCTCCTTGTAGCGTGGGTCTAACAGTGTTACCAACCAGTAATGATTGTCGGCCAAGATGTTCTTAACGCGAGGGTCACGAGACAGGCAGCTTACCATAAAGTCAGCCATGTGCGCCAGACTCTTAACAGCCAGGACTTCAGTAGCCTGACCAACAAGATGACTGAACATGCTGTCCTCCTCCTCCTCCTCCTCCTCATCTACCCTGTCCTCTGGCCAGCCACGCTGAACCGAGGATATGACTGGTGTGCATGTCATATCCTCAATTTGGCCGGAGAGTTGCTCCATGTCTTCATCCTCCTCCTCGTCATAGTCCTCCACTGCATGTTGTGATGAGACGAGGCTGAGCTGTGTGTTATCATCACCCACACCCACTACTGTTTCTTGCTGCAACTCATCGCGCTCCGCCTGCAATGCATCATGTTTGTTTTTCAGCAGAGACCGTTTTAGAAGGCAGAGTAGCGGTATGGTGACGCTAATAATGGCGTCATCACCACTCACCATCTTGGTGGAGTCCTCAAAGTTTTGGAGGATGGTACATAGGTCTGACATCCATCTCCACTCCTCAGGTGTTATGTGTGGAGTTTGACCCATTTCCCGACGGCTTAGGTGATGCAGGTACTCAACAACTGCCCTCTTCTGCTCACATATCCTGACCAACATGTGCAGAGTTGAATTCCAACGCGTGGGGACATCACACACCAGTCTGTGAGCCGGAAGATGCAAACTGCGCTGAAAGCCGGCAAGGCCGGCTGAAGCAGTAGGTGACTTTCGAAAATGTGCAGACAGGCGGCGAACTTTTACCAGCAGATCAGACAGCTCTGGGTATGACTTTAGAAACCGCTGAACCACGAGGTTGAGCACATGGGCCACGCATGGAACATGTGTCAGCTGGCCTCGCCTCAAACCCGCCACCAGGTTCCGGTCATTGTCACACACGACCTTTCCTGGCTTTAGGTTCAGAGGTGTGAGCCAGTGATCTGCCTGCTGTTTCAGAGCTGTCCACAGCTCTTCTGCATTGTGGGGTTTGTCACCTATGCAGATTAGCTTCAGCACAGCCTGTTGCCGCTTCGCCGAGGCAGTGCTGCAGTGCTTCCAGCTTGTGACTGGTGTGGAGGGTACAGTGGATGAGGATGCGCAGGAGGAGGAGGAGGCTGAAGAGCATGACATTCCGGAGCTGTAGAGTGTGGGTGAAACACTGACTGAGGTAGGGCCTGCAAACCTTGGTGTGGGAAGGACGTGTTCCGTCCCTCGCTCAGACTGGGTCCCAGCTTCCACAATATTAACCCAGTGTGCCGTCAACGAGATGTAGCGGCCTTGCCCACAAGCACTTGTCCACGTGTCTGTGGTTAGGTGGACCTTGGGTGAAACAGCGTTGTTCAGGGCACGTGTGATGTTTTGTGACACGTGGTTATGCAACGCGGGGACGGCACACCGGGAGAAATAGTGGCGGCTGGGGACCGAGTAACGTGGGACAGCTGCCGCCATCAGGTCACGGAATGCTTCTGTCTCCACCAGCCTAAAAGGCAACATTTCCAGCGCAAGCAGTCGCGAAATGTTAGCATTTAGAACTGTGGCATGTGGGGTGTTGGCAGTGTATTTGCGCCTGCGTTCAAAGGTTTGCTGAATGGATAACTGAACGCTGCGCTGGGACAAGGACGTGCTTGATGATGGTGTTCTTTCTGCGTAGGCAACTGCAGGTGCAGGAGTGGAGGAGGCTTGTTCGCAGGCAGCATGGACAGGGGATTGGCTCGCATGCACAACCAGCGAAGACGTAGCAGTGACATCAGCAAGCACTGCTCCTCGACTCTGTTGTACTTCCCACAAAGTCGGGTGCTTGGCTGACATGTGCCTGATCATGCTGGTGGTGGTCAGGCTGCTAGTTTTGGTACCCCTGCTGATGCTGGCACGGCAGGTGTTGCAAATGGCCTTTTTTGAATCATCTGGATCCAACTTAAAAAACTGCCAGACTCGGGAAGACCTAACATTTGTACAGGCACCTTGTGTCGTCGTGTTGTTCCGGGGAACGGTTGCCTGACTTCTGCCTGGGGCCACCACCCTGCTTCTTACTGCCTGTTGTGATGCTATGCCTCCCTCCCCCTGTGCACTGCTGTCCTCGCTCTGCATATCCTCCTGCCAGGTTGGGTCAGTTACTGGATCATCCACCACGTCGTCTTCCTCTTCCGCACCCTGCTCCTCCTCCTGACTTCCTGATAATTGTGTCTCATCATCGTCCACCACTTGTTGAGACACGTTGCCAACTTCGTGAGAACGTGGCTGCTCAAATATTTGGCCATCTGTACAGACGATCTCCTCATGACCCACTTCAATATGAGCTGGCGAGAGGCCAGAATGTGTGAATGGAAACGTGAACAGCTCTTCCGAGTGTCCAAGTGTGGGATCATTAATGTCCGAGGAGGACGTGTACTCAGCCTGGTGGTAGGAAGGAGGATCAGGTTCAGAAATGTGCGGTGCAGTATCACGGCTACTGACACTTGACCGTGTGGAAGACAGAGTGTTTGTGGTGGTGCCAATCTGACTGGAAGCATTATCTGCTATCCAACTAACAACCTGTTGACACTGGTCTTGGTTCAAGAGCGGTGTACTGCTGCGGTCCCCAAGAATTTGGGATAGGACGTGCGAGCGACTAGATGTGGCCCTTTGTTGTGGCAAAATTAGAGCTTGCCCACGACCTCGGCCTCTGCCTGCACCACCATCACGTCCACTTCCTTGTTCCTTGCCAATGCCCTTGCGCATTTTGCAATGCTGTGCACTGCTGACGTGTATATTCACTACTTGTGCGGTATATCAAAGTTTGTGGAAATTGCACACAAGTGCACCTGTACGCTGCCACCAACAGGCACACACGTGCGGTTTTAAAAACCAAGCACGAACGCAATAAGAACCTAACAGGTTTTTTTGGGGAGCGACAATTACAGACAAGTCAGACACTATCTGGACTGTTTTACACTGTGTACACCAGCCCCAGATATGATGAAGGCTGGTATACGGTCACCACTACCCTGCCTGCCTGCCTGCCTGTATACTGGTACAATAGTCCTGACAAGGACTCTTCTGGTCACTAGCCTGTATTCAGACCTGGCTATACCCTGCCTGTATATAGCAACAATAGTCCTGAGAAGGACTCTGCTACTGTACTCCGACCTGGCTATACCCTGCCTGCCTGTATACAACTAGAATAGTCCTGAGAAGGACTTTTGGTCACACTGTTTGCAGCCCTGCAACTGAAAAAGCTATAAAGGGCCACAAAGCTTTCCCTGAATCAGCGACACTCTCCCTGCACTGACTGTCTGGATAGCTGTGAGCAGAGCACAGCGCGCCGGCCGGTATAAAGGCTCGGTCACGCTGTGCAGGCCGGCCAATCACTGCAATTCCACAACTAACAGGGCTGTGGCATTGCAGTGGTCTGCCAGCCAATCCCTGCATGAGGCCTGGCTCTCAAAAGAGCGCCAACATGCAGAAATGAAGACCACGAGTACAGCACGAGTATCGCGAGATTACTCGGTCCCCGCCGAGCAGCCCGAGTACAGCGATACTCGTGCGAGTACCGAGTAGTTACAAGCATGCTCGCTCATCTTTATTAAAGAACAATAAGTACAGGGAATTGTTCATGTGGTATAGTTGTGTATCACACATTACGGATCAAGCTGAAAATTATCAGCTGCTACAGTTCCAGGGGTTAAAAAACATGAAATGCCAGAGGAAAAATAGAAGGTGCGGTCATCTGCGCTGCTGATTGAGATCTGAAACAATGGTCCAGAATATAAAGTATACTTGAAGCGATTTTATATCTATGTGTTTTGTAGTCTTTTCTGCTGCCCCTGCAGCTCTTAACCCGTTGTCTGGTTCTCCACTCTCCTGTCGCGCTGCATCTCTGATCTGATGTTTACTGTAGGCTGGTGCTTCTGACCTCGATTAGGCAAGAGATTTCACTGTGATTGCAATGGGATCTACTCATGATCGGAAGACCCGCCCTAGAGCAAAAACTGGGCTGAGACTTCCAGCTGCAGAAAGTCCTCCTTGTCTGGCAGGAAGTCCCAGATTGGGATTATCTTCAGGCAAGGACTTCTGGCTGTGAGCAGTGAATTCCAGGGCCTGTAGTGGACAAGGCTGTTGAGCAGGGGAGGCTGTCTTTTAAGTGCAGGCTGCAAGTAAGTGCATAGTTGAACACAATATCTTAGCTTTGATAACTGTGTAATTGTTTAGATTGTTTGGGGTATTGTCTATCTATGCTATCTCTGTTACTGTGAAAGAAATAAAAGGGAGGAGATCTTGTGATTTGTGTCAGGTGATTCATTGTTTGCATTGCTAGCTGGTTAGGAAACCACACATCCCAGCCACACTAAAGCTCGCTTTACAAGTTGCAATTTTGCATACAATAGCGTATGCGATTTGCAACGCCCCCATCGTATGTGCGGCACGTTCAATTTGTTGAACATGCCGCACACACGATTAAACCCCGTCACACGTACTTACCCGTCCATACGACCTCGCTGTGGGCGGCGAATGTCCACTTCCTGGAATGTCAAATCATATCAATCAAATCATATCTCCCTGCCATCGCTCCCGGGATCCCCGTCACCAGTAGCGGTGGTGCCCATCATCACCACGACCCGTGGGTGGCGTCACAGACTATCTCCCCAAACAAACCACCCCCTTTTCACTCGTGGGCGAGGAGCGCTGCTCGAGTCCCCCGGGTCCAGCCCACCGCTCGAGCCACCGAGCAGCAGCAGCCCCGGACCCGAGCGTAGCGAGCGCGGCCCCTCCGCCCGCGACACTATCACTATGATATCACAGCTACGACGGGGGCAGGGACTATCACGCTCGGTATCGCAGCATCGGCTTGCGATGTCGTAGTGTGCAAAAGGCCCCTAAGGGTCAAGGTAGGTCTAGGGGGGCGGAGGCACACAAGGAAATGAGGGAGGCTAGCAGTAAGAAATGTGATAATAGTATTAAATGTTTCCTGGCAAATGCAAGAAGTCTTGTAAACAAAATGAATGAGTTGGAGACTCTTATGTCAACCACAGATTATGGTGTAGTGGGCATTATGGAAACTTGGCTAGATGAGAGCCATGACTGGATGATAAACGTAGAGGGTTATGCGGGTTATACAAGACGATCTATCGTGCGATGCATCGTCGGGGTCACGGTTTTCGTGACGCACATCTGGCATCGTTTGCGACGTCGTTTCGTGTGACACCTCCGAGCGATGCTGAATCGGTTACAAATCATGAGTCGTGTATACGTCGCTTATTTTTAAAAAAATCGTTTATTTTTTATGGCGCCGGTTGTTCATTGTTCCCGGGGCAGCACACATTGGTCCGTGTGACACCCCAGGAACGGTAAACACAGCTTACCTGCTTCCCGCCGGCTATGCGGAAGGAAGGAGGTGGGCGGGATGTTTACATCCCGCTCATCTCCGCCCCTCCGCTTCTATTGGCCGGCCGCTGTGTGATCTCGTTGTGACGCCGAACGTCCCTCCTCCCTCAGGAAGAGGATATTCGCCACCCACAGCGAGGTCGCTCAGCAGGTAAGTACGTGTGACGGCGGTTTAACGGCTTTGTGCAACACGGGCAGCGATTTGCCCGTGATGCACAAATGATGGGGGCGGGTACGATCGCTCGTGCGATCGCACGATAGATCGTACCGTTTGACGCCCGCATTACACCACATTCTGAAAAGACAGGCAAGATATTAAAGGTGGAGGGGTGTGTATATTTATCAAATCTAACCTAAGACCTGTGTTCAATGATGACATTGGAGGAGCAGCAACAATGTAGCGTCAGTATGAGTAAATATACATGGGGAGGGGAATAATGGAAAAATGCTAATTGGAGTTTGCTATAAGCCTCCTAATATACCTGAACAGGTAGAAGGTGAAATGCTGCAAGAAATTGAAAAGGCAGCTAATAATAATACTAATAATAATAATAATAATCGGGTCCTTATTATGGGGAATTTCAACTCTCTCAGTTGGTAGATGAACCAACCAGGGAAGATAATTTGCTGGATATATTACTGTCAAATAGACCAGATACAATTTCAGCTCTACAGATCCAGGAGCACTTGGGCAGCATGACCAAAATATAGTAAGCTTCTCTGTAATATTAAATAGAACCTTTGAAAGGGGAAATGCAAAACAATGAAATTTAGGAAAGCTGATTTCAACAAATTAAGGGAAGAGCTTGACCGTGTAGATTGGGATAATGTCATGGTAACTGGGGATACCAAACATAAATAGGGCAAGTTTTAATAGATACTACTAGAGTCCTGTAAAAAAACTTATACCCTCTGGTAATAAAATGTCCAGGAATAAAATGAAACCACTATGGATAAATAAGACAGTATAAAGTAAAATAAAACAAAAACAAAGTGCATTCAAAATCTTTAAGGCTGAGAATACAGAATTAGCATTTTAGGAGTATACAGTTAGGTCCAGAAATATTTGGACAGTGACACAAGTTTTGTTATTTTAGCTGTTTACAAAAACATGTTCAGAAATACAATTATATATATAATATGGGCTGAAAGTGCACACTCCCAGCTGCAATATGAGAGTTTTCACATCCAAATCGGAGAAAGGGTTTAGGAATCATAGCTCTGTAATGCATAGCCTCCTCTTTTTCAAGGGACCAAAAGTAATTGGACAAGGGACTCTAAGGGCTGCAATTAACTCTGAAGGCGTCTCCCTCGTTAACCTGTAATCAATGAAGTAGTTAAAAGGTCTGGGGTTGATTACAGGTGTGTGGTTTTGCATTTGGAAGCTGTTGCTGTGGCCAGACAACATGCGGTCTAAGGAACTCTCAATTGAGGTGAAGCAGAACATCCTGAGGCTGAAAAAAAAGAAAAAATCCATCAGAGAGATAGCAGACATGCTTGGAGTAGCAAAATCAACAGCCGGGTACATTCTGAGAAAAAAGGAATTGACTGGTGAGCTTGGGAAGTCAAAAAGGCCTGGGCGTCCATGGATGACAACAGTGGTGGATGATCGCCGCATACTTTCTTTGGTGAAGAAGAACCCGTTCACAACATCAACTGAAGTCCAGAACACTCTCAGTGAAGTAGGTGTATCTGTCTCTAAGTCAACAGTAAAGAGAAGACTCCATGAAAGTAAATACAAAGGGTTCACATCTAGATGCAAACCATTCATCAATTCCAAAAATAGACAGGCCAGAGTTAAATTTGCTGAAAAACACCTCATGAAGCCAGCTCAGTTCTGGAAAAGTATTCTATGGACAGATGAGACAAAGATCAACCTGTACCAGAATGATGGGAAGAAAAAAGTTTAGAGAAGAAAGGGAACGGCACATGATCCAAGGCACACCACATCCTCTGTAAAACATGGTGGAGGCAACATGATGGCATGGGCATGCATGGCTTTCAATGGCACTGGGTCACTTGTGTTTATTGATGACATAACAGCAGACAAGAGTAGCCGGATGAATTCTGAAGTGTACCGGGATATACTTTCAGCCCAGATTCAGCCAAATGCCGCAAAGTTGATCGGACGGCGCTTCATAGTACAGATGGACAATGACCCCAAGCATACAGCCAAAGCTACCCAGGAGTTCATGAGTGCAAAAAAGTGGAACATTCTGCAATGGCCAAGTCAATCACCAGATCTTAACCCAATTGAGCATGCATTTCACTTGCTCAAATCCAGACTTAAGACGGAAAGACCGACAAACAAGCAAGACCTGAAGGCTGCGGCTGTAAAGGCCTGGCAAAGCATTAAGAAGGAGGAAACCCAGCATTTGGTGATGTCCATGGGTTCCAGACTTAAGGCAGTGATTGCCTCCAAAGGATTCGCCACAAAATATTGAAAATAAAAATATTTTGTTTGGGTTTGGTTTATTTGTCCAATTACTTTTGACCTCCTAAAATGTGGAGTGTTTGTAAAGAAATGTGTACAATTCCTACAATTTCTATCAGATATTTTTGTTCAAACCTTCAAATTAAACGTTACAATCTGCACTTGAATTCTGTTGTAGAGGTTTCATTTCAAATCCAATGTGGTGGCATGCAGAGCCCAACTCGCGAAAATTGTGTCACTGTCCAAATATTTCTGGACCTAACTGTAAATGTTTCAATGGGAAATGTAAAAAAGAAATAAAGCTAGCAAAATTAGCTACTTAAACAAAAAATAACCCCTCCAATTTTTTATAAATACATCAATGCAAAAAGGAAAAAAAAGGATTGTATCGGCCTCATAAAAGATTATAACATGATTATTATAGAGGACAAAGAAAAGGCTGAGATATTAAACAGGCACTTTTCATCTGTATTCACCAAAGAACTGACTGTTTAAGGGAACATTCAACAAGGCAAAAATAAAAGTCCACCCCCCCGATATAAGTAATTTAACACAAGAAAAAGATGCCTGCGTGTGAGTAATTTAAATACTGAAAAATCCTCCGGGCCATATGGCATTTATCCACAGATATTAAGGAAATTGAGTTCAGTAATTGACAGACCGCTGTATCTTATCTTTTTAGACTCTCTTGCAACAGGGTTGATGCCTCAGGATTGGACGATTGCTGACATGGTACCGATATTTAAGAAAAGTAAGAAGGTAGATCCATGCATCTACGATCCAGTAAGTCTGACATCAGTGGTGTGCAAGATTTTTGAGGGCATATTAAGAGATGACATGCAACAATATATTAGAGAGAATAATATAATAACTAACAACCAGCATGGATTCATGAAAGATAAGTCGTGTCTAATCAACATGTTGGGTTTTTATGAGCGGGTATGTGCAAATCTGGATATTGGTAATGCAGCTGATGTGATTTATTTGGACTTTGCAAAGGCGTGTGATAGTGTACCACATAACAATCTTGTAATGAAGCTCCAGAAGCATGGACTATGGGAAATTATAAGCAGATGGGTAAGGAATTGGCTTAAATATAGGAAACAAAGAGTAGTCATAAATGGTACGTTCTCTAATTTTTGCTATTGTCAGCAGTGGGGTGCCGCAGGGATCTGTGCTAGGACCAATTCTTTTTAATCTCTTTATTAATGACTTGTGCATGGGATTGATAGTAAAGTGTCAGTCTTTGCTGACGTTTCCAAACTATGTAGAATATTAAAAACGGACCTTGGTAGTACAATATTACAAAACAATCTGGATAAGAAGTCGGAATGGGCAGATACTTGGCAAATGAGATTTAATGCTGATAAACTAAGTAAACTCGAGACTACAGAACAGGAAATTGACTTGGGTATTCCGGTTACAGGTAAGCTGAGCAGTAGCACTCAATGTCATGCAGCCGCTGCTAAAGCAAACAAGATTTTAGGGTGTATAAAAAGAGAGATTAGATCCCATGAACCTAACGTATTATTACCCCTCTATAAATCACTTGTAAGGCCACAACTCAAATATGGGATCCAGTTTTGGGCTCCACATTTTAAAAAAGATATAAGAAGATAGAGTCAGTTCAAAGGCAGGTAACTAGACTACTACAAGGAATGGAAGGCCTCCCATATGATGACAGGTTGAAAAAGTTGGATTTGTTTAGCTTAGAAAAAAAGACGTCTCAGAGAAGATCTCATTTATATGTATAAATACATGTGTGGTCAATAATTCATAAGAAGCAAGAAGGAAACCTGACTGCATACAGCTGCTGTGCCGGAAAAGTTTATTCAAGGAAATTTTTCATCAGTGCAGGTAAAATCAGCGGGATATGACCTGGATGCGAGCCCCTACAGGAGGACGACGGCCGTTTCACCTGCCAATCAGGCTTCTACGTGTCCAGAAAAAAGACGTCTCAGAGAAGATCTCATTTATATGTATAAATACATGTGTGGTCAAATAAAGGACTGGCACATGACTTATGCCGGTGTCACACGGTACGATCTATTGTGCGATCGCACGAGCGATCATACCCGCCCCCGTCGTTTATGCATCACGGGCAATTAGTTGCCCGTGTCGCACAAAGTTGTTAACCCCCTGTCACACGTACTTACCTCCCAGACGACCTCGCTGTGGGCGGCGAACATCCTCTTCCTGAAGGGGGAGGGACGTTCAGCGTTACAGCGACGTCACACAGCAGCCGGCCAATAGAAGCGGAGGGTCGGAGATGAGCGGGATGTTTACGTCCCACTCACCTTCTTCCTTCCGCATTGCCGCGGGACGCAGTTAAGCTGTGTTCATCGTTCCCGGGGTGTCACACGGTGTGTGCTGCCTCGGGAACGACGAACAACTAGAGCACAGAAGAAGAAACGACTTTTTGAAAATGAACGATGTGTCAATGAGCAACGATAAGGTCAGTATTTTTGCTCATTCACCGTCGCTCATAGCTGTCACTCGCTACGATATGTCAAACGATGCTGGATGTGCGTCACTTACGACGTGACCCCGCCGGCATATCGCCCGATATATCGTACCGTGTGACGCCAGCATTATTCCTTCCAAAGACAATACTAAGGACCAGGGGGCATACGCTGCAAATAGAAGAAAGGCAATTCCAGCAGCTAAATAGAAAAGGGTTCTTTACCGTTAGAGTAGTAAGATTATGGAATGCCCTACCACAAGAAGTAGTAATGGCTGACACTATAGCAACTTTTACAAAAGATCTAGAAGATTTCCTCAGTACACACAACATTGTCGGTTAGAAATGACTTAGTAACTAAATGTAAAATTGCTGGAGGAAGGGTGAAATAGATGGACTTAGGTCTTTTTCAACCCATGTAACTATGCAGCTAAGTCCTGGGATTTCTGGTCATGTGTAATGATCTTTCATGGCCTGGATCCCTTGCCCAGAGTAAGCATCAGGTCAGAGATGCGGTGTAACAGAGATGCGTAGAACCTAGACAGGAGTTAGGGAATAGCAGACGGCAGTCAGTGAGATATCAGATTTGTTTTCTCCTTTTACTTCTTTTGTTTATTATGTTCTGTGGTTTGAAGAGACCCCAAAGCATATCAGTGAACATTCAATTCAAGAAGAATAACTTTGCTGCAAATTGAATTTCCCGGTAAAATCCACGCAATTTGGCAAATTTGAATTATTTTCAGCTTCGCTCTTCTCTACTAGCTATCTAAACAGATATGTCAATCACATTTTGCATTGATTCATACATCTATTAGTCGAAAAAAACACACTTTTTTTTAACCATAAGTTGTTGAATAAAATATGTTATATACAGTATGTATATGGCAATCTGGAAATGCTCTCTGTTTAATATCTAGATTCTTTTATTCATTATGGCTCATAATCAAGACAAACAATGGAGAAACAACATCACCGATGTCAGCTTTAGAGAAAAGATAACCACAAATAACAACTAAACTTTACTTCTTTAGAAGTTCACTAAATTATCTCTAGTGTTTGCATTGAAAGTAAAAGCGAGCTCCGCGAAATCCCTAAGAAGATACTCAGAAGAAATCTTAAGAAGAGAAAAGCGCATTCAATTTAGAAAACCTTTGATTATCATGGAAATAAAAAGGCATTGAAGCTAAATGACATAATTAAAAAGATGTCAGCTTCCATTTCACAAGGACCTGATTGAAGTAGGCTCTGGGTTTAACATTGTATTCATTCTGTTCTTTTTTTTTCTCCGTGAAATTACTGGGCACTTGTCATGCTGTTCAGTCTCGATCCACTTGCATATATTTGCATGAGAACATATGACTATTATTATGCAAAAAAGTCATTCATTGGTATTTTCTGCTATAGGGCAAAGCTGCCAGAAAGCTGGAGGAGGCAAAAAATTTCCACTTTCTACAGGTAAGTGTTGTATTATTTTATGTTCTATATTCTCTAGACGATATTGTTTTCTAAATACAAGAACATTCGTGATATATAAGTAGCAAGTAACCAAGTTCTTGAGCCTGAGTGGACCTAAATACCTCTCTACAGCTTAGAGGTTGTCCACTGCTGGACAACCTCTTGTTTGTCGTTCCTCCTGTTTGGCCCCATTATAATAAAAAAGCTTATAATCACCTCCCGTAGTGGCGGGATTCCAGTGGAGCTGATGCTAGCATTCCCGTGCCTTAGGGGAGGTTGTGACGTCACGGTAGCCCCGTGCCCAGTCACCACCAGATTCTCTACCTCCAACTTTCAACATAGGAGGGGTTACCAGGAGGGGAGTGGCAGCCGCAGCTCTCACTTCCTGATAATTACTTGTAGGTCTGAAGGCGGAAAGAGGTAAGCCGATGGTGATTGGGCGCGGGGCTAGCGTGACATCACAACAGGACCCTAATAAAAAAACACAATGGATACTTACCCGCTGCAATGGTTTCTTTCTGCTGTTGTGAGAGGGTACATGGAGACAGGACAGAAGCCCCTAGGCTAGCCTTAAGACTTGTGACCCTGGGCTGTCACTTATCTCGAAGGTCGGTTTGATGGCAACCAGGATTGAGCCCCCAGCGTGGCCCTAACTCCTGTTCGGACCCTCTGTACTGGTGCTGGCGTGTGCTCAGCCTTGCTAAAAGATACCAAGCCCCCATTATTACTCACAGAAAGGGTAACTTTTCCCTCTGCTCTCATGTGCATTAGAATATAGGACACTAAACTTGACTTTGAGCACCAAAGTGCTCTGCAATCAAGATACCTGGAGAATAAACTACAAAACTACAACCAGGGACAATTCATGAGTCACACAGCTCACTGGGTAAATGTTTTCAGTGGCAGAGATACACCGCCACATTTAGGAAAAGTGATGAGGCCTATGCAACAGAAAACTATGTATAATTTATTGATTTTTAAAACGTAAAGTGAAATGCAATTTTTACAAGTTATGTTAACAACATACAAAATAAGTAATAAATTATAGTCGAGCCTATATAAGTTTAACATTTTATCCAGGGGGGAGGGGGAGGGGAGGAAAGAAAGGGAACAAAGGGAGGAGAATTGTGTAGGAGAAGGAGTTCTGAAATTTGCTTAACGTTTAGTTGTTGTTTTTTTACATAAACTTGTCTAACTCTAAAATAGCAAAATATAATCTTAAGATAAATAAATGGAAGAATTCATCTATATTACCCTTAAAACTAGATAAAAAAAACCTCTCATGAAGGATTAAACATTTTAAGATTCCGAGTAAATTTTTTCCACCATAAATTCCATCTTGTTAAATATTTTATGTAAGATTTCTCCTTTAATGCAAATTTATCTTCAAATATATTGTGTGAAGAGACTCTTTCTATTATTTCATGCACAGATGATAGTTTGTCATCTCTCCAATTGGCTGCTAGAAAATTTTTTATCACTTGGATGATGTCATGTCATGTGCCGACAATTCAGATTAAGTTCATCTAGGCCAATGGATAATAGAACCAATTCTGCCATAAGACTAATTTTATTAGAAGTCACATTATGGATGAGTATCTCTACATCTCACCATAATTTCTTCAATTTTGGACAGCTCCAGAATATATAAGCAAGGATGGTTGACCTTAGGGAGATCAACATCCAACACCGCGGAGACACCATCACGTGTTTCTCAACGCAGTGATTCTACAGCAATGCCACCTGGGAAATATTTAAAACAAGAAAGCCTGCGGAGACACCATCACATGTTTCTCAACGCTGGCAGGAAACTAGCCAGGTCTTTCACCAGGAAGGAACAACCATGGGAAGGGCAGTCTCCAGTCAAGGAGACCACCTATGCCAAATATGGTATCCATCCACAGACAGCTGTTTCGGGGTATTAGCCCCTCATCAGTGTGGAGTAGGAAACTGGCTAGTGGGAGCATTGCCTAGTAGAAGACTACATATGCAAGGATGGTTGACCTTAGGGAGATCAACATCCAACACCGCGGAGACACCATCACGTGTTTCTCAACGCAGTTATTCTAGAGCAATGCCCCCTGGGAAATATTCAAAAGAAGAAAGCCTGCGGAGACACCATCACATGTTTCTCCCTAAGGTCAACAATCCTTGCTTATGTAGTCTTCTACTAGGCAATGCTCCCACTAGCCAGTTTCCTACTCCACACTGATGAGGGACTAATACCCTGAAACAGCTGTCTTTGGATGGATACCATGTTTGGCATAGGGGGTCTCCTTAACTAGAGACCGCCCTTCCCGTGGTTGTTCCTTCCCGGTGAAAGACCTGGCTAGTTGCCTGCCAGCGTTGAGAAACATGTGATGGTGTCTCTGCAGGCTTTCTTGTTTTGAATAGCTCGAGGATATATGTCAAGTAATTCCCTTTTTACCACAATTTCTCCAGCTCATTTCAGAGATGTGGTAGAGAATCTATTTAGCTTTTGTGGAGTATAGTACCACTCAATGCATATCTTAAAATACGTTTCTTGTAAAGATGCACAAGACGAGTCGGAGTGTTAGCTATAGCAGATTTCCATTTATTAGTTGGAAATGTCATTCCCATTTCTTTTTCCCAATTTTCTATATTTTTCAATTTCTTAAATTTGTAGTCATCATTAAGTATTGAGTATATGTAACTGGTAAATTTATAATGATATTGGCAATTTTTGTAGACAAAAGATGTGTTTGTTGAACAAAATCTATGATGCAGTTCCACTTATTCTTTACGGTTGTTGGTAATTTGTGTCTTAAAGCCGCTTTACATGCTGTGACATCACTAGCGATGTCGCTAGCGATCGCACCCTCCCCTGTCGTTTGTGCGTCATGGGCAAATCGCTGCCCGTGGCGAACAATATTGCTAGGACACATAAACGGACTTACCTTCCTAGCGACGTCGCTGTGGGCGGCGAACAACCTATTTTTTAAGGGGGGCGGTTCGTGCGGCGTCACAGCGACGTCAATCAGTGGGTCACCAATAGAAGCGGAGGGGCGGAGAGCAGCCGCATAAACGTCACTCCCACCTCATTGCCGGAGGACGCAGGAACGCTGTTGTTCGTCATTCCCAGGGTGTCACACGTAGCGATGTGTGCTGCCTCAGGAATGATGAACAACCTGCGTCCTGCACGAGCAACGATATTTTGAAAATGAACGACGTGTCAACGATCAACAATTTTGGTGAGTATTTCTGATCATTAGCGGTCGCTCATAGGTGTCACACGCATCGACGTCACTAACGAGGCCGGATGTGCGTCACGAATTCTGTGACCCCAACGATATCTCGTTAGCGATGTCGTTGCGTGTAAAGAGGCCTTTACACTCAGGACATCGAAAGGGATTATGTTGTTGTTATCTATTATGTCACTTAGGTATGTTATGCCATATTTTTTCCAAACTGATATTTTGATTCTTAGAATTATTAGGGGTTTAGATCAGTGCTGCTGCAGAGTGCTGAAAGAATGTCGATCGCCATTTTTTTTTTCTTTTTTTTCTCTAACCGCGCGTACAGTGGGGCGGGCAAGGCTGTCAGCAAATCCCAGTCACAGACACACACACAGCAAAGTGGATTTTTGCCAGACAAGCAACGGCATAGGCTGTGCATGTCACATGTCTTTGCTCTATAAGATCCGGCAATTTTCACTGTCGCCGCCATTATCTCTCTGCTGCGGGTGGGTGACAGTCACTGCTCCTGCTGCTGCTGTGTGCACTATAGACATACAGTGCAATCTACACAGCGCTTTAAGGATTAGGGACTACTTGTAATTTCAGCCAATTTTTACTACGCAATTTTTATAGCAAACAGTGCTGACACTTAGTGGCATACTAAAAATGTCTGGGATACTAACTTAGTGTTTCTCTGGTGCCAAGCGAGTTAAACCACCTCTGCATTCTACACACCTGACCAATTTTGGTACGCAATTTTTATAGCATACAGTGCTGACACTTAGTGGCATACTAAAAGTGTCTGGGATACTAACTTAGTGTTCCTCTGGTGCCAAGCAAGGTATACCACCTCTGCATTCTACACACCTGCCCATTTTTGCTACGCAATTTTTATAGCAAACAGTGCTGACACTTAGTGTCATACTAAAAGTGTCTGGGATACTAACTTAGTGTTCCTCTGGTGCCATGCAAGGTACACCACCTCTGCATTCTACACACCTGCCCTTTTTTGCTACGCAATTTTTATAGCAAACAGTACTGACACTTAGTGGCATACTAAAAGTGTTTGGGATACTAACTTAGTGTTCCTCTGGTGCCACGCAAGGTACACCACCTCTGCATTCTACACACCTGCCCATTTTTGCTACGCAATTTTTATAGCAAACAGTGCTGACACTTAGTGGCATACTAAAAGTGTCTGGAATACTAACTTAGTGTTCCTCTGGTGCCACGCAAGGTACACCACCTCTGCATTCTACACACCTGCCCATTTTTGCTACGCAATTTTTATAGCAAACAGTGCTGACACTTAGTGGCATACTAAAAGTGTCTGGAATACTAACTTAGTGTTCCTCTGGTGTCACGCAAGGTACACCACCTCTGCATTCTACACATCTGCCCATTTTTGCTACGCAATTTTTATAGCAAATAGTGCTGACACTTAGTATCCTAGACACTTTTAGTATGCTACTAAGTGTCAGCACTGTTTGCTATAAAAATTGATTGCATAGCAAAAATGGGCAGATGTGTAGAATGCAGAGGTGGTGTACCTTGCGTGGCCCCAGAGGAACACTAAGATAGTATCATAGACATTTTTAGTATGCTACTAACTTAGTGTTCCTCTGGTGCCAAGCAAGGTACACCACCTCTGCATTCTACACACCTGCCCTTTTTTGCTACGCAATTTTTATAGCAAACAGTACTGACACTTAGTGGCATACTAAAAGTGTTTGGGATACTAACTTAGTGTTCCTCTGGTGCCACGCAAGGTACACCACCTCTGCATTGTACACACCTGCCCATTTTTGCTACGCAATTTTTATAGCAAACAGTGCTGACACTTAGTGGCATACTAAAAGTGTCTGGAATACTAACTTAGTGTTCCTCTGGTGTCACGCAAGGTACACCACCTCTGCATTCTATACATCTGCCCATTTTTGCTACGCAATTTTTATAGCAAATAGTGCTGACACTTAGTATCCTAGACACTTTTAGTATGCTACTAAGTGTCAGCATTGTTTGCTATAAAAATTGATTGCATAGCAAAAATGGGCAGATGTGTAGAATGCAGAGGTGGTGTACCTTGCGTGGCACCAGAGGAACACTAAGATAGTATCATAGACATTTTTAGTATGCTACTAACTTAGTGTTCCTCTGGTGCCAAGCAAGGTACACCACCTCTGCATTGTACACACCTGCCCATTTTTGCTACACAATTGTTATAGCAAACAGTGCTGACACTTAGTGGCATACTAAAAGTGTTTGGGATACTAACTTAGTGTTCCTCTGGTGCCAAGCGAGGTACACCACCTCTGCATTCTACACACCTGCCCTTTTTTGCTATGTAATTTTTATAGCAAACAATGCTGCAGTTTTAGGGCCATAGTTGCATTGTCAGGGATAGTCAGTGTTGGTTCTTCAGCTGTCAATAAAGCTAGACCACCTCTGCATTGTACACCACCTCTCCATTTTTGCTACAATTTTTTAAGTGTCCAATCTGGTCACAAACAAAATGAGTGGCAAAAGGACAGATGCTGGTGGAAAGGGGAACAGGCATGTTGGAAAGGGAAAAACCGTTTGTGTCTGTGGGGGAGGTGGTAAAGCTACAGTAACATCTGCTGAAGAAAGGCCATCTTCAAGCAAAAGTAAGATGTCCACTACTTTCAGTGGACAATCTGATGTGCTCCCTTTTTTACTGAACCGAACTACTGTAACAAAGGTAGATGATGTAGAAAAAAGAACATGCTTGAATGGATCTCAAGTGATCCAACAAGTGGCCTCTACTCAACCTCAACTTCAACATCAAAAAAACAACAGTCCTCTGAGTTGTCACCCCAATCGCACTTGCTTTCTCCCAGCTCTCAAGTCTCCACCCGCCCTGCAGAGTATGGTGTAACAGAGATGGCTGAGTCTGCAGAGCTGTTCAGTCACACTCTAGCCTGAGAATCAGAGGTCTGCTCCCAAGCTACAGTGAGTACAGAACAGGAAATGGTCTGCAGTGATGCCCAGAAGCTTTGTGAGTCTGATTCAGGCACTGATGACCAAGTTTCTGAGCATAATGTAGACCCTCAATCACAAACTGTAACACCTTTGGTGGAGATAATGAAGAACATACTGATGATGATGAGACTCAGATACCTGATTGGAATGACAACTTAACTATTCAGTCAGGGTAGGAAGAGGTTAGGTCTGAGGGCGAGGGGAGTGCAAACACAATGTTAGATGATGAAGTTCTAGATCCCACTTACTGTCAACCCACAGTCAGGCACTCGAGGAGGTTAGCAGAGGCGGTGGAGGAGGATGAGACTGACGACGAGGTTAGCTTGCACCTTCCTGGACAAAGACGGAGTACTGGAAGCACGTCAACAACTGCATCTTCAGCCACAACTCTGCCTCTGAGCACAAGTCGGGGTGGTACTGCAGGTCGCATGGGCTCTAATAGTTGCATTGCCTGGTCCTTTTTTGACATCGCAAAGGATCACCCAACTCGTGATCTGTAGGCTTTGTCGCCAATCTGTAAGTAGAGGCCAAAAACTCACTAGTTTGACTACTTCGTCTATGAACCGTCACATGAATAACAAGCATAAGTGCCAGTGGGAAGCACACTGTGCTACAATGCGGCCTAGCGGAGCAGGCCGACCACAGTCTGCCCCTTCAACTGCATCCGCGCGCTCTTCATCCTCTATGACTGTGGGGACAGCTGTCACACATATTTTTCTACGCAGACCTTCCACCTCTTTAACTGCAACAGGCAGTTTGCTTGGCAGGTCATCATCAGTTGTTTTGGGAGGGGAAAGGTGCTGTTGTAAAGCTCTCTCAGACATCAAGAGCACCAACTTTGGATGAAGGCAATATCATGTCTCCACCTGCACTTTCCTCACAGACCAGCCGCTTTCCAGGGACACCCTACTCCACACCGTCTCCGCACAGCAGCCAGATCTCGGTCCCTCAGATGTGGATAATTAAAAGGCCATTTCCTCCGAGCCATGACAAAGCTAAGAGGGTGACTTTCACACTCTGCAAGCTGTTGGCTACAGAAATGCTGCCTTTCCGCCTGGTGGAAACAGAGGATTTTCAAGACCTTATGTCCGTCCCAGTGCCCCAGTACCAGATGCCCAGTCGCCACTACTTCTCCAAGAAAGGCGTGCCTGCGCTATACCAGCATGTCGCACACAACATCACCGCTTCCTTGAGAAACTCGGTGTGTGACAGGGTGCATTTCACCACAGATACTTGGACCAGTAAGCATGGACAGGGGCGTTACTTGTCGCTGACTGGGCACTGGGTAACTATGGTGCGAGATGGAGAAGGGTCTGCTGTACAAGTCTTGCCGTCCCCACGACTTGTGCGTCAATCCTCTGTATGTGGAAGGTCCTCCACTGCTTCTGCCTCCTCAACCTCGTCTGGGTCCTCCACCTCCGCCCCAAGCCAGCCTGGTCAGGCCACCCGCGTTTTAATTGCGCACAAGGAATCCCGCACACCTCCTTACTATGCTGGCAGCAGTGCTCAACAGAACCAGGCGGTCTTTACATTGAAATGTCTGGGAAATATGAGTCACACAGCTGAGGAGTTGTGGTCAGCTCTGGAGAGCGAGTTTAGTAAATGGTTGTCTCCACTCAACATGCAGCCAGGGAAGGCCGTGTGCAACAATGCTGCAAATCTGGGTGCGGCCCTACGCCGGGGTAAGGTGACACACGTGCCTTGTATGGCTCTTGTGTTGAACCTTGTTTTCCAGCAATTTTTAACCCACTATCCCGGCCTAGATGGTCTTCTGCACAGAGCACGGTCACTCTCTGCTCACTTCCGCCGTTCAACAGGCACAGCTAACCGACTTGCATCGCTCCAGAAGTCTTTCGGCCTGCCGGTTCATTGCCTGAAATGCGATGTGCCGACACTCTTGAATTCGACTCTCCACATGTCGCAGCGACTGTGGCAGCACTGCCGAGCCCTGGTGCAATACATTATGATGTATAGCCTGGGCCAACGAGATGCCGAGGTGGGGCAGATCACGCTGCTGGAGTGGCCTCAGATCAAGGACCTATGCACCCTTCTGCACAGTTTCGACATGGTGACGAATATGTTTAGCACTGACAATGCCATTATCAGCATGACAATTCCAGTCATTTACATGCTGGAGCACACTCTAAACACTATTCGGAGTCAGGGGGTGGGACAAGAGGAACGGGAGGAAGTACAGGAGGATTCATATGCAGAAGGGCTACAAAGATCTGTAAGGTCCAGACGTTCATCATCACCAAGGCGGCAGGCATGGGACAGTGGGGGAGAGGGATTAACAAGGGCGCATGGTAGCAGCCAAACTGTTGAGGAAGGTGCAGGAGCCCAGGAAGAAATGGAGGACAAACTGGCCATGGGCATGGAAGACTCATCAGATGAGGGAGACCATGGTGAAATTTCGGTTATTCGAGGTTGGGGGGAGATGTCAGAAGAAGGAAGCACGTTTATCACCTCGCCGCCACACACACAGCAAGGACTTGGTTCGCAGGGATGCGCAAGACACATGAGCACCTTCTTGCTGCACTAACTACAACATGACCCTCGGATTGTCTAAATTAGAAGTAATGATGACTACTGGGTTGCCACACTCTTAGATCCCCGGTAGAAGTCAAAAATTGGCGAAATAATTCCAGCCATAGAAAGGGACGCACGTATGCAGGAGTATCATCAGAAGCTGTTACGCAATCTTAGCTCGGCTTTTCCCTCAAACACCAGTGGTGAACAGAGTGAATCTCCCAGTTGTAACTTGCCAAACATGGGACTGTCTCGTCATTATTAGTCAAACCGTACCAGCAACACCGTATCTGGTGCTGGTAACAGCAATTTTATGGAATCGTTTCATAATTTTTTTAGACCATCCAATGCAAGGCCACAAGAGACAAGAAGTCTGACACATAGTCAATGGCTGGAGAGGATGATACAGTAGTATCTTCAAATGAACATCGATGCCATGACTTTGCAATTGGAGCCTTGCTCATTTTGGGCTTCAAATCTTGAAAAATGGCCTGAGCTCGCCACTTATGCCTTGGAGATCTTGTTGTGTCCCGCAGCCAGCGTTGTGTCGGAACGTGTCTTCAGTGCTGCTGGGTGTGTGCTGATAGATAAGCGCACGTCCAGTGACAATGTGGACAGACTAACGTTCATCAAGATGAACAAGTCATGGATCCGTAAGGACTTTACTACCCCTGTGTCATCCTGGGGAGAGTAAAGGCTGGCGTATTTTGGAATGTGCTTGATGCAAATAAACCTGTCAAGTTTGCAACTGGGGGACAAGTGATGCTACTGAAGTGGTGTTTGTGGCCCAATTTTTGGAAAAAAGGAGACTCTGCTTGGAGTCCCCTTGCTGTGTTTTTAACAATGAGCCAAGATGAACAAGTCATGGTTCAGCAAGGACTTTGCTACCTACCCCGGTGTCATCCTGGGAACAGTTAAGGCTGGCATATTTTTGAATGTGCTTGATGCAAATCAGCACATCCAGTTTGCAACTGGGGCACAAGTGATGCCACTGAAGTGGTGTGTTTGGCCCAATTTTTGGAAAAAAGGGAGACTCTGCTTGGAGTCCCCTTGCTGTGTTTTTAACAATGAGCCAAGATGAACAAGTCATGGTTCAGCAAGGACTTTGCTACCTACCCCTGTGTCATCCTGGGGACAGTTAAGCCTGGCGTATTTTTGAATGTGCTTGATGCAAATCAACACATCCAGTTTGCAACAGGGGCACAAGTGATGCCACTGAAGTGGTGTGTGTGGCCAAATTTTTGGAAAAAGGGAGACTCTGCTTGGAGTCCCCTTGCTGTGTTTTTAACAATGAGCCAAGATGAACAAGTCATGGTTCAGCAAGGAGTTTGCTACCTACCACGGTGTCATCCTGGGGACAGTTAAGGCTGGCATATTTTTGAATGTGCTTGATTCAAAGCAACACATCCAGTTTGCAACTTGCGTACAAGTGATGCCACTGAAGTGGTGTGTGCGGCCCAATTTTTGGGAAAAAAGGGAGACTCGGCTTGGCGTCCACTTGCTGTGTTTTACATGATTTTAGAAGGGCATGACATGCCTATATCTGTGTCTCCTCCTCTTTTTACTCGTCCAGCTCTTTTGTTTTCACATGAGTATATGTCCTTATCAGTTTCCCATGAGTTTGTGGTGTCTTGGGAGTTGTTTGTCACCTTTTCGACACCTTTGAAGGTGTTTTCTATGTGTTTTTATGTGTTTGTATTTGCCTGCCATTGTTTTCAATGGGGTTCGAACCGAATTGAACTCGAATGCCAGGGGGTGGCTCATCTCTATATAAGACACACCCCCCACTTTCCGCCAACATTTTGGGTGGAAAAGTGCGTCTTATAGTCCAAAAAATACAGTAATATGACTGTATGTTGGGTAATCCAGTGCCTCCATTTCATTTATGTTTGAATAGTAGGTTTTCATAAATTCTAGGTTTCCTATTTTGCCATATAAATTTTTACAGTTGGTTTGAATTTTTTCTCTCCAGATTTTGGGGATATTTATGGGTAGACATCTAAAAATATAGAGAACTTTCGGCAGTATAATTGTTTTGTAGGGTACCATTTTCCCTATCCATAAAATATTTTCAATTTTTAATGTTGTTAGGTCATTATCTATAGTGAGAAGAAGGTTTTTTTATGTTTAACGATATGGTTTTATTTAAGTTGTTTGACAGTATTATACCCAAATAAGGTAGATTTTCCTTTTCCCATGAGTAATTAATTTTTTTTTATATATCTTTTTTCAAATTTTCGTCAATATTGAAACAAAGAATTTGGGACTTAAGATTATTAATTTTATAGTAAGATATGTTGTTAAATTCCATTAATATTTTATTAATATGTCTAAGGGATTCTAGGGGATCTGTAATTGACAAAATTATATCATCTGTGTATAGGGTTATTTTGTTCTGCCTCCAATTGGTGTTTATACCTTTAACCTTATTGTTTATTCTTATGAATTCTGCTAATGGCTCCATCATTAATGCAAATAAAAGTGGGGATAGTGGGCAGCCCTGGCTTGTACCGTTAGAAATCGGGAATTTTCTAGAAAGGTACTTATTAACATAGATTTGAGCCGAAGGGTTAGATTTTTTATTTATCCTTCAAATCCGAATTTTTGTAAGGTAGCTTTCAGATAATCCCAGTACATTCTGTCAAACGCCTTCTCTGTGTCCAATGAAGACAAAAAAGACATAAAACAGCTAGAACAATTCCAAATAAAAGATCCAAATAAAAAGTTTTACTCAGAGTTATTAGAACTAAAGATTAAACTAAGGGGCACTTTGCACACTACGACATCGCAGGTGCGATGTCGGTGGGGTCAAATTGAAAGTGATGCACATCCGGCGTCGCACGCGATATCGTAGTGTGTAAAACCTTTTTGATACGATTAACGAGCGCAAAATCGTCGTAATCATATCATCGGTGTAGCGTTGGTCATTTCCATAATTTGGAAATGACCGATGTTACGATGTTGTTCCTCATTCCTGCGGCAGCACATATCGCTGTGTGTGAAGCCGCAGGAGCGAGGAACATCTCCTACCTGCGTCCTGCGGCTTACGCCAGCTATGCGGAATGAAGGAGGTGGGCGGGATGTTTCCGTCCCGCTCATCTCCGCCCCTCCGCTTCTATTGGCCGCCTGCCGTGTGACGTCACTGTGACGCCGCACAACCCGCCCTCTTAATAAGGAGGCGGGTCGCCGGCCAGCGCGACGACGCAGGGCAGGTGAGTGCATGTGAAGCCGGCGTAGCGATAATGTTCGCTACGCCAACTATCACCATGATATCGCAGCTGCGACTGGGGAGAGGACTATCGCGCTTGGCATTGCAAGCATCGGCTTGCAATGTCGTAGTGTGCAAAGTGCCCCTAAGATCTTGTCTAAATGAAGATTACAATAAAGTCATCAATGCTAGCAAAGAAAATTTTTACCATTCTAACAAGCCAACTAAACTTACGATGGCAAGAATAAAACAACAAAGGGTTAAAAATAGAATTTTCTCCATAAACAATAAGCAAGGACAATTATGCAAACATCCAGTGGACATTGCTGATGCCTTTGCTGAATTCTACTATAATCTGTATAATTTAAAAGACTGCAATAAACAAAATCAACCTACACCCTCTCTAATAGATTCCTTTTTGGATAAAATTAATCTACCGAAAATAGAGAAATTTGACTTAGATACATTAAACAACCCCATTACAAACAAAGAAATAGAAGATATTATTAAACAACTAAAAAGTGAAAAATCCCCAGGCCCAGATGGACTAAACAATGAATACTATATTACCTTTCACCTTAACACCATACCCAATTAGACTTACCAATAGTTTATCGTCAAATAATTATATACCAGAAGAAATATTAGAAGCAAACATAATAATGCTGCTAAAAAATAAAAAGAACCCAATAGATATATCAAACTACCGTACAGACTGATTTCATTAATAAATATGGATACAAAAATAATTTAAAAAATAATTGCAAACGGATTTCAAACAATAATTCTAAAACTGATAAACAAAGATCAAGTTGGGTTTATAAAGAACAGACAAGCTTCTGACGCTACCAGAAAACTTATTAATTTGAATAGTCATATAAATAAAGAAAAAACAGAAAACGGTGTGTTTCCTACTACTGGTTGATGGTTATCTATCTGATACGCCTTCTCCAGATCCTGCTCAACAGATATAACGCAGTACCCAATAGCTATATGGCACATCTTTGATTACACAAACCGCTGACAAGCAGCCTTGAGGAAAAAATATTATACAGTGGACGAGTTGCTAATGTGCATTGAGTGACTTTTCAACCACTGGTTGGCTCCTCATGAACTGCAACTCTGGTGTGAAGAGAGCAACAATGCCTGGACATCTCTGGATGCACCATGGTCTGGCAGAGTAGCTCATGCCAATGTGGGCAGGACAGCTCTAAGCTTTGCTGTGTTCCTGAATCTAAATTATTTGATTGTTTCAGAAAGGCTTCATCCAGTAATCTATGTGATTCACTGTTGGATTCAGAATCTCCTTGCCTACATTATGTTGCTGTCAGATGAAGTAGCAAGAACTTGCTGACAGATTCCCTTTATACACCATTGCCCTTAACACACATAGTCTTAAAGGCATATACATACAATTCAAATGATTAAAGGGAACCTGTCAGGTGCAATATGCACCCAGAACCACAAGCAGTTCTGGGTGCATATTGCAAATCCCTGCCTAACAGCCCCTGCATCTAGTAAAATAGATAAAGAGATATTTAGAAAAAGTATTTCTAAAGATCCTTCATTATATGCTAATGACAGAAGCGACTAGTCTCAAGAGCATTAGTTCCCTTGGCTAGTCTGTCCCCTTAGCTTGTAAGCACGCTCCTGTGGGCGTACTAACATGCTAATGAATGCGAAGAGTCAGACGCATAGTCGTGCTCACCTCTGCTGCCTTCGCACCCGATGCTGGATTTCGGGTCAGTGTGCATGATCCCCAGACCCCTGGATGTGCTAACATGCTAAGAGGGCGGAATGAGTGCAGGAAGTAATGCCCTTGCGACTAGTCGCTGGCATCATTAGCATATGATAGAGGATCTTCAGAAATACTTTTTCTTCTCAGTTAGGCAGGGATTAGAAGTATGTGCCCAGAACTGCTCGTGGTTTTGGGTGCATATTGCACTTTACAGGTTCCCTTTAAAAAAACATTTTAAACATACCGTATTTTTCGGACTATAAGATGCACTGGACCATAAGACGCACCCCGGTTTTAGAGGAGGAAAATAGGAAAATAAAATTTTAAGCAAAAAATGCGGCCATGACACATTGTTATGGGGCGAGGATCTGCTGCTGACACTGTTATGGGGGTAATGTCCCCAAATTCTCTGCTAAGGTACCCCATTCTGGAATATGCCCTCATCCTGCTATATACCCCCATCCTGGAATATACCCCCATCCTGCTATATACTGCCATCCTGGAATATGCCCCCATCCTGCTATATACCCCCATCCTGCTATATACTGCCATCCTGCTATATGGCCCCATCCTGCTATATACCCCCATGCTGCTATATACCCTCATCCTGCTTTATGGCCCCATCCTGCTATATACCCCCATTCTGCTATATGGTCCCATGCTGCTATATACCCTTATCCTGATATATACCCTCATCCTGCTATATGGCATGTATCCTGTATCACACAAAAAACAATAAACGTTTATACTCACCTTTCCTCGCTCCATGCAGCATCGCTCCTCCTGCTGTCTGTGGTGGCAGTAGCGCCGCTGATCTGTGTGGAGCCATCACCAGTCACTTCCCTGCAGCATCGCAATGTCCTCCTGTCTGCCGGTCAGCTGACTTGCGTGGAGACTAGCGGCGCGCACAGCGATGACATCATCGCTGTGCTCACCGCTCTCTACACAGATCAGCTGACCGGCAGACTGGAGGAGATCGTGATGCTGCACGGAAGTGGCCAGTGAGTACACCATACTTATTCACTGCATATTATTCACTGATAATGATGCATGAATACAGCCGCACATGATCACTCCAGGCTGTAGTTGCCAGGGGTGATCACGGCCGGCTGTTAATTATGCGCGCACTCCCTGCCCATCATCCTGCCCACCTGTCAGCGCCGACTTTAGTGCTGAGGGATGATTGGCGGGAGGATGGGCGTGCATATGTAATGAGCGGGCCCACGTGGTCACGGCAGGCGCTGCTACAGCCTGCTCGTGCCGCCGATGACCCGCTCCACCGCAGCACCCTCATTCCCGGCTGCAGCCCTATATTCAGACCATAAGACGCACCCCCAACTTTCCCCCAACATTTGGGGGAAAAAAGGTACGTGTTAGAGTTCAAAAAATACGGTATATAATAAATCACTGCTATCGCCTTCTGACCTACAAAAAGGATCTTAACATCTTTGTACAGATCAAAAAAACAACCAAGTCATACAAAAGAAACAAAATATATCCTTTTTGTCTGTGGCTTTGCCTCCCCTGACGTTAATCAAGTGCACATTATATAAACCCTTCACACACTGCACTCAGGTTTACCACATTAAGGTACAATGGTAATATTGTCTGTCAGCGGGGATACTGGAGTAGTTTGTCTATAGAAACAACAGTGGACAGAGGGAAGTTTTCTAGCCAGCGGGATAAAAGAGACAGCGAGAAAAACCTACAAACATATTAATACACTGTTCAACCCTCTCCCCAACAGGAGTTGTTCTTCAATTCTCCTGTACAGAGGGTGACCAGCCACCACTGTGCAAGAAAAAGCATCCTTATTAATGGAGATCCTACGGAGCAGACTGATAAGGCGCTAACAGGTGCGGTGTGACCATCTCTGGGTGTCCAGAAAGTCCAAGTTCCATGTGTAAAATTCATAACTATAATATATTTTCACTAACATGTTTAATAAAACTATATAGCTTGTGGAGACCAAATTGGATTTGATGGCAACCAAACTGGTCATCGCTGACTAAGGCCTCTTTCACACGTCCGTGTCTCCGGTGCGTGTTTAGTCCTTTTCCTCACGTACCAGAGACACGGGCACACGTAGACCCATTAAAATACCCTCCTGGCATGATGCTGCCACCACCATGTTTCACTGTGATGAGGTACCTGGTTTTCTCCACGCATACCACTTAGAATTTAGACCAAAAAGTTCTATCTTCGTCTCATCAGACCAGAGAATTTTATTTCTCATAGTCTGGGAGTCCTTCATGTGTTTTTTTGCAAACTCTATGTGGGCTTTTATATGTCTTGCACTGAGGAGAGGCTTCCATCAGCCACTCTGCTATAAAGGCCCAACTGGTGGAGGGCTGCAGTGATAGTTGACTTTGTGCAACTTTCTCCCATCTCCCTACTGCATCTCTGGGAGCTCAGCCACAGTGATCTTAGGGTTCTTCTTTACCTCTCTCACCAAGGCTCTTCTCCCACGATTGCTCAGTTTAGCTGGAAGACCAGGTCAAGTAAGAGTTCTGGTGGTCCCAAACTTCTTCCATTTAAGGATTATGGAGGCCACTGTAATCTTAGGGACCTTGAGTACTGCAGAAATTATTTTGTAACCTTGGCCAGATGTGTGCCTTGCCACAATTCTGTCTCTGAGCTCCTTGGGCAGTTCCTTTGACCTCATGATTCTCATATGGTCTGACATGCACTGTGAGCTGTGAGGTCTTATATAGACAGGTGTGTGCCTTTCCAAATCAAGTCCTATCAGTTTAATTAAACACAGCTGGACTCCAATGAAAAAGTAGAACCATCTCAAGGAGGAACACAAGGAAATGGACAGCATGCGACTTACATATGAGTGTCTGAGCAAAGGGTCTGAATACTTATGATCATGTGATATTTCAGTTTTTCTTGTTTAAAAAAATTGCAAAAATGTCTACATTTCTGGGTTTTTTTCTGTCAAGATGGGGTGTAGAAGGGATATTAATGAAAAAAAAATCACTTTTTTTGTATTTAACAAATCTGCAACGAAAAAAAGAGTGAAAAATTTAAAGGGTCTGAATACTTTCCATACCCACTGTACATCAAAAAGACTGACCTGCACATCCAACAGGTGTGAGTTGTAAAAATAAACAGGCAGGTGATTTCTTCAGAGAATATATGTGTTAAATCAGTATAATGGTGCCATTATGGGTATACCTTTAGTTTGCTACCCATAACCCTAATGACAGGTTCTCTTTACATAACATTGTCATAAATTTCTTTTTCTTTGAAGATTACTTAAACTTTTGTTCATTTCTGTTTATATTATTACAGAATGAGTTTTTCTGTAAGTTGACAATGTGAAAAGAATCAAGGCTTTTTCTATATCTCCAAGGAGATGACAACAAAGTATATTATATCTTTATACATTGTTAATACATGTTTAAAGGACTCAATTACCTTCTCAAGTTGTTTATACAAAGATGTGTGTGTTACTACTTTACTACTTAAACATTACAGCTGTGTCACATTCTGTTCAAAGATTTTTGCTTACCAGTTACCATATATTCAATCATATCTCCTGTGCTTAAAGGGAACCAACCTGCAGGATTTTCCCATGTAGAGTAAACGAAGTGCCAAACTGTTGCCAGCATGGTGAATCAGATCATACCTTCAGTTTCCAGATTGGATGTTTAATTGCCGAAAAAAGCATTCTCAAAGGTCCAGAAATTAGTGCATTGCTTGAGTGGCGTATGCAGCGGGGCAAGACTCGTGGCTCATGTCCCGTGTGTATATTACTCCTCCTGAATCCTCCTGGCATGCCCCCTTTTTTAATCTAAATTTTGCACCTCACCACCATTGCCAATGCTGGCGGAACTTGCATGTACGGAGATCTCTGGCACCATTTTATTTAAGACACTGTGGAGACGATTATGAGCATCAGGAGCACATGCGCAGATGTTCAAAAAAGTTCAATCTACACATGCGTCGATGCCACTCATATTCTTCTACATAGTGTCTTCAATAAATTGGCGCCAGAGATCACGGTACACAGATGAGAAATTTTATTGAGGACAACACCTTCAATGGTATATAGAAGAAAATGGCACTTCCTTCATGTGGATTGAGAGGATATTGGGGTGCACTTCAGGTTTCAAGGCCAAGTAAACAAGAAGTTGCAAGGCACTCCCAGGGTACGATGTAAAGTATATTTATTTATTCATGTGCGTGACAAAACGTTTTCGGCCCAAATTGGACCTTCCTCAGTAGCACTATACATAAAAATAAGATACATACAAGTAAATAAAAAATAAGTAAAAAATAAAAATAAAAATGGTGCATATAGCACAGAGGACAAGCAAAATTCATAAAGAATACACATATGTAATGATTGTATACTGTTTACAATATTCAAATTCATATTGTTTGATAATAAAAAGGATAAAGTTCCTTGGAGAAGAGGATTTCACATATGTAACAATTTCATGCATGTAACAATTGTACAATATTCAAAATATTCAAATTCATATTAGGTCAAGGAAAATTAGGAATATGTGAAATAAACGGAAAGAAGGCTGAGGAAAAGAAAAAGAAGAGGAAGAAGAGTTATATAGAAAAAACATGAAGAGAGGGAGATGATGATTAGTATAAGATTTGTTTGTGTGAAAGAGAAAGAGGAAAAGATGTAAGGTATGTGATATCTTATGTATATTCTTACCCTCATTAACCAAGAAAATTGAAAAACCTCTCTCATACCATTTACATCTAGGCACCATTGATTCTAAAACAGTGGACTTTCTCACCAAATCAAATCCCATTACCCCAGTTGTATACATACTCCCCAAAGTTCACAAACGACTAGACAACCCACCAGGTAGACCTATAGTGGCAGGCTCGGACTCTGCTCTCTCTCCCTTATCAATCTTCTTAGAAAAAATTCTAACTCCCTTAATCAAGACTACCCAATCGTTCCTTCTTGACACTGGTACATTTCTACAGATTATCAAAGAATTAGGGTGTATTAAAAAAGAGGCACTACTAGTAACAATGGATGTTACTAGTCTTTACACCAGCATACCTCATGATGCCGGTACCACTGCAATCAAAGCCCTCCTTATTCAACATCACTTTGATCAATCTGTGATATCTTTATGCCTTGATTTATTAACATTGGTTCTGGAAGAGAATTACTTTCTCTTTGGTGACAACTACTATCTCCAGACACAGGGTACCACGATGGGCTCTAATGTGGCCCCCCCTTACGCAAATAGCTATATGACCAAGTTCGAGGACGAAGTGGTCTACTCCAATCCACTATTCCAGAAATTCTGTCCGGTTTGGAAGAGGTATATAGACGATGTCTTTTGCGTTTGGGAGGGTCCCATTGGAGCCCTTCATGAGTTCTTTGAATACCTGAATACAGCCTGGATTGCTTTGCATTTTACCTTACAATATGATTTACATAAAATCAATTTTTTGGACACAACTGTCCTCAAAGACACTGGGGGCAATTTATCCACTGATCTCTTCATCAAAAATACAGATAAGAACACCCTTCTTCATTTCTCCAGTCATCACCCCATGTCTGTTAAAAAATCTATCCCTATATCTCAGTTCCAAAGGGTCAAAAGGATAGTATCTGATAAAGATACGTTAAATTTGAGATTACAAGAGATGCAGAACAAATTCTCTAATAGGGGTTACCCGTTACCATTATTAGACAGTAGCCAACATCATATCAGTGATACTGCTAAGAAAAATGAGAAAAGAATACCCTTTCCACACCCATTTCATCCCTTTGCCTTTATAATTCATAAAACTATACGCAAAAACTGGCACATCTTGACACAGGGATACCCCAATATTCCTGAATTCAAGACACCCTTCTTACCCTGTTATAAAAGACCACCTAACATTAAAGACAAACTTATCAGAGCAGACGTGGGTCCCATTCAAAAAATTCCCAAACAAAGATTCCTAGGCACACCTAGATTTGGCACTTTTCCTTGCCTCTGCTGTCCTCAATGTAACAACGTTCAAAAGGGTGACAGCTTCTATAACCCACACAATGGTACAAAATATCCCATACGCAATTTCTATAAATGCAAATCAACTAATGTGGTCTATATCATCAAGTGCCCCTGTGGCCTCCTCTATGTGGGTGAAACCACCCAACACATAGGAGACCGCATATCGAATCACAAGTCCACCATCAGGTGTGAAAACCTTCTTTTACCCATCCCTCATCATTTCAAAATTGCCAGACATACTATCTCACAACTTAAATTCCAAGTTATTGATCATGTGAACATCCCCAGGAGAGGTGGCGACATGATTAAATTTCTCAAAAAAAGAGAAGCTTATTGGATTCATGAACTCAGCACCCTTGCCCCTAGAGGTTTGAATCGGGAGTATGAACTCCAATCTTTTCTGTGAAATCCTATACAGTTAATGTTTGTTGTAATTGACATTAATTTTGTATGATTATCTTCTAACTCTTTCTCCTTTCTTCTAGAAAAAATATTGATCTCATCCTCAGCTTTTGACACTGTTGACCACTCCCTCCTACTACAGATCCTCTCTTCCCTTGGTGTCAGAGACCTCGCCCTCTCTTGGATCTCTTCATACCTCTCCAACCGCACTTTTACTGTCTCCCACTCCCACACAACCTCTTCATCCCGTCCTCTCTCTGTTGGTGTCCCTCAAGGCTCTGTCCTGGGACCATTACTTTTTTCTATCTATACATTTGGCCTGGGACAACTCATAAAGTCCCATGGCTTCCAGTACCACCTATATGCCGATGACACTCAGATCTACCTCTCTGGTCCAGATGTCACTTCTCTGCTGTCCAGAATCCCAGAGTGCCTATCTGCTATATCTTCCTTCTTCTCCTCTCGCTTCCTAAAGCTCAATGTGGCCAAAACTGAGCTGATCATCTTTCCTCCATCTCCCCTACACTCTCTACCTGATCTATCTATTACAATAAATAACATCACGCTCTCCCCAGCACCCAAAGTTCGGTGCCTCGGAGTGACCTTTGACTCTGCCTTGTCCTTCATACCACACATTCAATCCCTCACCACCTCCTGTCGTCTTCAACTCAAAAATATTTCCAGAATCCGTCCCTTCATCAATTCTCAATCTACAAAAATGCTAGTGCATGCTCTCATAATCTCCCGCCTCGACTACTGCAACATCCTCCTATGTGGTCTCCCTGCTAACACGCTCGTCCCTCTCCAGTCCATCCTTAATGCTGCTGCCCGACTGATCCACCTCTCGCCTCACTACCACCCCGCTTCTCCTCTCTGCATGTCCCTTCACTGGCTCCCAATCTTCCATCGTATCCAATTCAAACTACTAATACTGACTTACAAAGCCATCCACAAATTGTCTCCTCCATATATCTCTGAACTAATCTCTCGCTACACTCCAAAACGTAATCTCCGGTCCTCCCAAGATCTCCTTCTATCCTCCTCTCTCATTCGCTCCTCATGCAACCGTCTCCAAGACTTCTCCCGAACATCCCCAGTCTTCTGGAACTCACTGCCTCAACACGTCAGATTATCTACTACACTTGCAAACTTCAAACGGAACCTAAAGACTCATCTGTTCAGAAATACCTATAACCTTGAATGACCTCACTGCCCCACCACCGTGCGGAGCTGCCGCCCCACCACCGTGCGGAGCTGCCGCCCCACCACCGTGCGGAGCTGCCGCCCCACCACCGTGCGGAGCTGCCGCCCCACCACCGTGCGGAGCTGCCGCCCCACCACCGTGCGGAGCTGCCGCCCCACCACCGTTCGGAGCTGCCGCCCCACCTACACCCCACCTACTGTCTCCTCCCCATAATCCTATAGAATGTAAGCCCGCAAGGGCAGGGCCCTCTTCCCTCTGTACTAGTCTGTCTACTGTAACTTGTACATGTATTTTGTATGTAACCCCCTTCTCATGTACAGCACCATGGAATCAATGGTGCTCTATAAATAAATAATAATAATAATAAAAATCCTGTGGCCCCTGTCGCTCTCCTATTGCTCTCCTACCATTACCATCATCACAGAATCTAAACCTTTCCTGTCAGCACGGAGAACCTGCATACAGTGTCTTTATATCTTCACTATCATATCATAAGCGCAGTCCAGCACTGTCCCAGGCACCTGTCTACCTACAACCATTTGAAGCACTGTGCATACATTTACCACAGTGGATCCACCTTTGTATATCAACATCAGCCAGGATTGTGGGTCTCGCGCATGCTCCGTGCCTGCTTAGTTCACCTTTTCCGTCTATTTCCCAACGCATGCGCAGCTCTACATCAGCTTCAGGCACTCACAGATGTGAAACTCACGATAGACTGCACGCATGCGCTGTTCGGAGCATTCACCCAGCATATCGTCCTCACTGCGCGCGCGCGGTCTCACGCTTTTGCTGAGCACCGCCCTGATCAATTACCACCCTTATTTAGGCCAGCCTCTCTGGCCGCCATCATGGCAGCCCCCATTCAGCGGTGGATCCCGCGCCTGTAGCCCATACAGCGTCTCTCCTCACACATGGTAAGCGCACTGGTATCCTCACCTGTTTGTATCATGTCTTGTATTATTGATCTCTCTTCCCCTTATGCCTTTTTTACTCCTCTTTAACGCTTCTCCTCTCTTACTTCATACTGATCTCTCACTACACCTTTTCCAATCTCCTTTTCTTTTCAAAGCGCTATACAATTTTCCTTTCACATTCATTTATACAACACATACATTCCCCATAATATTTCTATACATTCCACCTTACTACTTTGATGCTTACATTCACATAACTGCTACCTCACTTTGCAATACTCCATTTAAACCACACTGTCACATCCTACACCAGGGGTCTCAAACTCGTCAGAGTAAGTGGGCCGCACATAAAAAAAATTTAAGGCAGAGGGCCGCATTCCTTTCAAATTTAATACAATACAATATAATTGCTAATCAATTATTTCAACTATTATAACAATGCTACATTAGTATGCGCTGAGAATCAAAAATACCGTGAAGCGAAACGTCATTTTTTTATATTATTTATTTGTCAAAGAGAGTGGGCATCTGTGATTGGCATCAGCATCAAAATGTATAAGCAGATTCCAGGTTATTCCAACAGCCAAGCACAAACACTCATTCTCTGTCACAGCATTAAAAAAATTACATAGCGCTCCGTAGTATTTTTGATTCTCAGAGCAGATAAAGCGGACAGGTACGGGCTGTCACCCCCAGCTGCCTGGCTTTACCTTAGCTGGCAATCAAAATATAGGGAGCCCAATTGTTTTTTTAATTAAATAATGGAAAAAAAAATGCGTGGGCTCCCGCCATATTTTGATCACTAGCCAGGTAAAACCAGACAGCTGAGGCCTGGGATTCTCAGCGTGGTAAGGCCCAAGCATTGTGGGCCTCCCGCAGCCCACAACCGCCCCTGGAAATGGCGCATTCATCACAGCGCTATTTCCAGGTGCTTTACCTGGCTCTTCCAGCGTCCCTGGTGGCAGTGGCACGCTGGGTAATAATGGGGTTAATACCAGCTTTGTATTCTCAGCTGGTAGTAAACCCGAAATTCATGGTGTCATGTCAAATTAGATGTGACCACCATGAATTTTTAGTAAACAGTAAAACAACACAACACAGAGAAAAATCTTTTTATTAGAAATGAAACAAAAAACACATTTAGGGACTCCATCTTTTTTAGAAAAAAAAAAAGCTTCCCTCTGACGTAGTCCAAAGTCAATGTCAGCTCAGCTTCATCGCTCTGAACAGATGAGCGTCTGACCAGACCGACAAGAAGGCTGAGACTGAAAGTAACATTTTCCGGTCTTCCAGTCACCATCAAAATCATTTTTATCATCATACACACACAGCCACCATCATCATCATACAAACACACACGGCAATCATCATCATACACAGCCATCGTCGTCATCATCATCATCGTCGTCACTCACAAACAGCCACCACCACAATCATCATCAGTCACACACAGCCACCACTGCCATTATCATCAGTTGCACACAGTTACCACCACCATCATCAGTCACACACAGCCACTACCGCCATCATCATCATCATCATCAGTTGCACACAGCCACCACCACCACCATCATCAGTCACACACAGCCACCACCGCCATCATCAGTCACACACAGCCACTACCACCGCCATCATCATCATCAGTCACACACAGCCACCACCGCCATCATCAGTCACACACAGCCACTACCACCGCCATCATCATCATCAGTCACACACAGCCACCACCGCCATCATCAGTCACAAACAGCCACTACCACCGCCATCATCATCATCAGTCACACACAGCCACCACCGCCATCATCAGTCACAAACAGCCACTACCACCGCCATCATCATCATCAGTCACACACAGCCACCACCGCCATCATCAGTCACACACAGCCACCATCACCATCATCATCAGTCGCACACAGCCACCATCACCATCAGTCACAAACAGCCACTACCGCCATCATCATCATCAGTCACACACAGCCACCACCGCCATCATCATCAGTCACACACAGCCACCACCGCCATCATCATCAGTCACACACAGCCACCACCATCACCATCATCATCAGTCGCACACAGCCACCACCGCCATCATCATCAGTCACAAACATCCACTACCGCCATCATCATCATCAGTCACACACAGCCACCACCGACATCATCAGTCACACACAGCCACCACCGCCATCATCATCAGTCACACACAGCCACCACCATCACCATCACCATCAGTCACAAACAGCCACCACCGCCATCATCATCATCAGTCGCACACAGCCACCACCGCCATCATCATCAGTCACACACAGCCACCACCGCCATCATCATCATCAGTCGCACACAGCCACCACCGCCATCATCATCATCAGTCACACACAGCCACCACCGCCATCATCATCAGTCGCACACAGCCACCACCGCCATCATCATCATCAGTCGCACACAGCCACCACTGACATCATCAGTCACACACAGCCACCACCGCCATCATCAGTCACAAACAGCCACTACCACCGCCATCATCATCATCAGTCACACACAGCCACCACCGCCATCATCAGTCACACACAGCCACCATCACCATCATCATCAGTCGCACACAGCCACCATCACCATCAGTCACAAACAGCCACTACCGCCATCATCATCATCAGTCACACACAGCCACCACCGCCATCATCATCAGTCACACACAGCCACCACCGCCATCATCATCAGTCACACACAGCCACCACCATCACCATCATCATCAGTCGCACACAGCCACTACCGCCATCATCATCAGTCACAAACATCCACTACCGCCATCATCATCATCAGTCACACACAGCCACCACCGACATCATCATCAGTCACACACAGCCACCACCGCCATCATCATCATCAGTCGCACACAGCCACCACCGCCATCATCATCAGTCACACACAGCCACCACCGCCATCATCATGATCAGTCATACACAGCAACCACCGCCATCATCATGATCAGTCGCACACAGCCACCATCAATATCAGTCACACACAGCCACCACCGCTATCATCATCATCCTCATCATCATCAACACACAGCCATCATCATCATCCACACACATACAGCCATCTTCACCATCAACACACACAGCCATCATCATCATCATCATCCACACACACACACACAGCCATCATCATCACACACACACACACATCATCACACACACACACACACACACACAGCCATCATCATACACACACACACACACACACACACACACAGACACCACAAACGTTCTAACGTGCCCTATGCTCTTGTTCCTTCCGCTGCACCCGCCGGCAAAGCAGCTGACGTCAGCACTGCTCGGGTCGCGCTGCTGAGCTCGAGTTGAATGCCGCCGTCGATTGCTTCACCCTGACATCTGATTGAACTCCGGCTTTGATTGCTTCTCCCTGGCGGCTTCTCCAATGCGGAAGTGCGGCTGGCGACCGCTAAATGACTGGAGGCAGTGGAGGGAAAATATCAGGTGTTCTGCACTGTGTCTGCGGGCCGCATAAATCAGACTGGCGGGCCGCATGCGGCCCGGGGGCCGCGTGTTTGAGACCCCTGTCCTACACCCTGGATGTCTATACACATATGACAATCTCCAATCCTTTATTGCCATTTTTCAACAGAAGATATCACATACCTTACATCTTTTCCTCTTTCACACAAACAAATCTTATACTAATCATCATCTCCCTCTCTTCATGTTTTTTCTATATAACTCTTCTTCCTCTTCTTTTTCTTTTCCTCAGCCTTCTTTTCGTTTATTTCAAATATTCCTAATTTTCCTTGACCTAATATGAATTTGAATATTTTGAATATTGTACAATTGTTACATGCATGAAATTGTTACATATATCAAATCCTCTTCTCCAAGGAACTTTATCCTTATTATTCTCAAACAATATGAATTTGAATATTGTAAACAGTGTACAATCATTACATATGTGTATTCTTTATGAATTTTGCTTGTCCTCTGTGTTATATGCACCCTTTTTATTTTTATTCTTATTTTTTACTTATTTTTTATTTACTTGTATGTATCTTATTTTTATGTATAGTGCTACTGAGGAAGGTCCAATTTGGGCCGAAAACGTTTTGTCACGCACATGAATAAATAAATATACTTTTCATCGTACGCTGGAAGTGCCTTGCTACTTCTTGTAACACCTTCAATGGTGGCATGAAATTTAAATAAAGAAAAGCGGGTACACGAGAAGGATGCAGGACGTGGAATATGTACAGAGGACTCGACCCACAAAGGTCCACCACGCTGCACACACCACTCAAACAATGCACTCATTTCTGGACCTTTAGGAACGTTTTTTCAGCAATCAAACATCCAATCTGGAAACATAAGGTATGATCTGATTCTGCTGGTTGGTTCCCTTTAAGGTTTTGGGGCAAGGAGCACAGACTAAAGGGTGCTTTACACGCTGCGACATCGCTTACGATATATCGTCGAGGTCACGTCGTTAGTGACGCACATCCGGCGCCGTTAGCGACATCGCAGCGTGTGACACCAAGGAATGACGATCAACGATTGCAAAAACGTCAAAAATCGTTGATCGTTGACACGTCGCTCCTTTTCATAATATCGTTGGTGGTGCATGCCGCTGGTTGTTCATCATTCCTGCGGCATCACACATCGCTATGTGTGACACCGCAGGAACGACGAACATCTCCTTACCTGCGTCCACCGGCAATGAGGAAGGAAGGAGGTGGTCAGCATGTTCCGGCCACTCATCTCTGCCCCTCCTCTGCTATTGGGCGGCTGCTTAGTGATGCCACAGTGATGTCGCTATAACGCCGAATACACCTCCCCCTGTAATTCACTGTCTACCTCTTATTTAATGGATTCCACATCCTTATGCCATCTCTCACCGCCTTGATGTGCGCTCCCTCGTCCCACCCGCTTCCTCGTCGTCTTGGTTACGTGTCGTTCAACCTTGCCGCTCTCCTCCCATGCCATGACGCGTCTGACATGGGCGGACCGCGGTGACGTCAGACGCTGGGCCTGACGAACGCGGAGATTATGCTGGAGGTAGGAGCGCCAACAGTAATATGGCGATTGGTGAGTAGGTGTTTAAAAACCCTGGGCATACGCTACTAAGACACCTCCTGGAAGAAGCAAATGAAACGCGCGTAGGGGTACTCTCTTTCACCTTCAGGTTGTCCTTTTTTAGCTGTGTTTTCCTTGTGTGTTTCTATATGCCCTCCATGGCTCCCTTGAGTTAATTCAACTCTGGAAGGCCCTTCTTTGTATACATTATTCTTGTGGATTTTGTATTTCCTCTGGTGCATTCTACCTTTATGTGGAATTGATGGGACCTTCTGTTCATATCTAAACCCTTTGCTGGGTGCTCTGCCCATTGGCATATATTCCTCCACATTACTGCAGAGATCTGTTGCTCATTGTACTTATTTTTGAATGGGTTGTTTATTATACTAGCTCCTTTTGGCGCAGTTTATTTGCTTTGTTCCATTCATAATCTCGTCTGCTTTATCACTGCCACTTAATATCTAGCTTTTTTTTCTATCTTAGGAGGTTGCCATGTTGGACATTTGCAAGCTCATTCCCTCTTTCTCTTAACCTATATAGGGATAATTTACTTGTTGGATCTTGAGCAGCTAATTACAATCTGGTCCACATCTTTTTATCTTCTTACAGACGAGGATTTTTCTTCAGCCCCTGTTTTCAGGCCTTATACCATCTGGAGCAAATTTATGTACATTTTTTACTATTTTTGGATACTCTTTTGTACCTTTGTATGTTATTTAAAAAAAACATTTTTTTGATAACCTGAAGCTACCTGCTAGTGACCTCGCTTTTATATGTATGTTTTTTTAATGATTTGTTTGAATAAAAATAAATATTTTTAATAAAATGGCTTATACACTCATATGTTCTGTAGGTTTTTGTATGTGAACATGGTACAAGCTATATCTCTTCCTTTTTTGGCTGGTAGCTGTGCTGGTGGAGGCCTTGGGTATCGTAGCTGTGCTGGTGGAGGCCGTGGAGTCTCATTCTTGAGCATGCTGCTGGACACTTCACAATGGCTGCTGCTCCTTCACTTCTGGGGTTTCCTTTTCTGGCTTCAATACACGGCCTAACTAGGGATTTTCCTAATTCTTTGAGAAAAATTCTTCTTTTATGCAGCTTATTTCTGTTCTAATTGGGGTCGATTTATCTCCATAAAACAAATGCATTGTATGCAGAAACATCCAGAATGTTGTAATATATAATCATTGGCCACAGATTGGTTTTGCGCAAGTAAACTAAGGTGGTGGACAAATTCTGTAGCATCAAAAACTCAACAGATACGGATCGTGGGAACATAGCGTTAGGTCTACACAAATATTTAGTGATGAACCAACTTATGTGTATATGGAATAGGTGCTAATGATTATGTTCATCCTCCAGGAAATTTAAGGCCATTCTTATCATCTTAAAGCAGTAATCTCTAAGTAAGAGATAGCCCAAAAAGTACAAAGCAGATGGAAGAAGTATTACGTTACCACTTATTGACCTTTTTAACACTAATAGTTTAGACACCTGAGACCTTTAACTTTAGACCTTTGTTAATAAAGACAAAGATACATGGAAGATTGCAGTAAAAGATTCAATAATGATTTGATTCTCGGATCAAGGACCCTCTCTGATCCAGCATCCTGACTCTCTGCCAAGGAAATGAGAAAAATAAAGATATGGCAGCATACCAACCTATTTCAGAAAGGGCCGAACATATGCCATTATTTGTTGAAAAGCCGCTGACTCCACTTGGTGTTATGGCAGTTACTGTAATACATCAAACTTGATGATGTGCAAGTTTAGTTGGCACCTGTTTTTTCAACACAAAATCAAGCATGGTCATATGTTGGTATGACATAGAAAGAGAAGTATTCAGAATATGACAAGCAGTAGAGCTGGATGATGATGATGGTGATGATACCGACCAGGTAGTACTTCATAATGCATCTTGGCTGACAGAAAGTTGAGCACGAGGAGAAATGGTAGGAGGACAACTTGAGGCTTGCTCTGATTGCTGCCTAACTGTCATGCGCCGTCCGTATCCATGGACGCGGATTACTTCTACTGCGTCGGACTCTGGTCACATTGCAGAGTCCAACCGACAACCTGGTCTCCCTGAAGTGTTCAGAGGTCGTCCTAAAACAAAAAATCGTTCTCTTCTAATTAGCGATGTTGCTCCTCGTTCCTGCTGCAGCACACATCGCTGTGTGTGACACCGCAGGAGCGAGGAACATCTCCTTACCTGCCTCCACCGCCAATGCGGAAGGAAGGAGGTGGGCGGGATGTTTACGTCCCGCTCATCTCTGCCCCTCCTCTTCTATTGGACGGCTGCCGTGTGACGTCGCTGTGACGCCGCACGACCTGCCCCCTTAGAAAGGAGGTGGTTCGCCGGCCAGAGCGACGTCGCAGGACAGGTAAGTCCGTGTGACGGGGGTAAGCAAGGTTGTGCGCAACGGGCAGCGATTTGCCCGTGTTGCACAACCGACGGGGGCAGGTACGATCGCTTGCGATCTCGCTAGCGAGATAGCAGCGTGTAAAGCCCGCTTTAATCTCTGTTGAGCAGCCTGCTGAGAGCCAGGTTGCTAATTTCCTACCACAGCTGAACACCCATTTATGGCAGAGGTGTGTAGTAGGAGACCGCCGAAGATAGTCTCTGCTTGCAGTGGTGAAATCCCGGCGTCCATGGCATACCTCTATTTGGTATCCAGCTTGGTTTGAGAATTCCCTGGTGTGAATAACTCCTACCCCTTTTGGTTTATTCCATCTGGTGTAATTTTGTCTCTGATCTGTGGTCATTTGCGGTGTGAGTGTGTTCAGTTTTATCCCTTTGTCTGTGCCTTTGGGAGATTGTTACCTGAGGTCCTGCCCATCCTGGGGTTGGTGTTATAAGAACAGGGTAGAACGGACAGGGCCACCATCAGGGCATTACTACTGTGCCTGGTGTAGGGGGCCCGGTGAAGAGAGGGGGTCTGGCCAGGCCCGGGGTAAATACTTATCTTTAGCCTCAGGCAAGTCAGGCCCCTTCTATTCACCAGGCCCCAGTCACAGGACCAGCACCAGCAGAGGGGCCCCGCAGTGTCGCTTCATTATCAGACATGACTAATTTGCATGTGAAGGGGTGGAGCATGCAAATTAGCCATGTGCTGTAGTGGAGGCGGGGTCATTGGAGCAGAGCAGGGCACGTCATCGCTGAGCCGTCCAGCAGGAGGTGAGGTCATCACTCTGAGACCTCATTACACTCCTGCAACAGCGGCTGAGGTGGCGACAGGTAAGGTAGGACAGGTAAGCGCTGTGAGCCGAAGATTTGCTGATCTCTGCCTGGGGCCCACGCTGATCTCTGCCCGGGGTAAGGGGGGGCATATATACAAAGAAAGGGACATATATTTCAGGAGGGGTACATTATATATATATACATATATTTTCCACATGTTTTTCCAAGAGGGGCAGTGAGACTGGAGGAGGCTTGAGGGGTGGAGGCGGAGCAGGGGTGGAGTCTGGGTGGAGTCCCAAGGGGGCCCAAAAATGTTGCCAGTATGGGGCCCTGAAATTCCTAGTGGCGGCCCTGAGGATGGAGACAGGGCTTAGGGTAGTGAACTGGACCTCCCTACCATCAAGGGTACCTCCAGCGTCAGGGCGAGTGCAGGGCCCACAGTCGCAGGGCCAGCGTAACAACCCCTGACACTAACGTTTCACAGTAATATTGTTTCATGTACTGATTGCGAGACAAACTTCCTAAAGTATACAAAACTGGATGTCCAAGGTTTATTTTTCGCCAGATACCAATGATTAATCTGCCTCAGAAAATCTTTTAGCTGAATATTGCCACTGCTGTGTATTGTTGATTCTCAACACCCTCCTCATCTAATGACATCACTTCCTCAGCACCCCTATCTGGTTTCTTGGTCTTGTCCACCACAGAATAAGTATCATCATTCCTGACTTTGCTGACAGTTGCCACTATAAGAAAAATGTCATGAGCTCTTTGATTCCCACCTTCCAGAGTTAGCCATCCAGTAGTATGGAACTTCCCGGTCACCAGGACAATCACTGGGGAGCGGGTGCCACATGGGGTAGAAGAGGAGGTAGCCATGACATATAGGGAGCTTTCTGGAGGCACGTCCAATGAGACCAGACTGGGTGCAGGAGAGCACCAGTGCTGATGGGACGACACACAGCTTATCTTTCCGTTGTGGAGCCTGGGGCTTGTGAGCTGGAGCTCAGCTCGAGTTCCTTCTGTTGATCGCTGGACAGTGAGGACAAACAGGACATTTACACTGACACTGGTAACCACCTGGATTTTGCACCGGATAACCAAAGACTTACCAGCAGTGAACCAGTACGCTCTCGGGCAATCTCCTAACCAGTGAGTAAAACACCTCTCTTGCCTCGTTCCCATTATTTACCGCCAACGCCGTCACGCGCTCCAGCGACTACAACCACCAACATCGTCCCCTGGGGCCTAGCTCTACTTGCGGAGAGCCATCACATCTAAGCTACCCAATACCATCAGCCCCAGCATTGAGTGACTTTGCAGTGGTGGCTTTCCCTATATAGCCGCATACCGAAACTCTTTATTCTAATTTTTCCCTTTCCCAATGTGAAGCCCCGCCGGTGCTGTATCGGTGCATACCTTCAGGGACTCCACGTAGCTGGATCTGGTCACAGGTAGGGAATCTTCGGTTTTGATCGTGACGCCACTCTCAGATTTGCGGTCAGAGGGGACCGCCACTGCAGATTAGGAGGCACCTGGGGCTGATGGTGGGTGCAGTCGGGTGTAGTAGCCTCCTGAGAGTGAGGCAAGCCCCAGGGCCCTTTGTAAAGCTGTAGTACCACAAGTCGCAGAATGACCACACACAGGCAGAGTGTCTTTCAGGGTTTTTACTCACTTCAGGTGGCAGGGTGAGTAACCCGGGCGTAGCTGGGATGAACCAGGTGGGAACCAGGTATCCTTCCGGCTGACTGTATGAGGGTGACTACAAACTCGCCTTCCTTAGCCCTTGGTGGTTTGGGGTGACCCCGACTTTGAGTCCCTATGGGGGTCACCCAGGGAAGATGCTCCAAGCCTCTCTCCCCTTCTTGTTTTGCCGTGTGCTTGTTCCCCAGGCCAGGCCACTCCAGCCTCTTGCCTCCTGTGACCTATGGGCCCTACTTGCGGTTACGTGGCTGCGGCTTTTGGTTGTTGTGGTGTGGGCTGTAAGAGCCCCACACCGGCAGGTTTAGCAGGGAAAGGTGAATCTATCCTCGCTTCGGGATCTGCCGCCCGGTTGGGCCTGGTGCTCTCTAGAAGTCTCCGTACTTCCCACTCCGTGCACTCTCTAGCTGAAGCTGGCTTTCAGGCAGCACTCCTAGTTGACCGTTCTCCCCCGTCTGTAGTCACTGCGCGGGCGCTGTTAGACAGCATCAGCCCCACAGGTCTGCTCCTCACCGAGCCCTCTGGAGATCTGCTGCAGACTCTAGACTGTTTACTCCTCCTTCTCTTTTCCCTTTTGTGCCTGCCTACGCCACCTAGCAACCAGACTCTCTTACCACACCCCTTGAGAGGAGATGGAGGCTTTTGGCCCCCTCCACTATTCCAGTGAAGGTGAAGGCTTTTCCCCCTCCTGGGATCCCCAGGGGTCCTCTCATGGGTACATGTGTGAGACCTGATCACTATGCGCCTGTGTTCCACACCCCAGTCAGCCTTCTGGATTACCTGTATTGTACTGTCCCCAGCATGGGTGCAGTACTCAGTGGTGCCTGACCAGGTCAGGGGCGCCACATTCCCCCTTAGTTATCACCAGCACGTCCTCGGGCTGCAAGACAACATTTTAAAATGCATAAAACATTAAAACATGTAAAACATTTAAAAGCACCAGGTATCAGACATCACCACCCTCCACCCACAAGTCCGTTAACCCATCCAAAACCCTCTCAGGAGACAGGTCACCGGTCCTGTTGGTAACCAGGTCTGGGCCATCCGTTTCCCCAGACCTTTCCTCCAATCTTCCTCTCCCGTTGGCCGCGGCTTCAGCCACTTCTGGCAGGATGTAGAGGCGGCTTACATGGGCTGGTGGTTTCAGGGTATACCTGGCCTGGTGGATCCGCGCCTTCAGCCTCTTCTGGCAGGATGCAGAGGCGGCCTCCACAGTTGGTGCTGGCCAGGTACCCTCTTTGTGGTGGTGAGCCAAGGCCCCATAAACAGGCGTGCTCTCTGGTCGCAGGTGAGCCAAGGCCCTTTTCTACGGACGGGCCCCCTGGTTGCAGACGAGCCAAGCCCCTAAACAGGCTGGCCCTGGTGGTGGTGCCACTGGTGTAACTATTTACACTGCGAGAGTTTGTGGCTATAGCAAGTTCATAGCCTTAAGTTTATTTCTCACAATAGTTTTTGTGGGCGCATTTCTTTAACGTTGCAAACAAAACTTTTCAAAACTGGTCAAAACAGTAACTTCTTACTTTACTTTACTTTACTTTTTACTCCTCTTTTTCACTAGGGCGAGGGCACGTTGGGCACTGGCACCTGTGACTTTCCTGCTCTTTGTCTCTGTCTTCATCTGTAGGATCTTTATCTTTCCGTTCTTGGTCTTCATCTGTTTCTACATCTGGTTCTTTATCTCTATCTTGTCTTTCTTGTCTTTCTTGTCTTTCTTGTCTTTCTTGTCTTTCTTGTCTTTCTTGTCTTTCTTGTTGCAGGGGATGGCTGTAAGGTTTGTTGGGACATAGCGTTACGCCCAAAGCATACAGTCCTCGTTCGCCTTGATGCAGGGTGAACTGAACGGAATCTCCCATCTTTAGATTTCTGCAAGGGTGTCCTCTTGGCAGATGAGCGTTCACATCTCTGCGGTTTACAAATATCCCTTCTTTTATTCCTGGTGCTACAATGAAGCCATAACCACTTTTCAAGTTGAAATCTTCCACTACGCCATAACACAGGGGTCCTCTAGCCTGGGCTTTGGACTCTCTCAACATACGCTTCTCCTTTAGGTCTCTGGCGGTGACTGCTCTCTGTTCAGGAGACTGTGGTGCTGGAGCAAACTGTGTTCTTCTGCGCCGTGTCTTGCGGGCTGGGTCCATGCTTGTGGGCTCCCAGGTGAAGCTCTTAGGCAGCTCTTCTTCTGCAGAGGGGGTCAGGTCCTCCTCGTCCCAGCGGGAGTATGGCAGCATTTCCGGCTCTGAATACACAACTGCTACTGGTGACACTGGAGTCGGAGTCAACCCTTCTGCTCCCTGGCCTCCTCTCCCCCTTAGTTCTTCCTGGCACTCCAGCTGTGGCAGTGCCGGGGATGGCTGCTCTTCGGCCGGCCCAGGTGAGGGACTCCTTGGTGTAGCTGCTGCAGGAGTTATCAGGAGACTCTTTGGGGTATGCGGAGGGGGTATGTATTGGCTCACCAGCCATTGTGGAAATTTGGCCTCCAGGTCAGCCTTCATCTGCCAATATGCAGGGTCTTCACCCACCGTGGGCTGCCTATCAGGGACCTCTGTGGACCGGGGAGCGGTGTCTGCTCTGGCCTTACAGGCCGGGGTAAATGCTGAGGTAGTCTTTTCTTGGCGGGCCGCGCCTGGCATGGCGGCGGCCTGGTCTTGGCGGGCCGCGCCTGGCATGGCGGCGGCCTGGTCTTGGCGGGCCGCGCCCGGCATGGCGGCGGCCTGGTCTTGGCGGGCCGCGCCCTGGATGGCGGCGGCCTGGTCTTGGCGGGCCGCGCCTGGCATGGCGGCGGCCTGGTCTTGGCGGGCCGCGCCCGGCATGGCGGCGGCCTGGTCTTGGCGGGCCGCGCCCTGGATGGCGGCGGCCTGGTCTTGGCGGGCCGCGCCCTGGATGGCGGCGGCCTGGATCAGTGTCGCTGTTGCCGGGGGCTCTGTGCAGGCTGGGCTGGACGTCGCTGCAGCAGTCTGGGCTTGGCGGGCCGCGCCCTGTATGGCGGCGGCCTGGTCCTGGCGGGCCGGGCAGGGCATCGCTGCAGGGACTGGGTCTTGGTGGGCCGAGCAGGGCATCGCTGCAGCGACTGGGTCTTGGTGGGCCGAGCAGGACATCGCTGCAACCGCTGGGGCTTGGAGGGCCGCACCTGGCGTGGCTGCGGCCTGCTTCAGCGTCGCCGCACCGGACGCCTCTTCAGGGACCGCGGACGTGGCAGCAGGGGTCGGGGCACTTGCGCGGGCCGGGGCATCATTCGACTCACCCGTTGTTGGTAGCACTGGGGTCTGCGTCGTCGCCGTCCCGCCTGACACCCGGCATGCAGCTCTCCCTTCATAGGCCCGAACCGCCGCGGTCAGCTCCTGCAGTTCCATCCGTTCCTCCCGAATCTGCTCCACGACCCGGGTCTCCAGCCGGTTGCAAAACTGGGCCAGCTCTCGGTACCACCAGGCAGCGGAGCCTGGTTCTGGGTTCCTGCGGTCAGACGCCATTTCTTCTGCGCCGTCTTCTGCACGGTCTCCCAGCAGTGGACTCGTCGCTGCCTCCTGTAACAAGCTGTCCAGTTTCTGCTCTGCCTCTTTCAGTAGCTCCGCTCCCAGCAGCAGGCTTGTGGCTTCCTTTCCTTCCCGCCGTCTCTCGACGCTTCCACTCTCATAGCTGGCAAGGTCAGAACTCTGCAGGGGATCTCTGGGTAGCCACACCTCTTCGTGGGCGGTAACTTCTTCCAGCGCGGGCTGCTGTTGTTTTTCAGCGCGCTTTTCATGGTGGCAATATGGCGGCGCTTCCAATTTTTCAAGCGGACCGCCCAGGCACATGGTCACCTGTCTGGACAGGTCTAGTCCTTATCCTGTTCGTGACGCCAGATGTGAAGCCCCGCCGGTGCTGTATCGGTGCATACCTTCAGGGACTCCACGTAGCTGGATCTGGTCACAGGTAGGGAATCTTCGGTTTTGATCGTGACGCCACTCTCAGATTTGCGGTCAGAGGGGACCGCCACTGCAGATTAGGAGGCACCTGGGGCTGATGGTGGGTGCAGTCGGGTGTAGTAGCCTCCTGAGAGTGAGGCAAGCCCCAGGGCCCTTTGTAAAGCTGTAGTACCACAAGTCGCAGAATGACCACACACAGGCAGAGTGTCTTTCAGGGTTTTTACTCACTTCAGGTGGCAGGGTGAGTAACCCGGGCGTAGCTGGGATGAACCAGGTGGGAACCAGGTATCCTTCCGGCTGACTGTATGAGGGTGACTACAAACTCGCCTTCCTTAGCCCTTGGTGGTTTGGGGTGACCCCGACTTTGAGTCCCTATGGGGGTCACCCAGGGAAGATGCTCCAAGCCTCTCTCCCCTTCTTGTTTTGCCGTGTGCTTGTTCCCCGGGCCAGGCCACTCCAGCCTCTTGCCTCCTGTGACCTATGGGCCCTACTTGCGGTTACGTGGCTGCGGCTTTTGGTTGTTGTGGTGTGGGCTGTAAGAGCCCCACACCGGCAGGTTTAGCAGGGAAAGGTGAATCTATCCTCGCTTCGGGATCTGCCGCCCGGTTGGGCCTGGTGCTCTCTAGAAGTCTCCGTACTTCCCACTCCGTGCACTCTCTAGCTGAAGCTGGCTTTCAGGCAGCACTCCTAGTTGACCGTTCTCCCCCGTCTGTAGTCACTGCGCGGGCGCTGTTAGACAGCATCAGCCCCACAGGTCTGCTCCTCACCGAGCCCTCTGGAGATCTGCTGCAGACTCTAGACTGTTTACTCCTCCTTCTCTTTTCCCTTTTGTGCCTGCCTACGCCACCTAGCAACCAGACTCTCTTACCACACCCCTTGAGAGGAGATGGAGGCTTTTGGCCCCCTCCACTATTCCAGTGAAGGTGAAGGCTTTTCCCCCTCCTGGGATCCCCAGGGGTCCTCTCATGGGTACATGTGTGAGACCTGATCACTATGCGCCTGTGTTCCACACCCCAGTCAGCCTTCTGGATTACCTGTATTGTACTGTCCCCAGCATGGGTGCAGTACTCAGTGGTGCCTGACCAGGTCAGGGGCGCCACACCAACATAGCTGATACCAGGCAGCAACATTATTTTTCTGATGGCTGAAGCCCCGCCCCTCCTGGTCACATGGGAATGTGTTAGCAGCGGGTTAATCAGCGTGATGTCCACAGCGAGCAACAGAGAATATTCATTTATTGAGAATTAAGAACATCCAGCTTACAACATGATAATAGGATCAGTCTAGTTTCTGGGAGAGGGAGAGAGAAAAATCTGCTGTGACCTTCAGCTTCCAGCTCCACACTAGAAAACACACACTGGGAGGAGGAGGAACATCCTGTCTGTGAATGAGGACATTTTTTTTTAACTTTGTTCATATCATATTAAACAAACAATAGTTGTTGCAATACATACAGATCAATATGCATTAGGCCAACACCCCCACTCAACAACTACTTATTTTGTTAGTCCCATAGTGATTCTCAATACTTGGAACCTAGGTCGTGGCAATGGCTTGGTCAAAATGTCAGCTATCATTTTATCAGTCTCACAATAAACAAACTGAATTATGCCATGATCTATCAAATCACGTAGATGATGATATCTAACGTCGATGTGCTTAGTTCTAGCACTGATCTTTTCACTGCATGCAAGTTTAATGCATCCTTGGTTGTCCTCATATATCACCGTTGGCTGAGTTAACGGTTTACCAAGATCATCCATCAGTTGTCTTAGTGATCTCCTGACTTGCATAGGCTGCGGACATATACTCAGCTTCTGTAGATGACAAAGCAACAGATACTTGTTTTCTACTAAACCAGGAGATTGAATTTCTCCAAGTTTAAATACGTATCCACTTGTGGATTTACGATCATGCAAATCACCAGCCCAATCTGCGTCAGCATAGCCGGTGAGTTTTAGATTTCCTGCTGCAGATAACTTTAAATTTACACATTGTGTCTCTTTTAAATATCGGAGAACTCTTTTAACGGCATTCCAGTCCTTTTGGCGCGGTTTCTCCACATATCTGCACAATATTCCAACTGCTGTTGTAATATCTGGTCGAGTCATAATCGATATGTATAGAAGTGCCCCCACTGCCTGTCGATATTTCTCATTGTTAGGCAGCAGGTCATCTTCTTCCAGTTTCAGGTAGGATGATTCCATTGGCGTTGATACACCTTTGGCTTCTGTCATTCCAAACTGATTCAGAATTAAATTAATTTTTGCACTTTGATTTAGAAGAAAACTTCCATCATCCTCTCTCTGGATATGGATTCCTAGATAATATGTCACATTTCCAAGGTCTTTTGTTTCAAAATGCTGGTTCAAAATTTCAGTAATTTTCCCAATTTCGGCTTCTTCTTGATGAACTACAATTATATCGTCCACGTATAAGAGAATATACATCCACTTTCCAGCTGTATATCTCGTATATAAGCATGGATCCGCTTGACCTCTTTTAAATCCTTCTTCTAACAAGACTTTGTTCATTTTGGTGTTCCATGCTCTTGCCGATTGCTTAAGACCATAAAGAGATTTTTGTAGTTTTCAAACAAGATTCTGTTCACCTTCCTTTATATAACCTGCAGGTTGAGTCATGTATAAGTCCTCCTCAATGTCACCATTTAAAAATGCAGTTTTGATATCCAAATGTCTGACAAACATCTTTTGTACAGCAGCTACGGCCATCAAGGCTCTAAATGTCTGCTTGGCGACTGGGGAAAAAGTAGCATCATAGTCTTCGCCATATTTTTGAGAATATCCTTTTGCGACCAACCTCGCTTTAAATCTGTGGACTTTACCTTCAGAGTCATATTTGGTTTTAAATACCCACTTGCACTTGATTGTCTTTTTACCCTGTGGTAACTCAGTGAGTTTCCAAGTTTGAAGTTGATGAAGCAAGTTCATTTCTTCATTAGCGGCATTGATCCACTTTGTTCTTTCATGGGCAGGTAGTTTTTGCATTTCATCCCATGACTGTGGCTCTGACTCAGGTAGTGTCTTGACAATGAAGGATAGGCGTTTAGCTGGTATTCCTTTGTTTGATCTTGACGATCGTCTGATTTCAGGTTCACTTAGGCTTTTTGTTGTTCCTTCAGTGGTTGAAGAATCTAGCCAGACTTCTACATTCTCCCTTTCGTTGTCTTGTAATTGTGACTGAGATTGTTGTTGTTGCTTCATCTGGACTACTGGCATAATGTCATAAAACTTGGGTGACACGAAGTTTTCATCAATCACTACATCTTTGCTTATTGTGACCTTGTTTGTCTCTGGGTGTAGAATTCTATAACCTTTCTGGGTTTCACTGTAGCCTACCAGGATGCCTTCCTCAGCGTGAGATTCCCACTTAGTTCGTTTTTCTTTGGGAATGTGTGCAAATGCTTTACTTCCGAAAATCCTTATGTGTTGTAGTTTTGGCTTTGTACTATTCCATTGCTCAAATAGAGATATCTCTGTCGCTTTACCTGGTAGTCTGTTCTGAAGATAGCAAGCCGTCATAATAGCTTCGCCCCAATATACTGTGGGCAGATTTGCATCAAATAACATACTCCTTCCGCTTTCACAGAGTGTTCGGTTCCTTCTTTCTGCTACACCATTTTGCTCAGGGTTGTATGGTACAGTAGTCTGAAATATGATTCCATTTTTCTCTAAAATGCTCTGTGTCTCATCACTTGTATATTCAGTCCCATTATCTGCACGTAGAAGTTTTGGCATTCTCCCAAACTTGTTATATACTTCAGCTAGATATACTGCAAGTTTCTCTGGAACTTCTTTTTTGCTGTGAAGTAGATGGACAACTGTATATCTTGAATTGTCATCAATAAATGTAAGAAAATATCTCTTCTTTCCAAGAGTCTGAGTACGCATTGGACCACAGATATCCGTGTGTATTAAATCTAGTGGTTGTTCTGTTCTTGTAGTACTTTTCTTAGGAAAGGCCTTTCTGGACATTTTCCCTTTGATACAGCTGGTACACCTCATTGTCTGGTTACATGGATCAATTGTAATATCATCAGCTAATTGTTCTTGAAATAACTTTCTTATTGCTTCTGGGTCTCTATGCGGAAGCCGCCTGTGCCATACATGAATACAGTTCTTGTGCAGTTCTTGCTTAGCTGTGTATACACACTCTATACATTTCAACTGATACTGTTCATCTCTGATTTTTCCTTTTGCTAGTGTGTGACCCTCCTTTGAGATGATGCAGCTATCGTGCTTAAATGTAACGTCATTCCCTTGTTTTGTGAGCTTTTTCACAGATAATAGATTACTTTCAAGACTAGGCACATATAGCACATCTTTTACATGGATCCTTCTGCTTTGTGTTGCAGAGATGCTACAATCAATATAACCATTTCCTATGCCTTCAGAGTTCATCCACTGACCATTCGCCATTATCACTTTCTCTGACTTGCTTTGGATAAGCTTAGTAAAGAAGTCTGTCATTGGTCATGTGACTGGTTGCACCAGAATCTATACACCACGCATGCTTTGATTTAAATGCATTGACTGATGTGAATGCAGCCTCAGTATTTACAGGATCATTATTTTCAGATACAGCGCTCTTAACTCTTTGTTGACTGTTTTGCTTCTTCAGCTAATTCATTTTAGCTTTCCAGACTCTGCATTCTGCTTTTAAATGACCTGGCTTCTTGCATACAAAACATTCACGGGTTTCTTTAGGGGGGTTTTTGCTGGTGGGCACACCCTGTGTTTGTAAAGCAGTTTCCTTGTTGCATATCTTGCTGCCTACACTTTCTGCCTTTCTCTTATATTCATCTACAAGCTTTCCTCTGACGTACTCCAATGTAAGCTCATCATCTGGGCGTGCATCTAATGCAGTTACAAGCGTGTCATAGCTTTCTGGGAGACCACTAAGTAGTAGTGCTGCTACATTGAAGTCTTTCATATCTTCTCCAATGCCCCGCAGGCGCTGTACGGTCTCTAGAGTGTTTCTAATGTAGTCCTGCATGTCCTGGTCATTGTGCAGCTTAGACTGATACAGCTTTCTCATTAGATAGAGTTTATTACTTAGATTTATCTTCTCATGTACTTTCTGCAGCTGCTCCCACATTTCCTTTGCAGATTCACACTTACACACATGCACAATCTGATCATCTCTGATCATCCTCTATGCTGAGTGATATGGTGCTCTGTGCTTTCTGATCCATCTCTAGCCAGTCCTGTGGTACTGGGTCAGGCTTAGGCTCCTGAGTGTATTTCCACGTACCTTCTCTTATCAGCAGCATCTTCACCTTGAATTTCCAGGATTGGTAGTTCTGGTTATTCAGGCTTGGTACTGTAAACTTTGCTGAGTTGCCGCTGGTGGCCATCTTTATTTCTTCTCAGTTCGCTGTTGTCTTTCTATCTCTGTGCTCTGGAGGTCTGGGACTGCTTTGACTCTGGGCCCATAACCTGTTAGCAGCGGGTTAATCAGCGTGATGTCCACAGCGAGCAACAGAGAATATTCATTTATTGAGAATTAAGAACATCCACCTTACAACATGAGAATAGGATCAGTCTGGTTTCTGGGAGAGGGAGAGAGAGAAATCTGCTGTGACCTTCAGCTTCCAGCTCCACACTAGAATACACACACTGGGAGGAGCAGGAACATCCTGTCTGTGAATGAGGACCTTTTTTTTTTTTTTTTAACTTTGTTAACATCTGAACAATATGCATGCAGACATAAAATCACATCATATTAAACAAACAATAGTTGTTGCAATACATACAGATCAATATGCATTAGGCCAACAGAATGACATAAGCACATGTCTTTCTAGTGATTTAGTAAAATGATTCTATAATAGAATTAGCATAAATAAAAGGGGGAGAAAAAACAGGCAGGGGGCGGGAATTATTATGAATACCCACCCCAGCTATCAGCTGGTCGGCAGTAAAAAATTACACACAACAATCAACTTCTTTTTTTTTTTTAATGTTTTTAAATTTTCCTCCAATCTTAATCATAAAAAATGAGCAACTAAAAAAAAAAATGGTTGATAGGAAGGTCCATGCCCAAAAATGAACATGTGGCAACATTAAGTAGTAATGTCCTGGAGTGTACTGCACAGTTGCTAAATTGGACTAGTAAAACAGGTCTGTAAAAAGTAAAATGTGCATTCAACAAGATTTGTTTTTTATATTTTTTTAATAGGAATAATAAAACTTGGTAGGTACATGTGCCAAATGCTAGCACTTACAACAGGCTACTGCAGGGGTGTCAAACTCAATTTCACTGAGTGCCACATCAATATTATGGTTGCTTTTAAAGGGCCGCTTGTAATTGTAAGGGCTCATGCAGATCTCCATGCAACACGGACTATAATGCACAAACTAATGATGCTGTTCTAAAGACGCTGTCCCTGAGTAGGTAAAACCCACCACAAGCTTCCTCTCCAGCATTGCACACACCCCATAGCCTACCAAAGGCATCCCACATAGCATTATAGACTCTCAAAATCTTACTACAAGCATCCCCCCAGCATTGTACACCCCCAAACTCTCACCACAGGCATGTCCCAGAATTATTGACCCCCTAATCCCACCACGGCATCCCCCTCAACAGCACAGACTGCCAAAATTCCCACCACAAGCATCCCCCACAGCATCGCACACCACTCAAACTCACACCACAGGCATCCCCACAGCATTATAGACCCCCAAAATCTCACTTCAAGCATCTCCCAGTATAGTACACCCTGCAAATGAAGGAAAGGAATAGGTCGGCCCAGTGCTACACGGGTGTCGCTCTCTTTTGCTAAGGAGACTGTGTGCAGATGTGGCTTTGGGTGGGGTGCATGACACTTACTTGCTGCTTCGGGCTGGTGTTCATCAGCCCTGATCCCAGTCATTACATTAATACCATTGGATAGTGAAACACATAAAATCAGAATTAACGTGGCCAGTTTTGTTTACTTTTATGACAGACATGGCCTTCCTCTTTCTCTCTCTCTGTGGGGTACTATCCTGCCTTCTGTCCTCCACGATCTTGGACCTCGTCCTCAATATTCCAGCGTCTGCGCCTCCTTCCCCCTTTATTCCTTGAACCTTTGTTGGGCCCTGGCGGTTTTTCTTGCTGGATGACTCTCTAAGCCCACTCGGTTGAGCCGTATGCTCTGGATATCCAGAGGTTACCTCAGGATTCCCTGACTCTCGCTCTTGATCCCACTTCTCGACTGGCTTTCCTCTGCAACCCCCCTCTCCTAGCCATCCTCCTTTCCATTTGTCCCTCCCCCCTTTCATTACCTTAACCCTATCTTATCTAACATCTCTCACCTGACTGCTAGATGGCAGCATTTGGTAACTTGCTATCCCCGGAACTTATTCTTCTCTAAAAACCACTTAAATACTAACACATGAATTTATATTATTAAACAGTATATACACAAAACATAGCAAATTTACATCATGGGGCACTGCACACCTATTATACAGGCATACCTACAGTATTATATGTCGCGGGCGGAGGAGGGGGACGCTGCGCTCTCCCACTGCTCGGGTCTGGCCGCTGCTGCTGCTGCGGCTGCCGCTGCTCGGTGGTGAGTCGAGCGGTGGGCCGGATCCCGGGGACTCGAGCGGCGCTCCTCGCCCGTGAGTGAAAAGGGTGGGGATTTGATTGTGGGGGATTTGAGTATTGTCCGTGACGCCACCCACGGTTGTGGTGATATTGATGACACCACCGCTGCTCTAGACGGGGATCCCGGGAGCGGTGACAGGGAGCAGCTTTGTTGTTAGTTCTCCCCTCCGTGGGTAGGGGGTTGGTTGTCCCGGGGCCCGGTGATGGGGTAGGAGTAGATGGCAGGCGGGTTACAGGGCCTGGTGAGGTGCAGGGTCGCGGGGGCAGCGCTGTGCCACACGGCACGGTGGTACTCACTCAGCCAATGATGAGGACACAGTTCTCGGTAAAACACACGGCTGGATGGACGGGTCCCACAGATGGCTGCGGTGTTGTTTCTCCCGGTAGGTTGATGGTGACTGCCTTTCCCTGCACCTATGTACGGTAAATGGTTCCAATGGGTTCCCACCGGTAACCCGCTCCCCGGCTTGGATGTGGGCCGGAGGAGCCCCTTTTGCCCGCAGGCTCTGGCCCTGGGAACGGTAGCCTTGGCGGTGGCTGTGTTTCCCTCTCACGGTTGGACTGTTGCCTTCTGTCAGGACTTGGCTGCTGGGAAACCCAGGAGAATCCCTTCGCTGGCGGATTTGGCAAATTCACGGCGACTCCTAGCCTTGCCGGGGTCCGTAAGCCCCTGCCAGATGGTGCTGACTTCTCTTTGTGTACCGTCCGGTACCGCCGGGCCACCGCCCGTCCACGGTCCTTACGGTAGACTCCGATAGGCCACTCCTGTCTGCCAACCTTGCTGTACCGCCCGGGCCACACACCCGGACGCTGTCAGTTAGTTGCTCCACTACCACTTTCCTTCCTTCCACTTTCGCCTCCTGAACTGAACTCCTGGTTTTCCCGCCTCCAGGACTGTGAACTCCTCGGTGGGCGGGGCCAACCGCCTGGCCCACCCCCCTGGTGTGAACATCAGCCCCTGGAGGAAGGCAACAAGGGTTTGTTTCTGACTTTGGTGTGCCTGACCGGGAGTGTGGGGTGTGTGGGTGTTGTTCTCTGTGGCCCCTGGCTTGTCCAGGGCGCCACATTATACACCCCATAAAATTCCATCACAATCATCCTCCAGCATCGCATTCACCACCAAATCCCACCAAAAGCATTCCCATAGAATTGCACACCCCCTAAAATCCCATTAAAAGCATCCCACCTCGCATTGGAGACGCCCAAAATCCCAACACAGGTATCATAGATCTCTAAAAATCCACAGGGATACCTACATCATTATAGAGCCACAAAATCCCACCACAGGCATCCCCCAGCATCACCACCCCAAAGAAAACTCCCACGACAGGCACCTCTACAACATCACACCCCCACAAAATGATATCACACCAGTTCTGCCAGCATTGTATACCCCATAAATCCCACAACAGAACCCCTACAGCATTGCACCTCCACCCCCACCAAATCCCAACAGAGGTATCCTCATAGCATTATAGACCCTTAAAATCCCACCACATGCATCCTTCCAGCATTGTACTGTGACGCCCTGGCCTATAAGGTCGTCACAGGGTATTGTGCAATCTTTTCTTCTGCACAGTATCCACCTCCTCCTTGGTTACAAACCCCCTAACCATTGGTGTTGCCAAGAACAGCTAATTAAAAATCCTAAGAACACTTTGCACCACACCCACCAGACACACCAGTGGAGGGCCTGAGTGGAATAGGGTCGCCCACTTGGGGGGTTGGTAAGGGAGGGTCAGGAGTGTCAGGAGACAGTCAGATAAGCAGTGACTCTCGAGAGGAGAGGTCACAGAGTGGTGAAATGTTGGAGGAGAGAACAGGAGCTGGGCTCCTTGAGACTACTAGGTGGCAGACGTTGGTCTAGACCTCGTAGGAGCTGGACCCTGGTTGCAGGGGATCGTGACAGGGGGCACGGTCTGTCGAGTAGGACAGCCAACAGCCTTGTGCCATCACCGGGCAGGGGCCAGGTCACGACGGGGTACGTGGACTCTAGGTCAAGAAGAAGCTTCAAGCGTCTTGACAATTTACCCGATGAGGATGGAGCCTTCAAGATCCGTTCACCACCTGCTCCAAAATCGGGGTACTAGCGCAACGAGGGGGTAGGACTTGCCACTCACACGGTCCAGAAAATCCCAAGCGTGAACCCTGAGAACAAGCTCACCCAGTTAGCCATACTGGTGAGCGGGACCCGACTAGTTTCATACTATAGGAACCAACTAGAGGACAAGGTGCCAAGGAAAAGGTCACAGACTAACAGGTAACACCAACGGGCACGGGGCCCAGGCATGCTCCCTCCAAGTGGCAATGGTGTCCAGAACTTTGGTTTACCACGGTTGTCGGTGTCAGTGTTATTGGACTGAGTGAGTACACAAACTACCCTCCGACCGTCCCAATGGCACCCTTCCCATCACCATCACCGAGTCCCGGGGCATTCCCCCTACCCGTGGAGGGGTTAAACATCTGGCTGCCCCCACCATCGCCACTGGGTACTCCCCATTGCAGCGGTGATACTCCATCTCACCATGCACCACGGGTGGCATCACAAACTGTCCATACAAACCCCTGTAAATACCCCCCCTTTACTTCAGAGTGGCTGCGCGACCCCGACCCCTGGGTCCCGAGACCCCTCGAGCCACCACGAATCCGGATCCGAGCAGCGGCGGCAGGCTGCTGACGCGCGGTGGCACAGTACACTCCCCAAAATCCACCATAGGTATACTTCTGCATTATAGACTCCAGAAATCCAACTAAAGGTATCCCCCTGTATTATAGCCCTCACAAATCCCATTTCTGGCATCTCCCCAACATTATAGATCCCCTTAAAGCCCCCAGAAACATACCCACAGCAGCATAGATCCGCAATTCCTACCACAATTTGTCCTTCTTCACCTGTATCTTCTCATTGATGTATTGAACGAGGGCTAAAGTTGGAAAGCGTGCGTCACATCTCTCCTGATGCCCAACCATTCTGTCAAATGGCGACCAATAATGACACCAACAACATGTGACGGAATTGACATCAAACCTACCAGGAGATCACACGTTCTAGCATCTAACATATATATTGTACATGGCGGCCTCTTTAGGGCATGCACAGTGCAAACTGGCAGAAAGTTTAAAAAAATCACGGATGGTGCTTTTTTTTTATGCGCTTATGCGTTTTACTGGCAACCCAGCCAGGAGGCCAAATCCGGCCAACTACACCATTTAATGTGGCCCGCAGGCTGGGTTGCCAGTAAAACTCGCTGGCCTTGTGTTTGGCGCCTGTAGTCATGTGACATGTATAATTCTAATATTTGACTATTGAAACTACTGTGTGAAAAAATGTAAAATGTTTGTAAAATGCACAAACCTTGTGAGGTAGACACTTCCATTTAACGTTCAGGATGCAAAGATGCAAAAAAACTCAGCACTTTGACCAGATCCGTAGAAATTCAATCCAAAACTTCATGCTTTCTATGAATTATTATTATTTTTATTATTATTTATTATTATAGCACCATTTATTCCATGGTACTTTACAAGTGAAAAGGGTATACATAAAAACAAGTACAACAATCATTAACAATACAAAAGAGACAGGCACAGGAGGATAGAGGACACTGCCGTGAGGGCTTACAGTCTACAGGGAGTGAGTGAGGATACAATAGGTGAGGACAGAGCTGGTTGTGCAGTGGTGTACTGGACTGAGGGTTCTTGCAGGTTGTTGACTTGTCGGAAGAGGTGGGTCTTCAGGTTCCTCTTGAAGCTTTCCACGGCGGGAGAGAGAGTCTGATATGGGAGGCACGGGATAAATTTTGTGTACGATTGAGGGGAGAGGAGATAAGGCAGGAGTAGAGAAGAATATCTTGTGAGGATACTAAGTAAGTACCAGGAGACTAGGTCACAGATGTAGGGAGGAGACAGGTTGTCGATGGTTTTGTATGCCATGGTTAATGTTTTGAACTGGAGTCTGGGCAATGAATCCCTATGCCTATATGTATATCTTCACAAAATTACTAGAACTAAAAAATATAAAATCTGTCCAATTAAAAAGTATGTAATCATTGCTGCCAGAAACCTACTGAAGCCCAGCATGTATGTCTTGTTTGTGCACCTATGAAGGCCTGCTTCCACCATAAGAGATAGCTACATTTCCAATACATGGCCTTAGTAAAATATCTCAGTGAATTGTCCAAGTGTTCAAGTAATCTAAAAGGTCTGAAAAACAATGTAAAAAGGAGTTTCCATAGATCTAAAAAAATATAAAAGTAACACAAAAATGTGAGTCACCCTACTTTTCCAATTCTGTAATTAAAAAGAATCGACCAAATTAAGAAAAAGAAATGTATTTGTTATCGCTGAATGCATAATAGTCAGGAAATATTATTTATTTCACAAAGTGAAAAGCGTAAAAAGAAGGACTCCAGCTGTGAAGTGTATGTTGTAGTTGCGTTTATAGTGTAATAATTCACAGGCTTATATAATCTGGTATGGTGATCATTTTATGTCTTTCCAAAAATACTGAACCTTCAGAGATTAATCATTTATTTCCGTTTACTTGACTAATGCAAACTAAGCAAGGTTATTCATTGCTAGCGCTATTCCTCCATACTGTATTGCAAGAAGAAAGTGTAGATGAACAGACACAGGTGGAAGACCACGGGAATATAGAGTCAAATCAGTCAGTATAATCGATCTCTCCATATAACAAGAACTATCTCTGTGAAATTGCATATATAGTTGTAGCTTTACAAGACAAATCTAAGATATTGCATTATTTCATGTAGCAGCAGGATTTTTGGGTCCTCAGATATAGGGACTTATGACTGCTATCTCGATACACATATATACAGTATACAATAATAATGATTCAACCCCCATTGTAAATTTAGGTTTATTAACAAAATTTCCAAACATTTTTATTTTTGCAATAAACCAATCAAACAAGAACAATTTAAATAGCTCAATATTACTAATATATCAATTGGTTTCTCCAAATTAATCAAAATATAACACTTTCAATATTATCTAAACCCTTCATGACAAGTATTGGTATTCTTAGTAAAGTTCTTTTGACTGCTGCAAATGTGATATACAGCCAGACAGCAGCTTCTGGCAGTGTTCCTGAAGAATATTAGCCCATTCTTTATGATCTATAGCCTTCAGTTAATTAACATTCTTGATTTGTCTTCAGAGTTTTTTGAAAAAAAGTTAAAAGAATAGATCATTGCCTTACACAAACAAGGACACAGATATAAAAGAGAGCAAAGGCATTGAACCTTCCTCAGATCCAGCTAGCAGCAGAGTTCACAAATTCAAAGTTAAAGGTTCTGTCCACTACTCTGACAAACCTTCTCATTGAGCATCTTAGCCCCTGGTAAAATAACAGGACTTATTCTCATCTCCGCTGCCCGCACTGTACCAGTGGGGTTAACACTCACTCTCCCAGGGCTCATGTGACGCTGTTATGTCATGCTATCGGTGCGCCCAATCAGCGCTGGCTTCACTTTCCCCACCTTTGGACAAATCGAACATCAAGAGGAAGTTAGCTCTGCTTCTGGCCACTCACTTACTCTTGATGTTTTACTTGCTCAAAGAGTGAAGCCCACACTGATTGGGTGAAGAGCTTACTTGACGTAGCAAACTCACATGAGCATCAAGAGAGCGAGTGCTAACACCGCTGGAACAGTGCTAACACCAGAGGGGAGGATCAGTGTTGTAATTTTACTGGGGGGCAAACCTGCTTATTCAGAAGGGGTTGTGCAAATAGTGGACAATATCTGTAAAGAAGCTAAAACTCTACCTGTATGTGGCAAACAGTTGAAGCTATCACCAGCTACTCTCTGTCACGCCAGAGCGAGGACCACTTGGTGTGCGGCACAAGAGGGCATGTATGTAAGCGTGCTCAAGGCAGTATCCATGGATGAGGGACTCTGTTTCCTAGGCCCGGTACGCTACGGAATTGAGGAGGTTTTGTGTGTGTGGGTGGGATGACGCCATTACCATGAACATCTTCAGCTCCAGACCTGGGGAGTCTTGTTCCTTATTAAAACACTCATTCTTCAGGATAAGAATACGAGATGAGATGTTACAAACAGAGCACACTTTGCCGGGCAGACAACTTTGGTACATAGGACAGCAGGCAGTATAATTCATCTTAATTTTTGTACAGCACAAAGGCACATTCTTAACAGCTCCCGGCATTCTACTTTTGTATGGTAAACAGGACAAATGAGGGCACCGCCTTCCTTTCTTCACATCAGGTCAATGTGCAACGCTATGGCCCCAGCACCCAGGTAATTTATATTAGTCCTCTCCCTACAGTATCGGGACCCAAGGGTCAGTAGGTTTCACTGGGTCCCCAGCCAACTACTACAGACAGTGATTCCATCCAAAGGTTACTCCTTGAGCGGTTACCTTCTTTTCATTTTCAGAATAGACAGAACCTTTCTTTTCCAGGCTCCAACTTTCACTCCTTGCTACACTGGCTGCTTTTTGTCCAGGACTACTTGCCTACAGGTTGTAACCACTTACTCCTGTATTCACTTATGATGCCACTAACGTTTCTCTTGGTTCTTGCTTCATGGTACTTTCCAGCACTTCATTCCTCGGCTACTCTCAACCAGCATGCTTCCCACTCTTCACACTACACACTATGCACTAAACCAGTAAATACATTTTCCTAAAACAGCTCACACTCTGCTCCACCTCCCTGTATGGCTAGGCTTAGCCCTTCACTAGCCTAAAGGAATCTAGTCCTATCCATTGGGAACCAGTGACCTTGTGTAACGCCTGCTTGGATCAACAGACTCAGGTGGGATGTAATGGACAGACTAGAGGGAAGCCACTCACCAAGCAGGACCCCCAGAACCCTGAAACCCTTTAACCCCTATACAGGGATTTGGAATTACACAGGGCTCTGGAGATTACTACCTGTGGAAGGCTGCAGTCCGATGAGAGTAGTCGTCAGGCAGGGTCAAACCAGGAATAGCAGAACAGGGACAGAATTGGCAGACAAGGATGTAATCAGAAAATGCAGCAGAGGTCAAATCCGGATCGGGCAGTGAGGCGCAAAAACAGCAGGCAGAAGGGTAGTCAGAAAACACGCAGAAGTCAGTACACAGGAATCACAAAACAGAATAGGGGGGATCAGGAGCCAGGAAATCAGAACTATCTCTGGCAGAGGTGAGCAGACAGGAGGGGAGCTAAGAAGGGAGTGGTGTCTTCCCATTGGCTGTAGCTGAACGCTGGCAACTTCAGCTGGAAGACACACACCACCCACAGTCAGCCAGTGGTACTGCAGATCCCAAGATAACCCAGCCCAGTGGATGATCGGAGCCTGCACCCACCGATGCCGCTGGCATCGACTCCTCTCCCATCACCAGCACCATCCACGGCAGGAACATGGCGTCGCCTGGTGATCGGAGCAGAAGTCGCTGGAGCGGACTCCGGTGGTGACGTAACAGTACCCCCCCTCCACGAGGGGCCTCCGGACCCTCAAAACCCGGCTTGCCAGGAAACTGGAGGTGACGCCGGACCAGACCCTTAGCATGAATATCGCTCGCAGGGACCCATGACCTCTCCTCAGGGCCGTAACCCCTCCAATGCACCAAATACTGTACCGCCCCTCTGACAAAACGGGAATCAAGTATTCTCTGCACCTCATACTCCAAGTTACCTTCAACCAAAACAGGAGGAGGAGGGGCACTGACCGGGTTAATGGGGACACGATTCAACTTGAGGAGGGACTTATGGAACACATTCGATATCTTAAAGGATGGGGGGAGTTGCAGGCGGAAAGCTGTGGGATTAATTACTTCGATTATCTCGTAAGGTCCAATAAATTTCGGACCCAGCTTAGCAGAAGGGACTTTGAGTTTAATATTCCGTATAGATAACCATACATTGTCCCCAACTCCAAGGCTAGGGCCTTTGGAACGTCTCCTATTAGCAGAGGAGGCTTGACAAACCTTTGCCCTTTTCAAGTTCTCTTTCACTTCAGACCAGATAGCCTTCAGTTTGTCCACAGTTGATTCAGCCTCAGGAGTATCCACCACAGCGGAAGAAAAAGAACCAAAACGTGGCTACAACCCTAAATTGCAGAAAAAGGGGGTAGTCTTGATGGATTCCTGATACTGATTATTGATGGCGAACTCAGCTAGCGGCAGATATTCCACCAAGTCAGACTGACGGTCAGACACATAACACCGGAGATATTGTTCAAGGGTTTGATTGGAACGTTCAGTCTGACCATTGGTCTCGGGGTGGTAGGCAGATGAAAAAGATAGCTCTATATTGATTTTTTTACAAAACGCCCTCCAGAATTTCGAGACGAACTGTGTTCCTCGGTCAGAAACAATATTTTCTGGAACCCTGTGTAACCGCACAATATGCCTCATAAACAACTTGCTAAGAGTTTCAGAATTGGGTAATCCGGACAGAGGAACAAAATGACACTGTTTGCTGAATCTATCCACTACTACCCAGATACAAGTCTTCCCTTCTGAGGGTGGAAGGTCAGTGATGAAGTCCATGGAGAGATGTGTCCAAGGGCTTACTGGAGTAGGTAGGGACTGGAGAAATCTGGCAGGGCGGGTACGGGGTGCCTTCGCTCGAGCACAAGTTTCACAAGCCAGTATATATTCCTTACAATTTTTCGCTACGGTTGGCCACCAAAAATTCCTGGTTACTAGTCGGAGGGTATTGCCTATACCAGGGTGGCCTGCAAGCACAGAATTGTGGGATTCCTGGAGTATCCATAGGCAAAGTGAGGGGGCGACAAACAGTTTATGGACAGGAGTGGTTTTAGGAGCTTGGTCTTGGGTATTATGGACTTCTTCTAGCAAATCTAAGGAAACAGAAGACATAATAATGCCTTTAGCTAAAATATGCACTGGTTCAGAGTTTTCAGACTGAGAGAGACAGAAGCTACGGGAAAGTGCATCCGCTTTTGTGTTCTTGGTACCGGGCCAGAATGTTACCACAAAATCAAATCTGGAGAAGAACAATGCCCACCTAGCTTGCCTAGGATTGAGTCTCTTAGCAGATTCCAGATAAGTGAGGTTCTTATGGTCTGTGATGACTGTGACCTTATGTTTGGTGCCTTCGAGGAAGTGGCACCATTCCTTGAAGGCCCATTTAATTGCCAACAGCTCACGATTACCAATGTCATAGTTTCTCTCTGTGGGAGAAAACTTGCGGGAAAAGAAGGCACAAGGACGAAGCTGAGTGAGAGAAGGAGTACCTTGTGATAGCACCGCTCCCACTCCGTCCTCAGATGCATCAACTTCTACAATAAACGGACGCATAAGGTCAGGCTGAACCAGAATAGGTTCTAAGGAAAAACATTCTTTTAATGTAGAAAAGGCATGGATCGCCTCTGGCTTACAATTAACCACATCAGCCCCCTTTTTAGTCAAATCGGTGAGGGGTTTGGCAATTTTGGAAAAATCTCTAATAAATTTGCGATAATAATTAGCAAACCCAAGGAAACGCTGCAAGGCTTTCAGAGACTTGGGTTGCACCCACTCCTTAATCGGTTGAAGCTTAGAGGGATCCATGCGGAAGCCTTCTGCAGACAAAATATAACCCAGGAAATTAACCTCTGCCTCAAAAAAACACATTTCTCATATTTAGCAAATAGGGAGTTCTCCCTGAGTCTCTGGAGTACAGTGCATACATGTTGGATATGTGACGTAGCATCAGGAGAATAAATCAGGATGTCATCCAGATAGACCACCACATATTGACCACAAATATCTCTGAAAATGTCATTAACAAAGTTATGAAAAACAGCCGGCGCATTACTTAACCCAAAAGGCATTACCAAGTACTCATAGTGTCCCTCTGGAGTGTTAAATGCCGTTTTCCACTCATCTCCTTCTCTGATGCGGATTAGGTTATATGCTCCCCTGAGATCCAGCTTGGTGAACCACCGGGCTCCTATGAGCTGGTTAACTAGATCAGGGATGAGTGGCAGAGGGTACTGATTCTTTACGGTAATAGCATTAAGTTCACGGTAGTCAATACAAGGTCTGAGGCCACCGTCTTTTTTATCAACGAAAAAGAATCCAGCGCCGACTGGTGACCTGGATGGTCTGATAAACCCTCTCTGCAGACTGTCTGCTTTATAATCTTTCATGGCCTGACGCTCCGGACCAGAAAAATTATACATTTTACCCTTGGGGAGTCGGGAATTGGGGACCAAATCTATGGGGCAGTCATAATCTCTGTGCGGAGGTAATTTTTCAGATTCAGATACAGAAAACACATCAGCAAATTCCCTGAATGCATAAGGTATGAAGATAGGTTCAGCTCTAGTCAGGTTAACAGATAAAGACAATCACGTCTCCTGACACTCAGGGCTCCAGCGCACAATCTCACCCTGGTGCCAGTCTATGACCGGGTTATGTTGCGCAGCCATGGCATGCCCAATACAACTGTAAACATCAGATTCTCAAGAACAAAAAATGGCACAGATTCTACATGCAGAGCCCCAACCAGCATGGAGATCTCTGGAGTTACAAAAGTAACCACACCCTGAGTGAGAGGGGTACTATCAATGGCAGATATTCTAATAGGTGCATTCAACCTTAGCAAAGTCAAACCCAGCTCTTTTGCTACAATAGTGTCTATAAAATTAGATGCAGAGCCACAATCAACAAAGGTCTGCAGCCGTACAGATTTTCCCTGGTGAGACAATGAAACAGGTACCATTAACCTCATAGGGTCTGCAGGGAGTACCTGGGTTCCTGAGTGGGTATCCTGGGGCTCAATGAGGTGATGCTGCTGCCTTGGAAGTGATTGCCTCTGAGATCCAGGCTCTTCATGTTTGGCTCCACAACGTGATCTGCTCCCTTGCTGTCGACGGGACTCTGGACACGATGAGGTAGGTGCTGCAGGGGCTAGAACCTGAGCAGACCTGAGATCCTGCACTTGCTGTGTAAGTCCATGAACAAGGCCAGAAGGGTGTGCACCTGGTTTAGCACAGCATGGAAAGAATCCATTTTTTTTTCTCTCCTTGTTAGATGGGCCAGAAATAATGTAACGCCTGCTTGGATCAACAGACTCAGGTGGGATGTAATGGACAGACTAGAGGGAAGCCACTCACCAAGCAGGACCCCCAGAACCCTGAAACCCTCTAACCCCTATACAGGGATTTTGAATTACACAGGGCCCTGGAGATCACTACCTGTGGAAGGCTGCAGTCCGATGAGAGTAGTCGTCAGGCAGGGTCAAACCAGGAATAGCAGAACAGGGACAGAATCGGCAGACAAGGACGTAATCAAAAAACGTAGCAGAGGTCAAATCCGGATTGGGCAGCAAGGTACAAAAACAGCAGGCAGAAGGGTAGTCAGTAAACACGCAGAAGTCAGCACACAGGAATCACAAAACAGAATAGGGCGGATCAGGAGGCAGGAAATCAGAACTATCTCTGGCAGAGGTGGGCAGACAGGAGGGGAGCTAAGAAGGGTGTGGTGTCTTCCCATTGGCTGTAGCTGAACGCTGGCAACTTTAGCTGGAAGACACACACCACCCACAGTCAACCAGTCGTACTGCAGATCCCAAGATAACCCAGCCCAGTGGATGATCGGAGCCTGCACCCACCAATGCCGCTGGCATCGACTCCTCTCCCATCACCAGCACCATCCACGGCAGGAACATGGCGTTGCCTGGCGATCGGATCAGAAGTCACTGGAGCGGACTCCAGTGGTGACATAACACCTTGTGTGGCTGATTTCTACACTGCAGCTCACACCACTTGACCCTTTGACATATTATACCTTACAATAACATCATTGTAACTCACACTATGTCACACCTTACACAATACTACACACATAGTCAACACAGTACACTACTATGTAAACATCATTGGTGTTTTCAGGGGGTCACGGGACCATTGATCCTCACGCTTATATCCCTCCTCTCTTTAACAATGGCTGTCTTCAGCCATTCTAGAATCTACAAGACACCAAAAACTGCATAAAACAGGCATAAAATAACTATCAACGTTATTCTTCTCCAGCATCCTGACATCTTCTCATTTCAGGTCGTCCTGACCTTGGTCCCACTAGGTTGGGTCCCTGGATGCCACAACAGTTTAAGCTCATGTAAATAAAAGCCCTCAGTTCTACACAGCAGCTGTCCTGGAACATCCACCGGTACAATCCTTCAGGTTACTGACCCAGCTGGAACATTTGGTGGTCAGTTGCCCCTCACTCCTTTAACAACAGTCCTTATGGCTGGGACACAGTCCCTCAGGGGCAAAGTTCAGAACGATTTTTGTGCAAAGTCCAAAGGGGCGTTTTTAGGGCACACTCACTGTCAACTGTTGAGGTTGAGTCCTTGACTGATGGATATCTTCCTCCAATCACACTGATGCCTCCAGAGCCAGTCTTAACCCCGGCAAGTCCAGTTCATAAGGCTTTAAGTCCATCCACCCTAACAAGGTGGTGCACAACAGTCCCAAAACTTGGGGAGAAGAAAAACCAAAAACATAGTTCAGGCGCACTCGGCCATGATAGGCATCAATTTCATCCTTCTCAAACAGATAAACAGAACTCACACAGGTCTCTTACGGCCAATCGGGCTTCAGCACACAGCCCGAACCAATGGTCTCCCGCCTCCAACTAACAGTCCCTTTTTGAAACATTCCTTAACTATCACACACCTCTTCTGGCCTTGGAGGACTTAGTTTTGTCCTCTACTAGGGGTCCTCTCACTCAGCTAGTTCACGAGTCATCCAGACTCTGGTGATGATGATATTGTCGTCCCACCAACAAAGGTCATAGTCCTCTACACCACTTGGAGAATAGCAGATTCCCAAGCATTCGAGAGTGCCTCCAGGATTGTTTTCTGTGCAACACTTTCATCTGCACTGCAGTTACAGCGTCCCTGTCAATGTCCACCTGCCACAGGTTGATCCTCAGCCTCCAGACGGACATCTTCTTCCTGAAGTTTTCCTTGCTCCCTGCATACCTTTTCCAATACTGGGGGCTCTCAAACCTCGTGTTCTGGTCACAAGTCTATGTTCTCCAGGGCCGACATCTCTGCGAAGACTGTCGGTGCAACATTTTCCCCCTTGGGGGCTCTCATAGTTGTAGGGACTGCCTCTTCTTTGTAGCCTCCTATTAGGCTCACCTTTTCTACCATCTAGGGTCTGCACTAGATCCAGACTTCACTGTAAATGAGGCCAGTGCTGTATGTGGGACGACGCTACAGTTGTTACACAAGGAACCGATGGCTCTGCTCCTGATTGCCTCTGTTAGCGATGATTGCCCGTGACCTCTGAGGCCATTAGGTGAAGTAAGTCTCCCATCCTCAATTCCATCTTTGCATGGCACTGCTCGATGGGTATGGGGGGCCCCTCATACATCGAGATCTGTATGCAAAATGGCAGCTAGGCGATGCATACTTACTGTGTGTCTGACTCATGATCTTCCAATGCCAGAGTCCTGTCATGTCACTCACCCATTTCGTTGACCAAACCCACAGCCACACCCTTCTCACTCCCATGGGCTGATCGCCTTTCCAAGCTCTCGGAAACCGTTCACATTCACGCTGAGCCAGACTCCGGCTTTTGAGACCACATGTCGCCACTATCTTGGGATCCACGCTGCAGTTCACCATTTTAAGTTGCACAGTTTCAGTCACTATTTTCTCTGTGACACTGTTCACTAGCATCGAATCCATATATGGCACTATCTTTGGCCGCCATACTTTGGGCTCTCCTTTTTCCACATCACGGGTCAAATGTTCACCACAGAAGATGTAAAGGAAAGCCCTGATGATAGGGAGAGGGGTCAACACCTAAACTCACCTGTGTTTGATCCCTGAGCTCCCTAACATCACTAGTGCACTAGTGTCTAGACAGGTCCTTCCTCCCATGTGTGACCACATGCCTAGGCACTAGCTGTCCCTGGACTAGCCCTGTCTAGTGCAAGGGCCTGTGAGACTCTAGTTTTACTTCTAGTAAAAAAGACAACATGAGGAAGGGGAACAAAGAAAGGAAACAAAACCATAGAATTCCAATTCTTCTCCAGAGATAGATTTCACCTCATGTGCTACAATTTTCACCACTGCTTTTTCCAAAGACAGCTCCTTCTCAAGTCATCTTTGAATGAATTACAGCCATCATACCATGGAGTGAAGAGTGGATATTTATAGCAGAAGGGAGTGGCTGCAGCTGAGATTACAACTACCTGTTTAATCATAGAAGGGTAAAAAAAAGAACTAAAAACTGTACCCCGCAAACTACTCAAAATCATATCCAGAAAGTATATTAACCCTTTAATTGCTTCAAAGGAACTAAAGCAATGTGAAATTAAAAAATGAAAACGTTACTTGTTCCCCTAGAAATGATATTTTAGTTCCAGATTTAGCATTTTCTCAAGAGTAACAAAATAAAATGCACCATACAATTTGTTGTGCAATTTCTCCTCAGAACAATGATTCCCCATGTGTGGTGGAAATCTACTGTTTTGGTAAACGGCAGGTGCTTGGAAATGAAAACGTGCTATTTGAATTGTAGAACACAAAATTGTCTGGAATATATAGTGGACGCCGTGTCATTTTTGGAGAGCCCCGATGTGCCTAAACAGTGAGCCTCCCCTACAAGTGACCCCATTTTGGAAACTAGACCCTCAAGGAATTTATTTAGTTGTGTGGTGGGCATCTTGAACCCCAAGGTGCTTTACAGAACTTTATAACTTTGAGCTTAGAAAATGAAAAAATACATTTTTACCACAAAAATGTTGCTTTATCCGCAAATCTTTCATTTTCACAAGATTAACAGGAGAAAATGCACAACACAATTTGTTCAGCAATTTCTCCTGAGTATGCTGATACCCCATATGTTGTGGAAATCTACTGTTTGGGCGCACCATTTTACTTTTTAAGTGCTAAATTGGTTGAAATTGTTAGCGGAAGCCATGTCGCATTTGGACAGCCATCCCCCAAAAGTGACCCCATATTGGAAATTAAACCCCTCATGGAATTTATCTAGATGTTTGGTGAGCACCTTGAACCTCTAAGTGCTTCACAGAATTTGATAATGTTGAGTTGTGACAATGGAAAAAACAAATTCTTACCACTAAATTCTTGCTTTAACCCAAAATCTTTTCATTTTCACAAGGGTAACAGAAGAAAATGAAACATACAATTTGTTGTGAAATTTCTCCTGAATAAGCAGATACCCCATGAGTGATGAAAATCTACTGTTTGGGTGCATGGCAGGACTCAGAAGAAATGGAGCACCTTTGAATTGTAGAGCGCAAAATTGTCTAGAGTAGATAGCGAATGCCATGTCATTTTTGGAGAGTCCCTCATATGCCTAAACAGTGAACCTCCCCTACAAGTGACTTCATTTGGAAACTAGACCCCCTCATAGAATTCATATAGAGCAGTGTTTCCCAAACTCAAGTCCTCATGGCCCCCAACAAGTCATGTTTTCCGGATTTCCTTACTATTGAACAGGTGAGGGAATCATTATCAAGGCATCACCTGTGCTATATGAAGGAAATCCTGAAAACATGATCTGTTGGGGGTTGTGAGGACTGGAGTTTGGGAACCACTGATCTAGAGGTTCATGAGCATCTTGAACCCCCAGGTGCTTCACAGAATTTGATAACGTTGAGCATTGAAGATGAAAAAAAATACATTTATAAGCACTGAAATGTTGATTTATCCCCAAATTTTTCATCTTCACAAAAGGTAACAGGAGATAATGGACCCTATAATTTGTTAAGCAATTTTTTTTGAGTACGACAATACCCAATATGTGGTTGAAAACTATTTTTGAGATACAGTAAAAAGTAAAGAAGGAAAGGAGCTCTATATTTGAGGTCATATTTATTTGGAATGATTTGTGGGTGCCATGTTAGATTGGCAAAGCCTCTGACATACCTACACAGTGAAGCTTATCTAGATGTTTGGTGATCACCTTGAATCCCCAGGTGCTTCACAGAATTTTATAACTTTGAGCCGTGAAAATGAAACAATACAATTTTAACCACAAAAATGTTGCTTTAACCTCAAATTTTTCATTTTCATTAGGGTAACAGGAGATAATGGACCATACAATTTGTTGTGCAATTTCTCATGAGTATGCCAATACCCAATATATTTTGAAAACTAGCTTTGAAGCACAGTACAAAGTGAAAAAGGGAAAAAGCACCATATTGGAGTGCATATTTAGTTGGAATGGTTTGGGGCTTTCATGTCACATTGACAAAACACTCGAGGTGTCATATCAGCAGTAATCTCCAACAAATGACCCATTTTACAAACTGAACCCCTCAATGAATTCATCTAGAGCTGCAGTGAACATATTAACACTACAGGTGTGTCACAAAATGTTATACTATTGGGAGATGAAGAAAAATAATTACATTTTTACCACTAAAATGTTTAAATCCCAAATTTTCAACCGTTACAAGGGGGAATATATAAAAAAGTTTGCATAATATGTAACATAATTTTCCTGAACGTGGCAATACCCCACATGCACCCCTGGGCTTGTGAGGTAGGGAGTGCAAATTGATTTTTGGAGCACAAATTTTCCTAGAATAGTTTGTGGACTCCATTTGCAGACCCCAGTAAGTGCCAGAACAGCAGAAACCCCCCTAAAGTAACCAACGTTTGGAACTTACACACCTCTGGGAGTTCTTCTACAGGTGTAGTGACAATTTAGTCTCTGGAAAACACCCATGGAGTCAAACACAGTGAATGTTCTAGAATTAAAAATGGCAAATAAGCTATTGTCATGCCCAGTACATTGTATTGAGGTTTACCCAGGAGAGCTGCAGAGGACTGGTGTTCGCGGACACCATCCAGGGCTCAACAACCAGGGAGGCACATAAGCATACCCAGCAGGCCGTAGGGGAGGCATTCAGGTTTCGGACGCTGCCATGTCCAACCCCACCAGCTCAGCCATGGGACGTGGACCAGAGAGGAGTTACGACCGCAGCAGTAAATGGATGCTACAGGATCTGTGCCAGAGGCGAAAGATTATCTACTGGAACGCTGAAACTCGGTTGGACTTGATTCAAAAATTAGTCCATTGGGATGCCCAGAATGATGCAGGGGACAATGAGGATCCCGCCGATATTGACCCGGAGGATTTAATCTATGTGCCACATCATGGATCTAGTGACAATCGGGAATCAACTTAGTCCAAAATGGCCCAAGCCACAGCGTTGTTGACTGCATTGGGGCCTAAATCCTCAAGAGAAGAGAGAGCTTGGGTTCTGGAATATGTTTATGGAGTGCCAGCTGCCGTACTGCTAGCACCAGCCGCTCGAGACGGATGGTCCCGCTACCCAGCAGCAGCTGCACCAAAACAAAGGGGCCGCATGCTTGGAGCCCTTCTGCCACTCCAACCAGTCAACATATGCCGAGATGAACCAACGAGACCTGAGGAATGCTACTCCCAAGAAACACCAATAGCTGAGGAAGTGGTTTATCCAGTCCACACCCTACGGCAGGCCGGACACCGTACACCAGCCAAACTCCATCCCCACATCCAGACGGTCAAGGTTGGTGATTTACAGGCTCAGGGACTTTGAGACATTGGATCTTCCATCACTCTGGTAAGCCCAGTTATTGTTTCCCCAGAAGACCATTTACCAGATTCCCAATTATCCATCTCCCTGGCTGAGGGCCAGCGCTCAGACGTCCCTCTGGCATGTGTGCAGTTGGACCTAAGGACCAACCAGGGAGAGGTCGAGGTGGAGCTTGTGGATAGCCTCCCCACACCTGGTCTTTTGGGGACCAACCAGGAAGTGATCGATGTGTGGATTGTGAACAGCCTCCCCATACCGGTCATTGTGTAGACTGACCAGAGCAAGGCTGATGTGGAGCTTATGAACAGCATGCCCACCTCTGGTATTTTGGGAACTAACCAGGAAGCGATCGATGTGGGACTTGTGAACAGTCTCCCTATACCTGTCATTGTGGAGACTGACCAGAGTAAGGCTGATGTGGAGCTTATAGACACTGTCCCCACACCAGTTACTTTGGAGTCTGACCAGGAAGAGGTCCATATGGAGTTTATGGACAGCCTCCCCACACCTGTTGTTTCGGGGACTAGCCAGAAGGAAGTTGAAGTGGGGTTCATAGATGGCCCCACCAAGCCTATTATTTTGGATACCATTCAGAGGGAAGTGAAAGTGGGGCTTGGGGATTACCTGCTCACAACAGTCATTTTGGAGAATGACCTAGGACAAGGACTATCCAGTGAGTTTGAAGCAGCCATCACCCACTTCCAAGCCAAGCAGGACCCTGATGTGGATCTTTCTAACATCTTTTCCAAGGATAATTCACATTCCCAGTCTCCAGCATCCACTTCTGAGCCAAGAACCGTGAGTAAGCCTAACCACACTGTGGCTATTGACTGGGGAAAGATTGATAGTAAGAAATGTATGCAAGCCCAACTCATGGACCCCACCGTAGTGCTTGTCCGCAATATGGCTGCTCAACTTGGGGGAGGTAATCAGGGGGAGATATATAGATGCGAGCCTCTGTTGATAACCTCACCATTAAATAGGACAATGCCATCAAGAGGAGAAGGGTGATCGGAAGCCTATCATGTCTGGCTAATATTAAGAAGGGTGAGGAATGTGACCCAATGCCTCTCATGGGTTAAAGTTTCTTAAAATTCAGCCAGACGTCATTGTTCTTCTGTGTGCTATCTCATGTTTGCTTAGGTATTGTTTCTCCAGACTCTTCCAGTAATCATTGTATTGTAGTTGTGTATTGCTAATGTAATTACCTTAATAGTCATTGTCTAGTCTGTGCATTCCAGACTACATGTATACCCTCAGTCTTTCTGTAGACATCATTTGGATGAACATTGTCCATGCAGCTTGAGATTCATCCAATGGGAGAGGCGATCTTGTCCAACCAATCGAAGAGGACGCAGTGTGCCCAGAGGGAGGGCTGTGGCTATAAGAGAGGACTTCTTTAAGCCACCAGGTTGATGAAGGTTGATGGATGCTGATGGATCCAGTCTAAGCTCTTTGGAGATGACTAGAGGATCAGGATACCTTCTGACTTCAATCTAGGGACTCCGGTTCCGGTTGGAGACCATATCCGCAGTCTAGGGATTTCGACTCCGGCTGCAAGGATTATATCATCATACCAGGACTACCTAAGGAGGACACTCATGTTGGGACAGTTCAGTCACCTGCTACAGACTTTGCAGACCTCAGACAGCTTCCTAAATCTGGCATTATTCCTTTCTCGGTGGGTGCCCGCCAAAAGCGGGGTGCTGCTGGATTGGAGTAAATAGCCCTGGGACCTCTGAGGCATGGACATTCTAAATCCCTGGTGAGCCAGCGGAAGGGTGAGACTCTGTTGCCTGTTACATTTGTGTTTTGCTGGTTATATATTATGTGCCGTTAATTGTTTGGGGATCCAATAAAGTCTAATTATTGTTGTTCCCTCACCCTGTGTCTGAGTAGTGTTATGCCCACGGTTAAGGAGGCCGGCGTTCAGTTGGGATGAGCCCTGAGCCATGCTGTCTTTCTAAAGGCGGCGGGTTTTAGCGGACGAGAGCACCCACTGAGCCCCGTGTCTCCACAGTCAGCTCAGGTGTTTCGGTTTTGAAACCCAAGAAAGTAAAGTTTATAAAATCATCAGCTACTTGAGTGACAGCAGCTGAAGATCAGATAATATCTGGGGGGTATTCATAGTTATCCCCACCTTTTGTTAGAATTAGCATAAGTATTATACAAACGATTCACTTTTTCTCCTGCAGGACCTGTGTAAGGTTATACCCATGTGGCCAGAAGGGGCAGGGCCTCAGCCAACAGAAAAATGTTTCTTTGTGGTATCAGCTTTGTTGTCGGAGGCCCCGCCCCTTCTGGTCACATGGGTATGACCTCACGCAGGTCCTGCCAGAGAAAAAGGGAATTGTTTGTATAATACTTATGCTAATTCTAACAGGGGGAGGGGACAATTTTGAATACCCCCTCACCCAGATATTATCTGATCCTCAGCTGCTGTCACTCAAGAAGCTGCCGATTTTAGAAAGTTTACTTTCTTGGGTTTCAAAATCTATACATCCAAGCTGACCACTACAGGTACGCTGAATTTCAGGAAAACAAAGTTTGATCAGCTTAGAGAAGACCTTCGCCAAATTGATTGGGACAATGTCCTCAAAAATGGGAGCACAGAAAATAAGTGGGAAATCTTTAAATATGTATTAAACACCCACTGCGAGCGAGCCATACCATACGGAAATAAAAGGGCTAGGAACAGGAGAAAACCAATGTGGCTAAATAAGAATGTAAAAGGGGCAATGAATAATAAGAAAAAGGCATTTAAAAAGCTAAAACAAGAAGGCAGCGAAGAAGCATTAAAAAGATATAGAGAAAAAAATAAAATGTGTAAAAAAACAAATACATTTAGCAAAAGTAGAAACTGAGAGACTCATTGCTAAGGAAAGCAAAACAAATCCCAAACTATTCTTTAATTACATAAACAAAAAAAAGATTAAAATTGATGGTGTTGGCCCTTTAAAGAACAATGAGGGTAAAATCATAGAAAGCGATGTGGGAAAAGCAAATGTTTTAAATACTTTTTTCTCAACTGTTTTCACACAGGAAAAGCATATGCCAGGGGAAATGCAGAGTGATCATGTAAACGCTTCATTAAGTATGACCTGCCTAAGCCAGGAAGAAGTGCAGAACCGACTTAGTAACATTAAAATTGACAAATCACCAGGCCCTGATGGCATTTACCCTCGGGTATTAAGGGAGTTAAAGGGAACCTGTCATCAGAAATTTAGCTATAAAGCTAAAAGTTCCCCCCTCTGCAGCTCCTGGGCTGCATTCTAGGAAGCTTCCTATAGATTTTGTGTCACCTTTTATCCCAAAATAAACACTTTATAAACTGGTACCTTTTCGTATGTAAATTTCTTAATTTTCCATGTGGGCGGGCTGCCTGATGTACGTTGCTGTTCCTCCATCATATTGACGCCGCCCCCGAACGCTGAATTTGAAAGTTCAGGACACCGCCCCTGGGTGCCCGTGGTCCAGCGCATGCGCTGTTCCACTGTAGCGGTGCCGTGCACTGTGTGCACGTGCGACCGCTGTGACGCTTTGCGCGGGCACGAGGTTATGGGCGGCGCTGTTAGTGTCATCAGTAAGTGCCGCCCATAACCTCGTGACCTCGTGCTGAGCATGATGGGAAGGAGGGGACGTCCGGGCATCATTCCTCCAGCGCTTGCGCATAACGCTGGAGGAATAGGGGAAAGTGCGGTCACGAGGTTATGGGCGGCACTTACTGATGACACTAACAGCGCCGCCCATAACCTCGTGCCCGCGCAAAGCGTCACAGCGGTCGCACGTGCACACAGTGCACGGCACCGCTACAGTGGAACAGCGCATGCGCTGGACCACGGGCACCCAGGGGCGGTGTCCTGAACTTTCAAATTCAGCGTTCGGGGGCGGCGTCAATATGATGGAGGAACAGCAACGTACATCAGGCAGCCCGCCCACATGGAAAATTAAGAAATTTACATACGAAAAGGTACCAGTTTATAAAGTGTTTATTTTGGGATAAAAGGTGACACAAAATCTATAGGAAGCTTCCTAGAATGCAGCCCAGGAGCTGCAGAGGGGGAAACTTTTAGCTTTATAGCTAAATTTCTGATGACAGGTTCCCTTTAAGTAATGTGATAGACAGGCCTCTATTCCTTATATTTAAAGACTCTATAGAAACTGGGTCTGTTCTACTGGATTGGCGGCTAGCAAATGTGGTACCAATATTCAAAAAAGGGTGTAAAAGGGAACCTGGAAACTATAGACCGGTAAGCTTAACATCTGTTGTGGGTAAAATGTTTGAAGGGTTTTTAAGGGATACTATTAATGTTAATAATTGTTTAACTCCATATCAACATGGATTTATGAAGGATCGCTCCTGTCAAACTAACCTGATCAGCTTCTATGAGGATGTAAGCTCTCACATGGACCAAGGAGAATCATTGGATGTCATTTATCTCGACTTCGATAAAGCATTTGACACTGTCCCACATAAAAGACTGATAAGTAAACTGAGAAAGCTTGGGCTCGGGGAAAATGTGTGTAGATGGGTAGGTAGCTGGCTTAGTGATAGAAAACAAAGAGTGGTTATTAATGGTGCATACTCAGATTGGGCCAGGGTTACTAGTGGGGTGCCACAGGGGGTCTGTATTGGGCCCCCTACTATTTAATATATTTATTAATGATCTGGTGGATGGCTTAGAGAGTAAAATATCAGTATTTGCAGATGATACAAAACTATGTAAGGTAGTTAACACAAAGGAGGACAGTTTGCAACTACAGATGGATTTGAGTAAATTGGAGAATTGGGCTGAAAAATGGCAAATGAGGTTTAACACAGATAAGTGTAAGGTTATGCACATGGGAAGGAGAAACAGATGCTACGATTACTTACTAAATGGAAAACTGCTGGGGAAATCAGACATGGAAAAAGACTAAAGCCTGCTTTACACGGTACGACCGATTGTGCGATTTCACAATCGATCGTACCCGCCCCCGTCCTTTTTGCGTCACGGGCAAATCGCTGCCCGTGTCGCACAAAGGTAGTAACCCCCGTCACACATACTTACCTCTCGTGCGACCTCGCTGTGGGCGGCGAACGTCCACTTCCTGGAGTGGGAGGGACGTTCGGCGTCACAGCGACGTCACACGGCCGCCGGCCAATAGAAGCGGAGGGGCGGAGATGAGCAGGATGTAAACATCCCGCCCACCTCCTTCCTTCCACATAGAGACGGCGGCGGCCGCGGGAGGCAGGTGAGCTGCTCATCGTTCCCGTGGTGTCACACGGAGCGACGTGTGCTACCACGGAAACGATGGTCAACTAAAGTAACCGATATTATGGAACCTAACGAGCAGTACCCGACTCACGATTTGTGAGCGATACTGCGTCGCTAGGAGGTGTCACACAGGCCGGCATCGCCAGCAATGCCGGATGTGCGTCACAAAAACCGTGACCCCGACGATCTATCGCACGATAGATTGCCTGGTGTAAAGCAGCCTTTAGGCATATTAGTCAATAAGAAGCTAAATTGGAGTGCCTAGTGTCAGGCAGCAGCCACCAAAGCAAATAGGGTGATGGGATGCATTAGAAGAGGTCTGGGGGCACGAGATGAAAACATCATTCTCCCTCTATACAAATCACTCGTCAGACCACACTTGGAGCATTGTGTGCAATTTTGGGCGCCGGTGCTCAAGAAAGACATTACTGAACTTGAAAGGGTTCAGAGGCGGACTACTAAAATAATAAATGGAGTGGGTGCATTACAATACTCGGAAAGGTTATCAAAATTAGGTCTATTTACTCTAGAAAAGAAAAGACTTAGGGGAGACCTAATAAATATGTACAAATATATCAGCGGGCCATATAGAGCTCTCTCCCATGATCTGTTTGTACTAAAGACTATGACAAGAACAAGGGGGCATTTTCTTTGATTGGAGGAAAGAAAATTCCTACATCAGCAAAGAAGAGGGTTCTTCATGGTAAGAGCAGTGAGGCTCTGGAACTCTCTTCCTGAGGAAGTGGTGATGGCCAACTCACTGAATGAATTTAAGAGAGGAATGGATGCTTTTCTTGATAGCAAAAGTATAGGTTATAAATAGCATAATCTTACAGGTAGATAGAAGAGCGACCAAGATTATTAGAGGAATGGGTGGGCTGCAATACCAAGACAGGTTATATGGATTTTCTTTTCTTATGCACATATCAGACCCATCTGACATTAGAATTTTTGTGCGCTAAATGTAGGTATACATCTATAGCCATACTTCCCAACTGTCCCAGGTTCAGCAGGACTGTCCCAATTTGAGGGCTCTCTCCCGCAGTTTTGCTGGTCACTGCTTTTGTCCCGGCTTCTTCTCTCAATGCAGTGAATAAATTAACTCAATTCAGTGCATAAATTAAATTCTCATCTGCGCTGGTTTCTTGGATAGGACTAGAACTCATGACTTTGTGAGCTCTGTGTCCATAGGCAGCAGCTCTACCAATAAGCAACTGCCTGTACTGAGAGGCATAGGAGGATTTGGTTATCCTGACCTGTATTGCAGGCAGAGAAACCAAAAGTAAATAATTCAGTTGCATAGAGATATAGATAGATATATACTATATCCCTACGTAAGTGAAAGGAAAAAGTCAGATTCTTGTGTTCCTATAAAACTACTATAGAGAAAAGAGAATTTAAAAAAAAATTAAGCAACATGTCATATAGCGAAGCTTATATAAACATGCGAAAGTCCTCGTTGCTACAAATGAGTGAACAGTCCTGGATGTTTGCTGAACACCCTTACTACCAAATGGGTGTGGCTAGAGACATGACCAAAATTTGCTGCGCCACAGATTTTGTCCCTCTTTCTGTTCTTCAAAAGTTGGTGAGATATGCTATATCTTAAATGCCCACATTTTTAATGTACTTTGCAAAACTTTTGGCAGGTAAGAAAAAATGCTGCAAAGTAAGAATGATTTATAAAAAAGAAGTTTTGGTTTATTTTTGTTAATTAACAAAAATATGCACATTGAATGAACAAAAGATAAACTTAAATCAAATCAAATTCAATTAAACTTAGTGCAGCAGTCGAAAGACACATCATCTCATTTCCATTCGAAGTCTGAAGATGGTCAGCAGTGCCATCAGCTCAGAAATGGGGACCTCTAGTGAGATAAAATTAAACCACAATTAATGAATCCGTAGGCATCAATACCAAAACAATCCTGCACGCTGATGGCGACGGCTGCTTGAAGGAGAGCTCTGTGCTGAAGCAGGATAAACCGGCTCTTATCAGCTCACAGATAACAGGATTACCAGCTACAGGAGGTGTGAGTAACCCCAGCCCCCAGCTATGCCTAAGGGGAGACCTAAAAAGACTGGCACTCCAGCCAAACTGACAGACTTCTACCCCCTGGATAGGGATCTCTGCTCACCAAGCAAGATGGCTTCACACTCAGCTTCTTCCCACTCCTCACAGGGAGGAACAGGCTGTTTAAGAGGCTGCACAGCCATTCCTTTGACAGAGGAAACAATGCAAGCTCTGCTGAAAACGCTGAGGGCTTCCCTGCAGGCTGATCTCAGAGAAATAGTAAGAGAGCTGAAGGAAGAGATCAGGTCTCTAGGGGTTCGCACAGAGCATGTAGAAACTAAGATGGCTGAGTTTGCAACATCACATAACAATCTGATAGATGCTAACACAGCTTTGGAAAAGGAGGTGGAGGCACTAAAGCTTAAAATCAGTGATATAGAGGACAGATCCCGAAGAAATAACCTAAAAATCAGAGGGATTCCCTCATCAGTAGCAGATAAAGACCTCCAGGAATACTTCCACAAGTTTCTGCAGCTTATACTCCCTGGATGGGACACCAGAGACCTGATACTGGACAGGATTCATAGAGTCCCGAAAGCCAAAGGCATAGATCCAGCTCTGCCTAAAGATGTCCTGGCTAGACTTCATTTCTATAAAACAAAAGAAGTTGTGCTGCACACACTGAGGGGAAATCCAGCCCTGCCAGACACTTTCATGGGTCTAAAAATCTTCCCAGATCTTTCTGCTGCAACTCTTAATAAAAGAAGAGAATTTGCCCACCTTTCTAAACTCCTTAGAGATCAAGACATCAAGTACAAGTGGGGTTTTCCGGTGAAGATGATAATTTTCAAAGATGGAGGCACTCACATATGTCATACTCCTTCTCAGCTGGGCAAATTGCTGGATGACTGGGGAATAGCCCACCCACCAAACCCTGGTGGGCAGGAGAATCATAGAGGCCCTCCAGACAGGATTAACCCTGAATGGTCAGTAGCTTAGCTGGGACTCCTTCCTGCTTATGGCACCTGCTGTCCCTGCTCCTGTGACACGGGATGTCACGTAGCCCCCCTGATGTTCTCGCCTATGGCGAGCGGTTATACACCGGGCACCCTATTCGGGGCAAACCGGTGTTGTTGGAATTTTTTTGTTTTTGTTCCTCTTCTCACAAATGTTCCTTAATTTTTTCTGGAAATTTCTCTCAATTCCTTGCTGGTCTAGCCCCTCTCATCCCTGATGGCGTTCCTGGGAATTCAACCCCCCCTGCGGCTCCAATATGAGAATTAAGATATTGTCTATTAATGTGAACGGGCTCAACTCCCCAGCAAAAAGGTCAATGATGTGGAGAGAGGTCAAAGCATCTAACTGTGATATAGCGTGCATTCAGGAGACCCACCTTCTTTCCACAGATAATAAACGGCTACTTCATCCAAGCTTCCAACACACCTTTTTTGCTAATGACTCAAAAAAAAGAGGAGGAGTGGCCATTTTAATAAAGAACTCAGTGGCCTTTAAATTGATAAATGTCAGTTATGGAGCGGATGGAAGATATATTATTTTGTCTTGTTATATCAACAGCGTCCCTTATACCTTGGCAACGGTCTACTCCCCAAATTCATCACAATTGAACTTTGCTAGGAAATTTTTCCAAGCATTCAAAGATACTGCCACAGGGGCGGAAATCATCTGTGGAGACTTTAATATACCTGTAATACGCTCCATGGATTGCTCCAACACCAGCATCCCACATGCTAAGGAACTTAAGCATCTCATCAATGAATTCCATTTTCATGACATCTGGAGATATTTGCACGCATCAGAAAGAGACTATACGTTCTTCTCTTCCAGGCACCGCTCATACAGTAGAATTGATTTTTTTTTGGTCGACAGCAAATCTATAAGTAATTGTGTGGCAGCTGATATTGGTTTAATTACTTGGACAGATCATGCGCCGATCTCTTTGTCTGTTCAGGGTAGCTTTAATGTTCAAAATTCCCCTAGGTGGAGACTGAATACCAGCTTGCTTGGTAGGCAGAAGGTACATGATGAAGTAGAGTCAGTGTTAACAGAATATTTTAAACTTAATAATAATGGGGAAATTTCTGACGAGACCCTGTGGGCTGCTCATAAAGCCGTAGTCAGAGGGCAGCTCATAAAAATAGCCTCCATCCAAAAACGGAAAAAAGACGCAGATATTAAATATATATTAACCCGTATTCATCACCTTGAATCCCTGAATAAAGCCAAAGCATCCCCTAACTTGACTAAAGAAATTGTAACCCATAGATTCCAACTAAGATCCCTACTCCTGCAAAAATACGAACATAATCTTAAAAAAAATAGATCGACATTTTATGCTATGGGGGATAGAGCGGGGTCCTTATTGGCAAGAAGGACGAAAAAACGTGAGATCCAATCTAAAATAGAATTCCTGAGGGACCCGAACGGAACAATCACTAGACATCCCATTGAAATAGCAGAAGCATTTGCGACATACTATGAGGCCCTGTATAATCTAAAATATGATTCCAATACGTCACAGCCGACTCAAGTGGATATGCAGGGTTTCCTAGACACCCTGGATCTTCCCCGGGTCTCAGATGAGCAATTAGAGGAACTTAATCTTCCCTTTACTACACATGAAATCCTAGGTGCCATCAAAATGACTAAGTCTAACTCTGCCCCGGGCCCCGATGGGCTGCCATACGAATATTACAAACAATTTACATCCACTCTGTCCCCCTTTATGTCAAAAACCTTCAATTTTTGGCAAAATAAAGGGTCAATTTCTCCAGACAACTTAGAAGCGATAATTATCACGCTACCCAAGCCAGGGAAACCTGCAGACACCCCGGGTAATTGTAGGCCCATCTCACTCCTAAATTGTGATGTTAAAATTTATGCCAAACTAGTGGCAGATAGACTTCACAAAGTGATCCCGACCTTAGTGGCTCCAGATCAAGTTGGGTTTGTGACAGGGAGGCAATCTAAGGATGGCACCAGACGGATGCTTGACTTGATTGGACTGGTGGAGATATCGGGTGAACCCAGTGCATTCCTGTCTCTTGATGCTGAAAAAGCCTTTGACAGGGTGCACTGGGGATACCTGGAGAGAGTTCTAACAAAATTCGAGTTCTTGGGGAACATCAAGTCATCCATTCTAGCCCTCTACTCTTACCCAAATGCGTCAGTGTTGGCATCGGGGTTTCTGTCATCTAAATTTCAAATAAGTAATGGCACCCGCCAGGGGTGTCCATTGTCTCCCGCTATTTTTGCTTTAGTGGTAGAACCTCTGGCGGAAGCTATACGAAAAAACATAGCCATTTCTGGTATGAGTTGGGGAATTTGAACATAAACTTGGTTTATACGCAGACGATGTGATAATTTCCTGTTCTAACCTTGCAGTGTCGATTCCAGCAGTGGTGAACACATTATCAAACTTTTCTAAATTGTCGTATTATAAGCTTAATGCGGCAAAGTCTTTGATACTGCCGTTTAATGTACCGGCGGAGGCCAGGAGTGCGCTGGAGGGGGCCTTTCAATTCAAATGGTGCGACAGGGGGATACCTTATTTGGGTATTAAGCTGACACCATCGCAGATGTTAATTAAAGAAAATTTGGAACCTCTGATCCAAAATTTAGAAAAGGAATTGGGAAGATATGAAAAAATATCATTGTCCTGGATGGCCAGGATACAGTCCTTTAAAATGGTTTTCTTACCCAAAATATTGTATGTGCTCAGATGCCTTCCCATCAAAATTTCTCACAAAACCCTGATGAAACTTCAATCGTTGACTAACAAATTTGTCTGGGGTAATAAAAGGGCTAGGGTCGCAGGTAAAGTGTTATACCCCCCATATGACTTAGGGGGATTGGGCACCCCAAACATAATGGCATATTATAAAGCCTTACTAATTGAATCACTAAAGGAATGGTGGCGTCCAGGTAATTCACATAGATGGGCTCAGATTGAAAATTTCCTGTCCCGCCAGGGCTCGGTCAGAAGAATGATGGAAGCAGAATATTTGAGCCGTTCACGGTTCTCCCCGTGTGTTCCCACCATGTCAGCCTCCCTGGAGGTCTGGCGAAATGACTTGATTCATAAGATTCAGATTCCTCTTTCAGAGATTTCCCTCAAGTCGTTGGAATCTCAAATCCCCTTTTTGAATCTGGCCAGGTGGGAGGGATCGGGCATTACAGTGCTGGCGGATCTATACTCTGATTTGGGTGTTAACCCCTTTAATGAAATAGTACGGGAACACCCCTCTTTAAAGGGCTGTTTCTATCAACACATCCAAATTAGTCATTTTCTGGCCTCTAAATTTCCTCCAAAGTCAAAGCCTCTGTTACCTACAACAAAAGCTTTTGTATTTAAAAAGATAATTAAATCCAAAGGTATCTCCTCGACATACAAATGGCTCAATAACCCCCCCGAAGAGCAAAAATCTCCTTATATGAATAAATGGGACGTGGAGTTGAGTGTCTCTACCTCACCTTCAAACTGGCACTCGGCATCAGCAAATATCCAAAAATATTCCAAGTGTATAAATCATCTGGAGCAACTGAAAAAAGTACACCTGCGATGGTATCGGTCCCCAGCCAACTTAGCACAGTTCCTCCCAAATTATTCGCCACATTGTTGGAAGGGCTGCCTCCAAAGGGGTACTCTTGGTCACTGCTGGTGGGCTTGTCCCAAGGTTTTCTCATTCTGGTTGGAGGTGTTTGGCCTGATGGGTGAGCTGACAGGCAATCGTATTAATCCGAATCCGGCTCTGGCAGTGCTAAACGTGGGTATAGAGGAGTTCTCTTGGGAATCCAGGGGTTTATTAGTTCACATTCTAGTAGCTGCCAGATATTGCATAAGTTTGCACTGGAAATCCCCAAAGACGCCTACATTAGTTGAACTATACAACCGAATTAATCTCCAATGCCAATACGAGTTCTGTCTGGCTCACTCCATCCGCGCCAAAAACAAAATACTTCAGATTTGGGACACGTGGTTAAACTCTGTATATGCATCCCCTGTCAGGCATCTGTTTCCAGGGCAAACTGTTGATAATTAAAAAAACGGGTCAAATAGGTTCAAAGTGTGTGTTACGCAGGGAGTTCACCCATACCACATGTCAAGAGTCAAGGTGTTTAAATCTCTGTTGTTGTTACTGCTCGGGCTGCCCCAAAATGCCATCCAATTCCCTCCCTCCCCCCTCCCCCTCCCTGGTTGCCTCCTTGCAACCATCCATGGTTCTCCCCCTCTCCCCCACCTCTCTCTCCCCTCCCTTTTCTTATCTTCCTTTCTTACTCTCTGGTTCTGGTTGTTTGGATCCCTCATTTTGAGGATTAAAGAGTAAATTGGTAGGTTGATTCTATACGTATTGGGTATTGATTAACCTAAAAAAGTTGCAACTTGCATCAGACATGATTGGTGGTGGTGTGACAGGAAATGTGAATCATAATCAAAGGTGACACTACCACATGTTACAGCGTTGTTTTCTTTGTGTATTATTGCCAATGATACCTGAATTTCTCCTTTTTTTTGTAATGTAACTTCCTACAATAAAAATTGATTGGATTAAAAAAAAAAATACCAAAACAATCCACCCTATAAAAATGTCTTTATTAAAGTCTTATTAAAAACAGTCCAAACGGTGCACAAATAGCTATAAAAGGGTTATCAATGAGAGAGGGGGCCGTGCGCCAGGATGTAATTTGTGGAGTAAAGGCAGGAGTAGGGGCTCAAAGAATGGTTAGATGAGATCACGTCCCAAATTATTGGAAAACATTCTTTCCCCAAGTCCCTTTACACTCCGCTGGCAGGTAGGAGAAACACCCTAATACTTGGTGCCCCCACTCCACGACAGCTGTCCCTCACTTACCCTGCATACAATTTATAAATTATATAACATAACCACCATCACTGCTGGTGCATTGCAATACATTAGATCAGTGATCAGGGCTATAAAAAGTAATGTCCATTTGGGGAATAAGTAAAAAGGTTTTAAAAAAAGTTACATCCTTTTGAAAAAAAAATAAAATATACCCCCCCCCAGAAAATAATGAACAAAACAAATTTCAATAAATATGTATATTTATGTACAAAAAAAAATACTCATTTGGTATCGCCGCTTCAGAAATAGCTTGCTCTATAAAACTGTCCCACTAGTTAATTACTTCAGGGTACACAGTAAGAAAAATAAAAAAAAGTAGAAAAACTGTCTTTTCATCATACAGCTGACCAAAAAAGCTGAATAAAATGCAATAACAAGATATATAAATAATAATGGTACCGCTAAAAACGTCATCTTGTCCAGCAAAAAACAAGCTGCCATAGAGCTCCATCAGCAAAAAAAAAAAGCTTTAGTTCTCAGAATACAACAATGCAAAAACTATTTTTTTTTTCTATAAAATAGTTTTTATGGTGTAAAAGAGGCAAAACATAAAAAAGATATAAATATAATATCGCTGTATTCGTACTGACTTGAACAATACAACTGTATTATCATTTTTATAACACAGAGAACCGCACAAAAAAAATCCCAAAACAATTTCTGAATATCTGTTTCTTCTTGATTCTGCCTCACAAAAAGCGGAATAGAAAGCAGTCAAAAAACATGATATGGCCCAAAATGATACCAATAAGAACTTCAACTCATCCTGGAAAAAGTAAGCCCTCACATGACTGTCAGCAGAAAAATATAAAAACTATAGCCTTCAAAATTCAGTGATGCAAAAAAAAAACCCTTTATTTTGTAAGAAAGTGTTTTTTTTATTGTGATAGCAGCCAAACCTACAAAAAAAAGCTATATCAATCTGGTATTTCTCTAATCGTAAACACCTGTGGAAAAAAGCTGTCTTATCACTTATACTGCATGGAGTGCGGCATAAAAAATAAAGTCAATTTTTCAACTGCTGTTGATTTGTTCATTTTGCCTCCCAAAGATCGCAGTATGGCGTGGCTCACATTTATCCTGCTCTCCACTCTGAGCACTTACACCGAGGATTACATGTAAATCTCTGAAAATCGTGATTCAGATAAAATTCCCAAGGAAAATTCATTGTAATGAGGCAGCAGTGTCCATTTTTTTAAAGGGAACGAATCGGCTGAATTTTGAACACGTCCCATTACGTGACAGAAATGACTCATACTTGAGAGGAGCCCATACAGTCTAGCATCTACCAAGGCCAGGCAGCAGACAGGGGCGGGAATAGATAACAAAACCCAACCCACCTATTAGATATTCTGTAGTTGCTATCAATCAAATAGCAGTACATTTCTGTAACATATTTCTGAAATAAAACATCCAATCTCTGAACATAAGCTATGCTTACATTCAGCATCCTAGCGCCAGTATAGCATTGGCTTTACTTTATATATGAAAACCATGCTGGTTGGTTCTCTTCAACATGTCATTTTAGGTATGCACAAAGGTACGGTCATCAACAGTTTTGTTCATCTTTGAAAAGACGGACACCACTGAACAGAGACTGTAGTCCGTAGTAACTCTGCTTCCTCACTTGAATCACTAAGATGGAGATGTTGATGATGTAAGTGCTCAGTATAGAATGTAGGATAAATGTGAACTGATTCAAAGTGTGCTGTACCTCAAATTTCCACCAAATAGCATTCAACTTGACACACAAAAAATCAAGTCCTACCTCAGGTTCATCACCTGTTAACAGAAATATAGCGGGTTTACATGTTACTGGTAGCGCAAACGTTCTGGAAAAACGCTATGGTTCCCACCTCAAGAAAGTAGTCCAGTAAAATCTAGCTCTTCAAAATCCAAATGCCCCTCGCATTCTGTGTCCTACAATGGGCCTAAACCACAGTTAAAGGGAACCAATAACCAGGATTTCCATATATAACCTAAAGCCAGTGCTATACTGGCACTATCAGGCTCATTCTCTACATACCTAGTTTCATAGTTTTCATAGTTTTCATAGTTTTTAAGGTTGAAGGGAGACTCTAAGTCCATCTAGTTCAACCCGTAGCCTAACATGTTGATCCAGAGGAAGGCAAAAAAAAAACCAACGTGTCAAACAAGCTCCAATGGGAAAAAAAAATCCTTCCTGACTCCACATACAGCAATCAGACTAGTTCCCTGGATCAACACCCTGTCATAAAATCTAATATATATAACTGGTAATATTATATTTTTTAAGAAAGGTATCCAGGCTCTGCTTAAATGTTAGTAGGGAATCACTCATTACAACATCATGCGGCAGAGAGTTCCATAGTCTCACTGCTCGTACAGTGAAGAATCCTCATCTGTGATTATGATTAAAACTTCTTTCCTCAAGACGTATCGGATGCCCCCGTGTTCCAGTCGCAGGCCTAGGTGTAAAGAGATCTTTGGAAAGGTCTCTGTACTGTCCCCTCATATGTTTATACATTGTGATTAGATTACCCCCTAAGCCTTTGTTTTTCCAAACTAAATAACCCCAAGTTTAATAGCCTCTAACACTGTAGCAAATATCTCTAGGTCAAGGTACAACTAAAAAAAATGAACGAAAAGCTACACAATGTTTACATTATGCTAGTGTTACAGTACAGTTATCAGAGCTGTGACTTGTAACGAGTCTAATATCTGCATATGCATCACAAGACAGGGAAGAGTTTACTCCTTGGAAGTAACCAAGGAGGTTTCTCAATTAAATTACAGCAACCAGAGATCTTGAAATCTGTAAGGAATTGAGGCACAAAATATATAATAAGACTACAATTTAAAATACAAAAATACTATATAATTATGAAACTATGTAGTATTTTTGTATTAAATTGTACAGTGCCTTGTAAAAAATGTTCCTTCCTCTGAACTTTTTATTTACATTTTTTCACCTTATAACCACAAATTTAAATGTACAGTGGGGAAAATAAGTATTTGATACATTGACGATTTTGCAAGTTTTCCCATCTACAAAGAAAGGTAAGGTCTGAAATTTTTATCAATCGTACATTTCAGCTGTGACAGAGAGACTAAAAAAAAAAAATCCATAAAATCACATTGGATGATTGTTATTTGTTAAGTAATTAATTTGCATTTTTTTACATTAAATAAGCATTTGATCACCTACTCTGCCTGTCATAGACCTGTTATTTTTTCTTTATTTTTATTTAAATTAGGACCTGGGGTTGGCAGGGAAATCAGTGAAATGTTAGAAAACAGCTCAAATGAATGGAAACAGTAAGGTTGGGTGCTTTGCATATACAAACCACTAGAGTGGATAGTAAAAAACAGCTACTAACATTTGCCGGGTACAACAGCTCCCATCAGAATCTCAGCTCAATGCTTAGCGCAGCGTTGAGCTCCCACTCTGATGAAAGCTGTAGTAAGTACTCGGCAAATGTTAATAGCGGTTATTACTGTTCCCATTGGATTGCTATTTTATAACATTTCCCTGATTTCCCTGCCCTACCCAGTAAAGAGGAGTGGATCCATTAAAGTTTGGGATGCCCCGGTTTAGCCGGACATTAGCTAAAGTTCTGTTCGGGACCCAGACTTGCCTTGGAGACCATTGAAAGTCACTCATTAGGCAGTTTGGGTCTCCGCATACATGGAGCCAGCCATAAACAGAGCATTTCAAGGCAAGAGAAGGCGTTTTTTTTTGTACACACTACTTCCAATAACGCTAATTTTACTCCAGTGTGGGCAATTCAAACACTGCATACAGCTTGCACAGGGCCGAGCACCGAGTGTACCCGAGCACATTGATGCTCACTCTAGTGGTCAGCATACATAAAACACCCGAACTCCAAACGCCAACACTGATTTTTTTTTTTTTTTGTAAGGTCTGTGTTCTGTACAAACACTGAACTTTATAGTTCAGGTTCGCTCATCTCTACTCCCACAGTTGATTTCATCACACCAAGCTGCTTGCCTATTGCAGATTCAGTCTTCCCAGCCTGGTGCAGGGCTACCTTTTTGTTTCTGTTGTCCTTCGACAGATCTTTGGTCTACACCATAGTGGAGTTTGAAATGTGACTGAGGTTGTGGACAGGTGTCTTTTATACTGATAACAAGTTCAAAAAGGTCCCATTACAACAGATAATGAGTAGTGTTGAGCGAGTATGCTTGTCACTACTCGGTACTCGCACGAGTATCACTGTACTCGAGCTACTCGGCGGGGACCGAGTAATCTCGCGATACTCGTGCTGTACTCATGGTCTTCATCCCTGCATGTTGGCGCTCTTTTGAGAGCCAGCCCTCATGCAGGGATTGGCTGGCAGACCACTGCAATGCCACAGCCCTGTTAGTTGTGGAATTGCAGTGATTGGCCAGCCTACACAGCGTGACCGAGCCTTTATACCGGCGGGCGCGCTGTGCTCTGCACACAGCCATCCAGACAGTCAATGCAGGGAAAGTGTTGCTGCTTCAGGGAAAGGTTTGCGGCCCTTTAAAGTTATTTCCGTAGCAGCGCTGCAAACAGTGTGACCAGAAGTCCTTCTCAGGACTATTGTAGTTGTATACAGGCAGGCAGGGTATAGCCAGGTCGGAGTACAGGAGCAGAGTCCTTCTCAGGACTATTGTTGCTGTATACAGGCAGGGCAGGCAGGGTATAGCCAGGTCGGAATACAGGCTAGTGACCAGAAGAGTCCTTCTCAGGACTATTGTAGCTGTATACAGGCAGGCAGGCAGGGTATATAGCCATTCCTAGTGGTGACCGTATACCAGCCTTCATCACCATATCTGGGGCTGGTGTACACAGTCTAAAACAGTCCTGATAGTGTCAAACTTCTCAGTAATTGTCGCTCCTAAAAACCTGTTAGGTTCTTAGTGCGTCCGTGCTTGCATTTAAAAACCGCACGTGTGTGCCTGTCGGTGGCAGTGTACAAGTGCACTTGTGTGCATTTTGCACAAACTTGGATATAACGCACAAGTCTAGTGAATACACGTCAGCACAGCATTGCAAAATGCGCAAGGGCGTTGGCAACGAACAAGGAAGTGGACGTGATGGTGGTGCAGGCAGAGGCCGAGGTCGTGGGCAAGCTCTAATTTCACCACAACAAAGGGCCACATCTACTCGCTCGCACGTCCTGTCCCAAATTCTTGGGGACCGCAGCAGTACACCGCTCTTGAACCAAGACCAGTGTCAACAGGTTGTTAGTTGGATAGCGGATAATGGTTCCAGTCAGATTGGCACCACCACAAACACTCTGTCTTCCACACGGTCAAGTGTCAGTAGCCGTGATACTGCACCGCACATTTCAGAACCTGATCCTCCTTCCTACCACAAGGCTGAGTACACGTCCACGGACATTACTGATCCCACACTTGGACACTCGGAAGAGCTGTTCACGTTTCCATTCGCACATTCTGGCCTCTCACCAGCTCCTGTTGAAGTGGGTCATGAGGAGATCGTATGTACAGATGCCCAAATATTTGAGCAGCCACGTTCTCACGAAGTTGGCAATGTGTCTCAACAAGGGGTGGACGATGATGAGACACAATTGTCAGGAAGTCAGGAGGAGGAGCAGGGTGCGGAAGAGAAGACGACGTGGTGGATGATCCAGTAACTGACCCAACCTGGCAGGAGGATATTCAGAGCGAGGACAGCAGTGCACAGGGGGAGGGAGGCGTAACATCCCAACAGGCAGTAAGAAGCAGAGTGGTGGCCCCAGGCAGAAGTCAGGCAACCGTTCCCCGGAACAACAACACGACACAAGGTGCCTGTACAAATGTTAGGTCTTCCCGAGTCTGGCAGTTTTTTAAGTTGGCTCCAGATGATTCTAAAAAGGCCATTTGCAACACCTGCCGTGCCAGCATCAGCAGGGGTACCAAAACTAGCAGCCTGACCACCACCAGCATGATCAGGCACATGTCAGCCAAGCACCAGACTTTGTGGGAGGTACAACAGAGTCGAGGAGCAGTGCTTGCTGATGTCACTGCTACGTCTTCGCTTGTTGTGCATGCGAGCCAATCCCCTGTCCATGCTGCCTGCGAACAAGCCTCCTACGGCCCTGCACCTGCAGTTGCCTATGCAGAAATAATACCATCATCAAGCATGTCCTTGTCCCAGCGTAGCGTTCAGTTATCCATTCAGCAAACCTTTGAACGCAGGCGCAAATACACTGCCAATGCCCCACATGCCACAGTTCTAAATGCTAACATTTCGCGACTGCTTGCGCTGAAAATGTTGCCTTTTAGGCTGGTGGAGACAGAAGCATTCCGCGACCTGATGGCGGCAGCTGTCCCACGTTACTCGGTCCCCAGCCGCCACTATTTCTCTCGGTGTGCCGTCCCCGCATTGCATAACCACGTGTCACAAAACATCACACGTGCCCTGAACAACGCTGTTTCAGCCAAAGTCCACCTAACCACAGACACGTGGACAAGTGCTTGTGGGCAAGGCCGCTACATCTCGTTGACGGCACACTGGGTTAATATTGTGGAAGCTGGGACCCAGTCTGAGCGAGGGACGGAACAAGTCCTTCCCACACCAAGGTTTGCAGGCCCTACCTCAGTCAGGGTTTCACCCACACTCTACAGCTCCGGAATGTCATGCTCCTCAGCCTCATCCTCCTCCTGTGCATCCTCCTCCACTTTACCCTCCACACCAGTCCCAAGCTGGAAGCACTGCAGCACTGCCTCGGCGAAGCGGCAACAGGCTGTGCTGAAGCTAATCTGCATAGGTGACAAACCCCACAATGCAGAAGAGGTGTGGACAGCTCTGAAACAGCAGGCAGATCACTGGCTCACACCTCTGAACCTAAAGCCAGGAAAGGTCATGTGTGACAATGGCCGGAACCTGGTGGCGGCTTTGAGGCGAGGCCAGCTGACACATGTTCCATGCGTGGCCCATGTGCTCAACCTCGTGGTTCAGCGGTTTCTAAAGTCATACCCAGAGCTGTCTGATCTGCTGGTAAAAGTTCCCCGCCTGTCTGCACATTTTCGAAAGTCACCTACTGCTTCAGCCGTCCTTGCCGGCTTTCAGCGCCGTTTGCCTTTTCCGGCTCACAGACTGGTGTGTGATGTCCCCACGCGTTGGAATTCAACTCTGCACATGTTGGTCAGGATGTGTGAGCAGAAGAGGGCAGTTGTTGAGTACCTGCATCACCTAAGCCATCGGGAAATGGGTCAAACTCCACACATAACACCTGAGGAGTGGAGATGGATGTCCGACCTATGTACCATCCTCCAAAACTTTGAGGACTCCACCAAGATGGTGAGTGGGGATGACGCCATTATTAGCGTCACCATACCGCTTCTCTGCCTTCTAAAACGGTCTCTGCTCAAAAACAAACATGATGCATTGCAGGTGGAGCGCGATGAGTTGGAGCAAGAAACAGTAGTGGGTGTGGGTGATAACACACAGCCGAGCCTCGTCTCATCACAACGTGCAGTGGAAGACTCTGACGAGGAGGAGGATGAAGACATGGAGCAACTCTCCGGCCAAATTGAGGATATGACATGCACACCAGTCATATCCTCAGTTCAGCGTGGCTGGCCAGAGGACAGGGTAAATGAGGAGGAGGAGGAGGAGGAGGAGGAGGACATCATGTTCAGTCATCGTGTTGGTCAGGATACTGAAGTACTGGCTGTTAAGAGTCTGGCGCACATGGCTGACTTTATGGTAAGCTGCCTGTCTCGTGACCCTCGCGTTAAGAACATCTTGGCCGACAATCATTACTGGTTGGTAACACTGTTAGACCCACGCTACAAGGAGAACTTTAGGTCTCTTATTCCCGAGGCGGAGAGGTCAGCCAAAATGCAGCAGTTCCGGAAGGCCATAGTCACGGAAGTAGGCAAAGCATTCCCCTCACAAAACGCTAGCGGCATAGGTCAGGAATCAGTGGACAACCAAGGCGTACAGCCGAGAGGGGCACAAGTCCAATCTGCCAGAGGTAGGGGATCAGTCTTTAAGATGTGGGACAGTTTTCTCAGCCCCTCACGTACTACAGCCCCTGAGGTGCGGGGTAGTGCCACAAGAAATCCTAAGTTTGCCCAGATGCTCAAGGAGTACCTTGCAGATCGAACAACTGTACTCAGACATTCCTCTGTGCCTTACAATTATTGGGTATCCAAGCTGGACACGTGGAATGAATTGGCTCTCTACGCCTTGGAAGTCCTGGCCTGCCCTGCCGCTAGAGTTTTGTCAGAGCGTGTTTTTAGTGCCGCAGGTGGAATCATTACAGATAAACGAACCCGCCTATCAACTGAAAATGCTGACAGGCTGACTCTGATCAAGATGAACAGGGGTTGGATTGGGCCAGACTTCACCACACCACCAGCAAATGAGAGCGGAATTTAACGTTTGTAACGGGAATTTGCCATGTACCTCCACTCATCCATGGGTACACACTTCTAGACTTTGGATAATCGCTGGACTGCTCCTCCTTCTCCTCATGCGCCACCATAATGACCGTTACAATAGTTAGGCCGTTGTTTCAGGTATACCCCCAGTGGTAAATTTTTTTGCCCATTCTTTCAGAATGGACATTACAACGACAGGAGACCCGCTCCTTTGCAATGGGAACAATGATTTGAGGCCCTCATGCACGTCTCTATCCAGGGACAATGTGGAGCCTCCCAATTTTTGGCTGCCCTGCCAAAGGGCTATACTACAAAAGACCCACTTTCTTACAATGGGCACTTCAGGTTTACAGGCCCTCATGCACGTCTCTATCCAGGGACAATGTGGAGCCTCCCAATTTTTGGCTGCCCTGCCAAAGGGCTATACTACAATAGACCCACTCTCTTACAATGGGCACTTCAGGTTTACAGGCCCTCATGCACGTCTCTATCCAGGGACAATGTGGAGCCTCCCAATTTTTGGCTGCCCTGCCAAAGGGCTATACTACAATAGACCCACTCTCTTACAATGGGCACTTCAGGTTTACAGGCCCTCATGCACGTCTCTATCCAGGGACAATGTGGAGCCTCCCAATTTTGGACTGCCCTGCCTAAGGGCTATACTACAATAGACCCACTTCCTTACAATGGGCACTTCAGGTTTACAGGCCCTCATGCACGTCTGTATGCAGGGGCATTGGTGAACCTCACAATTTTGGACTGCCGTGGCAAAGTAAAATACTACAAAAACTCACTTCCCCAAAATGGGCACATTAGACTCAAGAGGCCTTCATGTACGTCTCTTCTCAGGGACATCGGAGTGCCACACAATGTTTTCATGTAAAATCTTTCATGTAATTGTAACGGGGTGCCAGGGGTGCCTCGGGGGTTGTAGTCGTGGCCCCTTTTTCTATCAGGCTTACCCCCGGCTCCGCCGTCACTATTGGGACAGGGGATTGTTCTGTGGGGCAGAGTGTGGTGGAAAAGAGCATACTGTCAGCCGCAGGAAGACTCTTCAGGCAGGGATCAGATAAACCAAATGACATCTTTATTGCACGGAGTTTCAAAGACAGCTCAATGCACTGATTTTGTAGCACACGGTCACAATTCCTGTCCGGGGAAATCTTTCCTTGTTGTCTCCTCTAGTTGGGATGTGCCCGGCTACTCCACTTCACCTAGGTTCCCACTCCGGCTATCACAGACTGGACCCACACCAATTCTGCTTCACCCTTGACGACACTTCTTCTCTCCTTCCCTCCGTTCTTCCTGTCCACTCAGCTCCACACTCTGCCCCTGGCTGTTCCTTCTCCTCCGTCAACTGCCTTCAACACACACACTCCCTTTCCCCCTAAGCTGCCGGCTCCTCCTCCCTCCTGTACAGTTTCTATGGGGACAGCCGTCCCACCTGGCCACTAGGGGAAACCCACTAAAACAGTGCAATTACAATAAAACATCAACATAAAACATCAACAGCTTTGTCTACCCCAGCGGGGGTATCTTCAGGGGGAAACACTGCACCTCTTTGTAAGGGGTCTGCCCACCCCTTACATTCCTCCCCTCTTTCTGCCTAAGCCTCCCGGCAAGGCTCAAACCTGTAAGACACAATTTAGCAGCAAGACAAACTTTGAATAAAACTTTAAAACCTTCATAAACAAAGTCAACCACTGAGCGCACAAGTTCTGTGCCCGGAGTCCCTCCTGGGAGCTCCCGGTCTTTGTAGACAGTGTGCCCGGAGGCCTTCAGCAGGCACTCCCGGTCTTGGCTGGTCTTCTGCCCGGAGGCTTTCACAGCACTCCCGGTCTTTGTAGGTAGGAGTACAAACAGTAAAGTCTCCGTTAACAACACAGAGGGAGCCCCTGGCTCAGTCCAGCATCAGGCTCCTTCCGGGCTCGGTAGCTTAAACATGGTCGCAAACTGTGGAACTTTTCAAGGCTCTTTTAACAATGCCGGTACTCAACACGAACAGGTCCATTACCTCCGGTCATTACGGGTCACACGGGGTGGTAAGCGTGCTGCCATTCGGCCCGCTGAGCCCTCACATAATCAGAAAGGGACTGACCTGGCAAGCGGCGCAGCCTCCGGAACGGTTCGTAGTTGACTAGTGGTTCTGGCGCCTCTGTCTCCGGTTTTGCCTCTTCAACCCCCGACGGGGGTGATGGGGTCGCTGAACGGGACAGCTGGGGACTACCCACGATGATCACCGGGTGTGTGACCATGCTCTGGTGGATCGCTAACACCGCCGGTGTCCCCTTTTCTGGGTCAGCACTCCGTCCTGTCATGACTTCTGGTGCCACTGCCAGAGTGTTTCTCGGCCGGGAAATCTCAGCCAGCACCGGTCTCTGTTGTGTTCGTCTCCGGTACTGACACTCTTCCCATTCGATCTCTTGCTGCCACTGTGCGGCCTCTTGTGCCGTGGGCATCCGGGTCACTCCCACGGCAAATAGGCCCCGGCATCCCACCTCTCTCCGGAACTTCACCTTTTCTCCCGGGTACAGCGTATGAAGGCGTTGTGGTAAGCCCTCAATGTCCAGGTTAACCCGGTTGTAGAAGAAATGGTCACCGGTCTCTTCGTCCTCAATGAATCCATAGCCCTCCGCCTGATTGAATTTGACCACGGTGCCAACGGTGCACTGCCGATCAAACTCGTCGCTAAGGGGACCGGCCATCATCTCGCGGGCCACGGTCTCAGCCAGTAACCTTTCCTGCACCGGATCGGGTTCAGGCGGTGGGGACTTTTGCAGAGTCAGGGGTGTCGGCTTTACCGGCTCCCAAAAGAATCCCCACTCGTTTTCCTCTAGCTCCCGGGCATGTTGCTCTTCCGGGGCCGGAACTGTTGTGTGGGTTGGAGGTCCCACCTCGACTGGCGTGAACACCTCCGGACACTGGAGTGGTGCTCCCAGGACTTCGCTTCCCGGCTGTAGCTGCGCCTTGTAGGTGGCCCGGACTTCAGTCGAGGTCTCACCGGTCGCGGCATCCCAGGAAGTGACCCACGTTACTTTTGTGGGCCGCTCCGGTCCTCCTGGCACAGCCGGTAGGTTAAGGGTAAGTCCTTCCGCGGTCGCAGTCTGCTTCGGGCGTCCTCTCCCCAGGCTGGTTGCTACCAGCGCGCTCACTGCAGCATGCTGTTTTCTCGGGGTCTCCATCTCGCTCGGAGTTGGTCTCTGGGTTGGCGTTTCTTGCAATGGCACCAGGGCAGGTGGAGATGCTGGGGAAGGTGGAGGCGGGCCTTCTTTTCCCGCCCTTGGATACACTCCACCCCCAGTCTCGCACATCAAATCGACCCGGCCGAGGCGGCTTTTTTTTTTCCTGTAACGCCGCCCACTTCACATGTCTTCATCAGCATCCTGGGGCCAGCACCTCCCCTCTTTGAGCGGCACACTCCGCACTTCTTTTTCTTCACTGGCCAGCCCCAGGCTTTTCTTTTGGTGCCAATTCCTCGCGCGTTCACTATGTTCGTGAAGACGGCGGCCATCTTACCGCCATCTTGTGCCCGGTCCAACGCCTTAGGCACCACTTGTTCTTCCCACCATTGAATCGGGACCCTTCGCCAATAATCCGAATCCTGCCGACTACGCCACATTTAACGGGGTTGCCAGGGGTGCCTCGGGGGTTGTAGTCGTGGCCCCTTTTTCTATCAGGCTTACCCCCGGCTCCGCCGTCACTATTGGGACAGGGGATTGTTCTGTGGGGCAGAGTGTGGTGGAAAAGAGCATACTGTCAGCCGCAGGAAGACTCTTCAGGCAGGGATCAGATAAACCAAATGACATCTTTATTGCACGGAGTTTCAAAGACAGCTCAATGCACTGATTTTGTAGCACACGGTCACAATTCCTGTCCGGGGAAATCTTTCCTTGTTGTCTCCTCTAGTGGGGATGTGCCCGGCTACTCCACTTCACCTAGGTTCCCACTCCGGCTATCACAGACTGGACCCACACCAATTCTGCTTCACCCTTGAGGACACTTCTTCTCTCCTTCCCTCCGTTCTTCCTGTCCACTCAGCTCCAAACTCTGCCCCTGGCTGTTCCTTCTCCCCCGTCCCGGAATCAACTGCCTTCAACACACACACACTCCCTTTCCCCCTAAGCTGCCGGCTCCTCCTCCCTCCTGTACAGTTTCTATGGGGACAGCCGTCCCACCCGGCCACTAGGGGAAACCCACTAAAACAGTGCAATTACAATAAAACATCAACATAAAACATCAACAGCTTTGTCTACCCCAGCGGGGGTATCTTCAGGGGGAAACACTGCACCTCTTTGTAAGGGGTCTGCCCACCCCTTACATAATCTCCAAAAGTAACATACACCAGCTCTATCTCACTATTGGGTATGTGCCCTTAACATTTCCGCCATGAAAATTCATTTGGTGTCATTTTTGAAGGTTTTCTGGTGAGTCCGTAAAAATGGCGTAAAACGCGGACAAAATTGTTCATAGCTGTGACTTTTGAGTGATAAATGCTTCAAGGGGTCTTCCCCATGCTGTTGCCATGTCATTTGAGCACTCTTCTGAGACTTTTGTGACATTTTTAGGGTTTTTACATGCTGCCAGGGGTCATTTCATAAAAATACTCGGGTCTCCCATAGGATAACATTGGGCTCGGTGCTCGGGCCGAGTACACGAGTATCTTGGGATGCTCGGCCTGAGCCTCGAGCACCCGAGCTTTTTAGTACTCGCTCATCACTAGTAATGAGTGAAGGACAGAGGAGCCTCTTAAAGAAGACGTTACAGGTCTGTGAGAGCCAGAAATCTTGCATGTTTTTGGATGACTAAATACTTATTTTCCACCTTATTTTGCAATAAAATCATACCAAATCAGACAATGTGATTTTCTGGATTTGTTTTCTCATTTTGTCTCTCATAGTTGTGGTCTACCAATGATGTCAATTACAGGCCTCTCATCTTTTAAAGTGGGAGAACTTGCACAATTGGTGGCTGACTAAATACTTTTTTCCACACTGTAAATAAAAATGGTTACCACTTAAAATGACATGCTGTCCCACAAAAAAACAAGCCACCAGACAGCTCCATTAGTAAACAATAAAAAAGCTATAGCTCTCAGAATACAGCCATGCAAAAACATTTTTTTTTATATAAAATAGTTTTTGTGCTGTAAAAGCAGCAAAAGATAAATATAAGTACATAAATGTGGTAAAAGCGTAAAAATTCCTGAATTCCTGTTTCTTCTTGATTCTGCTTCACCATGGGTGGAAGGATTCAACCAGCATAAATAGGAGTGGAGCAGATGTGATAGGCCTCCCCACAACATTAGCAAGCAGACAAGCAAAGATTAAAGCCTGCTTTACACGGTACGACCGATTGTGCGATTTCACAATCGATCGTACCCGCCCCCGTCCTTTTTGCGTCACGGGCAAATCGCTGCCCGTGTCGCACAAAGTTACTAAACACCGTCACACATACTTACCTCTCGTGCGACCTCGCTGTGGGCGGCGAACGTCCACTTCCTGGAGTGGGAGGGACGTTCGGCGTCACAGCGACGTCACACGAGCGCCAGCCAATAGAAGCGGAGGGGCGGAGATGAGCGGGACGTAAACATCCCGCCCACCTCCTTCCTTCCACATAGAGACGGCGGCGGCCGCGGGAGGCAGGTGAGCTGCTCATCGTTCCCGTGGTGTCACACGGAGCGACGTGTGCTACCACGGAAACGATGGGCGACTAAAGTAACCGATATTATGGAACCTAACGAGCAGTACCAGACTCACGATTTGTGAGCGATACTGCGTCGCTAGGAGGTGTCACACAGGCCGGCATCGCCAGCGATGCCGGATGTGCGTCACAAAAACCGTGACCCCGACGATCTATCGCACGATAGATTGCCTGGTGTAAAGCAGGCTTAACTCTTGATGGCCGGCCTATGAATCAGCATACAGTAGGTGAACACCCAAGTTTGCCTGTGTTGATCCCAGACAACAGAGAAATTATTGGGCGGAGTGTCAATCTTAAAACTGAACAAAGCCCAATGCCACTATGGCAGTCAGCAAAGTTTGTGCAAAACTCCGTGTGACTGGGGGTCACTTTGAACTCTTGTTTGTACGGTTGTCTGGTGGCGTCCATCTTTTTACTCATATTTTTAGGCGTGCACAAAAGTGCGGTCATCAACATTTTTCTTCACCTTTGAAAGTTGTAAACCCCTGAATAGAGGCCAAATGGAGTCCGGAGTAAAGGGTGCTTACCCGCTGCGACATCGCTAGCGATGTCGTGCGCAATAGCATCCGCCCCCGTCGTTGGTGTGACATTTGGTGATCGCTGCCGTTGCGAACATTATCACTACGGCAGCTTCACACGCACATACCTTGTCAGCGACATTGCTGTGACCGCCGAACAATCCCTCCTTCAAGGGGGAGGTGCATTCGGCGTCACTACGCAGCCGCCCAATAGCAGAGGAGGGGCGGAGATGAGCGTCCAGAACAAGCCGCCCACCTCCTTCCTTCCTCATTGCCGGTGGACGCAGGTAAGGAGATGTTCGTCGTTCCTGTGGCATCACACATAGCGATGTGTGATGCCGCAGGAGTGACGAACAACCAGCGGCATGCACCACCGATATTTGGAAAAGGAGCGACGTGTCAATGATCAACGTTTGACGTTTTTGCGATCGTTGCACGTCGCTCCTTGGTAGAGATGAGCGATGTTCGTGGTTCGAGGTTCGCCAATTTCATGTTCGAGTGATTTTAAGGGGTGTTCGAGAACTCGAGCTTTTTGCTAAAAGCTCGAAGTTTGAGTTACGTTCGAGAATGGTTCAATCAACAAAAAGCCTAGCTAGTTACTAGCTGGCTTTTCACTCTAATAGCGTGAGTCACTGTGAATCACGCTATTATCAAAATTCAGCATATAGTGTGCGGGGGGAATGGAGGTTAAGATCAGTGCTGCTGCCGAGTGCTGAGAGAATGCCGATCAACATTTTTTTTTTCCCCTAATCGCTCGTACAGTGGGGCGGGCCAGGCTGTCATCAAATCACAGAGACACACACTGAAAAGTGGATTTTTGACAGACAAACAAGGGCATGTGTCATAGGCTGAGCATGTCACATGTCCTTGCCTTATAAGACACGGCCATTTTCCCCGTCGCTGCCATTATGTCTCTGCTGCGTGAGGGTGACAGTCACTGCTCCCGCTGCTGCTGCTGTGTGCGCTATAGAGATACAGTGCAATCTACACAGCGCTTTAGGGAGTAGGGACTACTGGTTATTTCAGCCCTTTTCAGGGCTGATTTAGGCATTCATAGCCATAGCTGCTATTCAGGTCCGTGCAAACTCTGTGTAGGGCTTTAGATAACAGCGTCTGGCTACCTCAGCTAAGGCAATTCCTTGCTGCATTTTTTCATTAGCACGGATAGAAAGTGAGGCTTCCTTTGCTGTCCACTGACCCACAGCACCCGTGCATTCTACCCACCTGCCCATTTTTGCTACGCAATTCTATTTGCAAACTGTGCTGCCACTCTTAAGGGCATACTAAAATTGACTGGGATAGTCAGTGTTGGTTCTTCAGCTGTCAATAAAGCTAGACCACCTCTGCAATCTACACCACCTCTCCATTTTTGCTACCACATTTTAAGTGTCCAATCTTGTTGCTAACAAAATGATTGGCAAAAGGACAGATGCTGGTGGAAAGGGGAACAGGCGTGTTGTAAAAGGAAAAAAAGTTTGTGTCCGTGGGGTAGGTGGGAAAGCTACATTAACATCTGCTGAAGAAAGGCCATCTTCCAGCAAAAGAAAGATGTCTACTACTTTCCGTGGACAATCGGATGTGCTCCCTTTTTTACGGAACCGAACAACTTTAACAAAGGTAGATGATGCACAAAAAAAAGAACATGCTTGAATGGATCGCAAGTGTTCCAACAAGTGTCCTCTCCTCCACCTCAACTTCAACATCCAAAAAAATAACAGTCCTCTGAGTGGTCACCCCAATCGCACTTGCTTTCTCCCAGCTCTCAAGTATCCACCCGCCCTGCAAAGTATGGTGTAACAGAGATGGTTGAGTCTGCAGAGCTGTTCAGTCACACTATAGGCTGGGAATCAGAGGTCTGATCCCAAGCTACAGTGAGTACAGATTAGGAAATGATCTGCAGTGATGCCCAGAAGCTTTGTGAGTCTGCTTCAGGCCCTGATGACCAAGTTTCTGAGCATAATGTAGACCCTCATTCCCAAACTGTAACACCTATTGGTGGAGACAATGAGAAACATACTGATGACAATGAGACGCAGATACCTGATTGGGATGACAACTTAACTATTCAGTCAGGGCAGGAAGGGGTTAGGTCTGAGGGCGAGGGGAGTGCAAACACAACGCTTGATGATGAAGTTCTAGATCCCACTTACTGTCAACCCACAGTCAGGCCCTCGAGGAGGTCACCAGAGGCGGTGGAGGATGCGACTGATGACGAAGTTACCTTGCGACTTCCTGGACAGAGTCGGATTACTTGAAGCACGTCAACAACTGCATCCTCAGCCACAACTCTGCCTCTGAGCACAAGTCGGGGTGGCTTTGCAAGTCGCATGGGCTAAGCCTTACCTATCCTGGTCCTTTTTTGACATCGTAAAGGATCTCCCAAATCATGTGATCTGTAAGATTTGTCACCAATCTATAAGTAGATGCCAAAACCTCACTAGTTTGACAACTTCTTCCATGAATCGTCACATGAATAACAATCGTAAGTCCCAGTGGGAAGCTCACCATGCTACAATGCGGCCTAGCGGAGCGGGCCAACCACCGTCTGCCCCTTCAAGTGCATCCAAGCGCTCTTCATCCTCTATGACTGTGGGGACAGCTGTCACACGTTTTTCCACGCAGACCTTACACCTCTTTAACCGCAACAGGCAGTTTGCTTGGCAGGTCGTCAGTTGTTTTGGAAGGGGAAACAAGTGCTGGTGTAGAGCGCTCTCAGACATCAAGAGCTCCAAGTTTGGATGAAGGCAACATCATGTCTCCGCCTGCACTTTCCTCACAGACCTGCAGTTTTCCAGGGACACCCTACTCAACACCGTCTCAACACAGCAGCCAGATCTCGGTCCCTCAGATGTGGACAAATAAAAGGCAATTTCCTCTGAGCCATGACAAAGCTAAGAGGCTGACGTTATCCATCTGTAAGCTCTTGGCTACCGAAATGCTGCCTTTCCGCCTGGTGGACACACAGGATTTTCGAGACCTTATGTCAGTCGCAGTACCCCAGTACCAGATGCCCAGTCGCCACTACTAAGTCTTGCCGTTCCCACGACTTGTGCGTCAATCCTCTGTATGTCGAAGTTCCTCCACTGCTTCTGCCTCCTCAACCTCGTCTGCGTCCTCCACCTCCGCCCCAAGCCTGCCTGGTCAGGCCACCTGCGTTGTAACTGCACACAAGGAATCCCGCACACCTCCTTACTATGCTGGCAGCAGAGCTCAACGGCATCAGGCGGTCTTTACATTGAAATGTCTGGGAAATATGAGTCACACAGCTGAGGAGTTGTGGTCAGCTCTTGCAAGTGAGTTTACTAAATGGTTGTCTCCACTCAACCTGCAGCCAGGGAAGGCCATGTGCGACAATGCTGCAATCCTGGGTGCGGCCCTACGCTGGGGCAAGGTGACACACGTGCCTTGTATGGCTCACGTGTTGAACCTTGTTGTCCACTATCCCAGCCTAGATGGGCTTCTGCACAGGGCACGGTCACTCGCTGCTCACTTCTGCCATTCAACCGCGGCAGCTGACTGACTTGCATCGCTCCAGAAGTCTTTCGGCCTGCCGGTTCATCACCTGAAATGCAATGTGCCGACACGCTGGAATTCGACTCTCCACATGTTGCAGCGACTGTGGCAGCACCGCCGAGCCCTGGTGCAATACATTATTACTAGAGATGAGCCACCCCCCCAGAGTTCAAGTTCGGTTCGTCGAACGGTGCCCCGAACCTCTCGAACCCCATTGAAAACAATGGGAGGCAATCACAAACACATAAAAACACATTATAAATGTACACATACAGTTAATAAACATTGCCATAACACTTACCTGTCCCCGCGATGCGTCCTGCACTCTGTCTCCCGCAGCTTTTCCATCGGTAATTGCTGCATCCTCCCGGTAACCAGCAGTGATGACAGGACCTATCGTGACGTCAAAATATATGACCAGTCACATGTCTATTATCTCATTGGCTACAGACTGGTCACATGGCTTTGACGTCATGCTAGGTCCAGTCATTGCATCTCTCCGGTACATGGTGGACGTTTGTGTATCGCCATGTACCGGCGACATGCTCTGGCACACGGTCGACTCCCTGTTCTGCTTCCCCGTTCCGTTAGGGACCAGCTGACACAGCCGGTCAATAACAGATCAACATTGCCATAGCAACGGGAATCAAGTGATTGGAGCACCGTTACTATGGTAACCCGTCTGGCAGCGGTGACGTTACCACTAACAGCCAGCAGCACTGATCACTCACGGAGTGAAAAGCCTGCACGGGGAGCAGCAGCGTCTTTCTCCCATGCAGTGCTGCTGATGGAGCAGAGCTGCATGGGCTGAAGGAGAAAGAAGACAGAAGACCATGGATCGTGGAGGGATAAGAGGGAGTAATAAACATGGGAGTCTCTAAGTGTGTCTGTGTATTTATTTCTATTAAAGTATTTTTTCTCTGTGTGGTGTCTTTTTTTTTAACCCTTTATTGGAGATTCTTAATGGCTGGGTAAAAACTTCCCTGACATTAAGAATCTCTGACTTAATACTAGCTAGTAAAACAAAGCTAGTATTAACTCATTATTACCCAGCGAGCCACCGGCATCAGGGCAGCTGGAAGAGTTGGATACAGCGCCAGAAGATGGTGCATCTATGAGAGCGCCATTTTCTGGGGCGGCTGCGGACTGCAATTCGCAGCAGAGGGGCCCAGAAAACTCGGGCTAACCTGTGCTGCGGATTCCAATCCCCAGCTGCCTAGTTGTACCCGGCTGGACACAAAAATGGGGCAAAGCCCACGTCTTTTTTTTTTTTTTTAATTATTTCATGAAATTCATGAAATAATTAAAAAAAGGGCTTCCCTAAATTTTTAGTTCCCAGCCGGGTACAAATAGGCAGCTGGGGGTTGGGGGCAGCACGTACCTGACTGCTGTACCTGGCTAGCATACAAAAATATAGCGAAGCTCACGTCATTTTTTTTGTAGTTTTTTTGGCAAAAAAAAAAAAATAAAAAATGCTTCCCTGGATTTTCCATTGTCAGTGAAGGTAACACCAAGCAGTGGGGGTTAGCAGCCAGTAGCTGCTTGGATTACCCTTAGCTAGCAATACAAAAAATGCAGCAGGATTTAAATAACTAAAAACAAAAAGGGCTTCCCTGTATTTTGATTGCTGCACATCACAGTGCTGTAAAAATAACTCTTTCACAAAAATGACGTAGCGCTCCGCGGTATTTTTGATTCTCAGCGCAGATAAAGCAGACAGCTACGGGTTGCCACCCCCATCTGCCTGGTGTTACCTTGGCTGGCAATCAAAATACAGGGAAGCCCATTAATTTTTTTTATTTTAAAAAAAAAAAATAGTTAAAAAAAACAAATGACGTTAGGTCCCCCCGTTTTTGATAGCCAGCTAGGGTAAAGCAGAAGGCTGTAGCCTGAAAACCACAGCTGGCAGCTTTACCGTGGTTGGGGATCCAATGTGGAGGTCACCACAGGCTCTTTTTTTAAATTATTTTATAAATATTAATAATTAAAAAAAAAGTAGGGTCCCCCCCAAATTGGATCACCAGCCAAGGTAAAGCAGACAGCTGTGGTCTGGTATTCTCAGGGTGTGAAGGTCCATAGTGCTTGGGCCTTCACAGCCTAAAAATAGCAGGCCGCAGGCGCCCAAGAAGTGGCACATCCACTAGATGCGCCAATCCTGGCGCTTCACCCCAGCTCATCCTGTGCCCTGGTGCGGTGGCAAACGGGGTAATAAATGGGGTTGATACTAGCTGTAAGGTCACCTGACATTAAGCCCAGCAGTTGTGATGTCATGGCGTCTATCAGATACCAGACATCACAAACTGTCAGTACTAAGAAAAAAAAAGACAAAAAAAAATGTATTTGAAACAACACTCCCCAAAACATTCCCTCTTTCACCAATTTATTGTAAGGAAAAAAAAATAAGGGGGTCCCACGATGACTCTGGACCGTCTAGAATATGGGGGGGGGGCACGCTCAGGGAACGTATCCCCCATTTTCTAGGAGTGCAGACCCTCCATGTCAGGAGTGTGGGTGCAATGAATCTGCACCCACTCTCCCCGGGTCCACAGCAGCAGAGTCCATGTCGTAACTGTTGCTACCAAAGCTGCAATGCCCTGCTCATGAGGTAAGGGCATGCCTAATAAGGAGAACTGTTCTACATTTCCAAATATTGGTATTCACTGATATTATTGCTATTCCACCTACTATATATTGGGGATAGGATCCCGGAGATGGAATACCCCTTTAAGTCCAGTTATCCAGCTGAATAAATACTAAAACAACAGAGCTCGCTATTTAGACATGTTTTCTTGTGGTGTATAACGGACTCATGTTTGGCAGTCGTTCAACAACTATAAAATCAAATACCTCCATTTAGAAATGTAGTATAGCTCTCCTGATTAACTATGTTCCTTACCTCATGAGCAGGGCATTGCAGTAGCTTACAGATGCATGGTTACCACCACTTACTGTGTCTGAACACAGGAAGCTGAGCTGACAGCCACTCTGTGCATGCGGCAGCGTCCATTGTGAAGGAGGGGGCCGCGGGGGGGGGGGGGGGGGAAATCAACGCTGCACAGGTACCGTGGGACACCGGGGAACACCGGTGGAGTTATACGGGGTGACCTGGCAGGGCCTGGGGAGGAGTTTTCTGTCGCATGTGTCATGGTACATGCGACAGAAATCAGAGGAGTAGGGTGAATGCGGCCGGCGCGCTGCTGTGCGCGCGGTTAGCTTGGATATCCGTAAAAGGGTCGGGAGGGGGGGCACTTTGGCGACACCGGGGGACCGGGGAGGAGATTTATCTCCCATCTGACATGATTGTTCATGCCAGATGGGAGATGAGTAATTTTTTACCGGCGCTGTCATTTACTGTAACGTAATCATCGGTATACGGTGTATACCGGTGATCACGTGAGCGGGGACTGGAAAAACTGGCCTGAATCATGTTCGCCAGGGTCTCAGCTACCCCTGAAACCTTGGAGATTTTCTGACGCTGGGGGGCGCTAGTCACTTATTTCTGCCTGCTGTTTATAAACGGCAGATCAGAATAAGGCTACATTCACACGACCGATCCGTTTTTGCAGTCCGCAAAAAACTTTTTCACGGGTGCATCCATGTGGCATCAGTTTCCGTTCCGTATATGGTCCGTATGTCATCCGTTTGTCATCAGTGTGCCTTCCGTTTTTTTGCGTACTGCAAAAAAACTTTAGGAGGGAAAATACATAAATTGTAAATAAAGCAGAGTGTGAGGTGGGTGGAGCCAAGCGGGGTAATGTGTGCGGAGTGTGAGGTGGGTGGAGCCAAACGGGGTAATGTGTGCGGAGTGCGAGGTGGGTGGAGCTAAGAGGGGTAATGTGTGTGGAGTGTGAGGTGGGTGGAGCCTAGCGGGGCCATGTGTGCAGGCGGTGGAGTGCGAAGTCGGTGGATCCTAGCGGGGCCATGTGTGCAGGCGGTGGAGTGCGAGGTGAGTGGAGCCTAGCGGGGCCATGTGGCGCTGAGGACGTCAGTGCCGGGGACTGCATGGCTGGGGAAAGGGTGTGTGTGTGTGTGTGTGTGTGTGTGTGTGTGTGTACATGCCGAGTGCAGGAGGGGGCGGAGCCGAGCAGGGAAGAGTCGGCTCCCTGCACACGTAACCAGGGTAAATATCGGGTTACCAAGCAAAGCGCTTTGCTTGGATACCCGATATTTACATTGGTTACCAGCTTATCGCAGGCTGCCAGAGATGGCTCCCTGCACACTGTAGCTGTAAAAAGCCCTGCTTTTGGTGATCGAACCGTTCTCGAACGTAACGCGAACTGTCGAGCTTTTAGCAAAAAGCTCGAGTTCGATCTCGAGCACCCCCCAAAATCACTCGAACATGAAATTGGCGAACTTCGTACATCGCTCAACTCTAGTTATGACGTATAGCCTGGGCCAACGAGATGCAGAGGTGGGGCAGATCACACTGCTGGAGTGGTCTCCGATCAAGGACCTATGCACCCTTCTGCACAGTTTTGACATGGCGACGAATATGTTTAGAGCTGACAATGCCATTATCAGCATGACAATTCCAGTCATTTACATGCTGGAGCACACGCTAAACACTATTCGGAGTAAGGGGGTGGGACAAGAGGAAGTACAGCAGGATTCATATGCGCAAGGGATACCAACATCTACAAGGTCCAGACGTTCAGCATCACCAAAGCGGCAGGCATGGGACGGTGGGGGAGAGGGATTAACAAGGGTGCATGGTAGCAGCCAAAATGTTGAGGAAGGTGCAGGAGACCAGGAAGAAATGGAGGACGAACTCTTGATGGGCATGGAAGACTCAGCAGATGAGGGAGACCTTGGTCAAATTTCAGTTAAACGAGGTTGGGGGGAGATGTCAGAGGAAGAAAGAACGGTTATCACCTCGCCACCGCAAACACAGCGAGGACTTGGTCCGCATGGATGCGCAAGACACATGAGCTCCTTCTTGCTGCACTACCTACATGACCCTTGGATTGTCCGAATTAGAAGTAATGACTACTGGGTTGTCACATTATTAGATCCCCAGTACAAGTCCAAATTTGGCGAAAAAATTACAGCCATAGAAAAGGGACGCACGTATGCAGGAGTATCAGCAGAAACTGTTAATCTTAGCTCGGCTTTTCCACCAAACATCAGTGGTGCACGGAGTGAATCTCCTAGTTATAACTTGCCAAGCATGGGACTGTCTCGTCATTATCAGTCAAACCGTACCAGCAACACCGTATCTGGTGCTGGTAACAGCAATTTTATGGAATCGTTTCATAATTTTTTTTAGACCATCCAATGCAAGGCCACAAGAAACAAGAAGTCTGACACAGTCAACGGCTGGAGAGGATGATACAGGAGTATCTCCAAATGAACATCGATGCCATGACTTTGCAACTGGAGCCTTGCTCATTTTGGCCTTCAAACCTTGAAAAATGGCCTGAGCTTGCCACTTACGCTTTGGAGATCTTGTCATGTCCCGCAGCCAGCGTTGTCTCTGAACGTGTCTTCAGTGCTGCTGGCTGTGTGCTGACAGATAAGCGCACGCGTCTCTCCAGGGACAATGTGGACAGACTAACGTTCATCAAGATGAACAAGTCATGGATCCGCAAGGACTTTACTACCCGTGTCATCCTGGGGAGAGTAAAGGCTGGTGTATTTTGGAATGTGCTTCATGCAAATCAACCTGTCAAGTTTGCAACTGGGGGACAACTGATGCCACTTAAGTGGTGTCTGTGTGGCCCAATTTTTGGATAAAAAGGGAGACTCTGCTCGGAGTCCCCTTGCGGTGTTTTTAAAAATGAGCCAAGATGAACAAGTCATGGTTCAGCAAAGACTTTGCTACCTACCCCGGTGTCATCCTGGGGACAGTTAAGGCTGGCATATTTTGGAATGTGCTTCATGCATATCAACACATCCAGTTTGCAACTGGGGCACAAGTGATGCCACTGAAGTGGTGTCTGTGGGGCTGAATTTTTGGAAAAAAGGGAGACTCAGCTTGGAGTACTCTTGATGTGTTTTACATGATTTTAGAACTGCATGACATGCCTATATCTGTGTCTCCACCTCTTTTTCCTGGTCCAGCTGTTTTGTTTTCTCCTGAGTATATGTCCTTGTCACTTTCTCATGTGTTTGGGGTGTCTTGGGAGTTGTTTGTCACCTTTTGGACACCATTGAAGTTGTTTTCTATGTGTTTGCCTCCCATTGTTTTTAATGGGATTAGAGAGATTCATCGAATGGTTCTTCTAACTGAACTCGAACGGGGCCTCCGTTCGACGAACCAAACCAAACTTGAGCCTTAAGAGGCTCGCTCATCTCTTCTCCTTGGTATCACACGCTGCGATGTCGCTAATGGCGCCGGATGTGCGTCACTAACGACGTGACCCCTACGATATATCGTTATCGATGTTGCAGCGTGTAAAGCACCCTTAACTCTGCTGCCTCATTAGAATGAATGGATCCATCGGGGGTTTCAATTGTATCACGTATTTCGGAGATGTAGATGGAAAGCCTGATGTAGGTGCTCAGCATAGAGCACAGGATGAATGAATTGATCCAAAATGTTCTGTACCCAAAATTGCCACCAGATAGCATTCAACTCAACCTACAAAGTAAACACTCAGGTCAGTCATCTGTTAATGAAAATATAGGGAGTTTCTACGTTACTGGGTGAGCAAAGGCTTTGGAAAAGTGCTGTGGCTCTTCTCCCATCACCTCCCAAAAAAGAAAACCAGAAAAATCTGCTCTCAGAAATCCAAATGCTCCTATCCCTTCTGAGCCCCACAATGTGCCTAAACCACAGTTACCATACAGATGTTTAGCATTATTGGAGTGAGGAGAGCACACTTAATTTATGGGGTATAGGTTTCCAGCAGCATGAGCTGGGCACAATGTACTAGGCACTACAGGAGCGTATTTGCAATCTTTAATTCTGCAGCATTCATTGCGTTTGACTCCATTCGTGTTTTCCAGAGACTAATGATCACTACACCAGTAGATTAACTTCCAGAGGGATGTAATTTCCAAAATTTTGTCACACTGTACAGTCACATGTGAGGTATTGCCACATTCAGGAGAAATTGTGCAACATATTTTGGGACCTTTTTTACCTATTTGCATTGTAAAAATTAAAAATCTCTGGTTAAAACAATATTTTGGTAGTGTCAATATGCTCACTGCACTGCAAGATGAATTCATTGAGGAGTGCAGTTTGTAAAATGATAACACTTGTAGGGGATTTCTCCTGTTCTTGCAAATCAGGGGCTCTGACAATGTGGCATGGCACCCATCAACTATTCGAACTAAACCTGAACTCATATGGTGCTCCTAACCTTCTTTAGTTTACAATGTGACTAAAAAGTAGTTTTTGACCACATATGGGGTATTGAAGTACTTGGTAGAAATTTCACAACAAATTGTATAGTCCATTATCTCCTGTCACCCTAGTGAAAATGAAAGATTTGGGGTTAAAACATTTTTGTGGCTAAAAATGTATTTTTTAAATTTTCACGTTATAACATTTTGTGAAGCACCTGGAGGTGCAATTTGCTCACCAAACATCTAGATAAATTTCTTGGAGGGATCTAGTTTCCAAAATGGGGTCACTTGTGAGGGTTTCCACTTTGTAGTTACCCTGGGGTCTTTGCCAATGTGACATGGCACCCCCAAACCATTCCAACTAAATCTGAACTCAAACATTACGTTCCTTCAGGTCTTCACTTTGTACTGTACCTCAAAAGTAGTTTTTGACCACATATGGGGTATTGGCAAACTCAGGAGAAATTGCACAACAAATATTTATAGTGCATTATCTCCTCTTACCCTTGTGAAAATGGAAAATTCATTGAGGGGACTGATTTCCAAAATGGGGTCACTTGTGGGGGTTTCCACTTCTAGGCATATTAGAGGCTCTCCAAATACAACATGGTGTCCACTAATAATCTGGCCAATTCAAAGAGTCAAATAGTGATCCTTCCCTTTTGAGCACTGTCATGCACCATACAGTACTTTTCGACCACATATGGGGTATCCCCATACTCAGGAGAAATTGCACAACAAATTGTATGGTGCATTTCCTAGTGTTCTAGGGTTACTAGTGTTTATTGATGATGTGAGTGAAGACAAAAGCAGTCAGATGACTTCTGAAGTGTACAGAGCAATACTTTATGCTCAGATTCCACCAAATGCTGAAAAGTTGATTGATCTGTACAGATGGACAATGACCCAAAACATACTGCGAAATCAGAAAGGAGTTTTAGAAGGCAAAGAAGTGGAATATTCTGCAATGGCCGAGTCAAATAACAGATCTAAACCCCATCGAGCATGCATTTCACATAAGACATACATACACATACTGTAATACAAAGAATAAAGACACATTCAGTCAAGTAGTCATTTGTAGCATTATTTATATACATTTATGGCTTCATACAACAGATTGTTCTTGTGTCTGTAAAAACATCAGGCACTTGTCTGCAGATATTGAATCATGAATTAAGAAGAAAAAAAAACAAACAAATAGGCTGCAATAAAACAAAGCACTTTTTACATGCCACCATTACACATATTGCGGATTTATTGACTTCGGGTTGAATTGATGATGTTTGAAAAACCAGGAAAACAAAAAATGTCAGAATTTTTTTTGCTTGCATGAACCACTGAGTAGCCTGTAAGGAGTATACAACTTAAAATTAACAAAAATCAGTCATAAATTAAAAAGGGATTTCAACAATTTCAGAACGATAATATGAATACAATATCAGCTAATACACTGATACGTTTTTTTTGTCTATTTCCAGTGGTTTAACAAGTGCAAATACAGGATTTTACATTGGTCCGATGGCAAATCCCCATACATTTAAGAAAGGGCACCTTTCAAAAACCTAACAATAGTCTAAAAAAAACAAAAAACAAACATCAAATGGGCCTAACTGGAGTTAATCACAGTTTTTCACCAACATATTCATCGAGGTCTAGAAAGTAGAGATCTGTGGTGCAAAACAAGCCATGAAGGTTTGCTCCATCTTGAACAAACAAGTCATGACTGAACTTTTGCTTATGTAACATGTTTACTTTGCAAGATTGTGGAGTCAAAATTAGTTTAATTTTTTTTTTTTTTTTTACACCTTGTAGGGATGGATACTTTGTGACCTACAGATAATAAAGCAGCTCATTCCCAAATACACTTCATTATGCACTCGTAAGGCATAGCAAAGATGAAAATACAGATTAAGAGTTACATTTTTTTTAAAAAAAAAAATGTATTAAAATATTAACTACATAATAGATTTGGCACAACTGAGAGCATACTAGACACATCTCCGTATGCCACCTTATGGCGGTTTACAATGTGTGCCAAAACTGACACCAGTCCATAATCAATATGGATCTTTTTAATCATTTGTATATCATACAGAACATGGCTTTAGTTAACAAAAATGTATTTATAGTTGCAGTAGTTTTTGAGTGTGTAAAAGATGCTTTAAGCAGCAAGTGGTGAAAATTGTTCATTTTTTTATGATCTGTAAAATATTTATAATTAGGACACTCTTAACCTGTGTTCACATGCAGCATTTTTCTCTCAATGGAAAAAAAAAAAAAAAAAACAAACAGAAAAAATTACAGCAAAAGCTACAATATTTCAGTAATTAAGGTACATGCTTGTTTTTCTTGACCAAATTTGAAAACTGCAGTTTTTAGTTTTAATCTGCAGCTTGTCAATATTTTTTTTTACCTGTAGAAAAAAAAACAGTAGGAAAATATGCTGCAAAAAAAAAAAAAAATAAATAAATAAAAACGCAATGGTGTTGTGAGCAAAATATACTCCTATGCCATCGTAACTCCAAATTAGTAAGGTTTGTTTTATAAGCGCTCGGGAAATCATTGGAGCACACATTCTTTGTGGTGTACTGAAAGTTTCTGCTTTATTACATCATGTGACCAGTTTATATAGTACCTCAAACAAAGAAATAACTTCTCTGAACTATGCACCAATAAGAGCCACAGGGGTGTGTGTACTAATGGGAAACTTCCCCGCCCATCAGTTATAAGACAAGATGGTTTCTATAAGAACAAAATGGATTCTGTTCTGTGTTCAGGGTAACAAACATGTACAGAAGACAAAAGCACAAATTTAAAATTTGAACCCCCCCAAAAAAAGCTGCAGAAAAAGGTGTTTTGAATGAGTTTATAAAATGCTGTATGTGAACATAGCCTTAAAAAGAGCCTAGAGAATGCACCAAAGATCTTCCTTTCAAAGACCCCTACATATAAAACTGATGGTTGATTGTGTTCTACTCCAATCATAAGAATTTCCAGGATTTCACTTGGGCTTTAAAAAAAAAAAAAAAAAAAAGGTCCTAAAGACACAGGTCAGCAGCATAACCTGCCTAGACACTGATCTCATATCATCCAAGCATCATCACTGAAGCCCGCACAAGCCGGTGCAAAAATTATCAGCTCGCTTGCGTTACATATTGCACGTTATACAATGGGTCCAGTTACAAACTACTGGCGATAAAGCCACAAATGTCTGCACAAACAGGAGGAACTTCAGGCATGATCGCTAATTGGCCGCATAAGTTAACATAGGTAATAAGCTTGCCATAAAGCAAGGTCTTTAGCTTGCTGAAAACTTTAAAAACTGCACCAATATATGCCTAACTAAACATTATACATCGCACCAATAAAACAATTTCCACCGACAAAAAAAAGGGGGCACCTTAGAACGTCACGGGTGGAGACAAGCTGCATAGAATCCATATGATCCAAAAGTTTGGGCACAAGATGGGTTTTTACGCTGGAGGAAGTGTCGCTTTAATATAAATTATGAATTTAAAAAAAATCAGAAAGTTTCCATGTTTAGTGTTTTTTGAATGAGCACCTATTGAAATAAAAAAAAAAGTAGAGCAGATTCTTAGCCTGAAAAGGTCTAACCGGTAAATTCCATACATTTTTATATATTGGTTATGACTAAATTGGTTCCAGTTATTACAAGGGTATTTTTATTTAATTCTCCCAAGCTATAATCCTCCCAAAAAAAGATAACAGTCAGTCATGAGCGGGGTTGAAGGACTGGATAGGAGAAGATTAATGTGAGCGCCTGTGGTCCCTAAATGGCAGACTTCATTATAGGATTAAATATAGCCACAAAATCACAGATTAAGATCACCCACTGGACTCCAAAGTAGAGATGAGCGAATCCATGAAAGTTTGAGGTTTGCCAGGTACATTTGAACCTTAAAAAAAAAAAAAAAAAGTTTGGTTTTTGACCTTGACTTGATCTGAACCTCAATGGATGTCACTAATTGGGCAGTTCGTGAATCCACCCACATACTGCCAGCCATAAACAGAATACTTCCGGGGGAAGGTTGGTGGGGTTTTACAATTGTTTTTAGTGTGCACACTACATCTGATCATGCTGATTTTACCCCAGTGCAAGCTGATCATACACTGCACACAGCTCGCACTGGCCTGAGCATCATCCATACCAAGGCACAGCGCTGCTCGCTCGAGTGCAAATCAAAAAGGTCCATGGAGCCTCTGTTAAAAGTCTCGACACAGAAAATGGCTGTCCTTACCGGAGGGATATCTGGCTAAGAAGTGGCTCTTTTTAGGAGAACACCATAACCACCATCAATGTGAAGTAGGATTCTGGCTAGGTGAGAGCAATGCCTAGTGAAACAACAAGAATCTCTGGCTGGTCTCCCCTAGATCAGTGATAGACCAACAAGACAAAACTACTAGGCATTGCTCCCACCTAGCCAGAATCCTACTCCACACTGATGAGGGGCAATACCCCGAAACAGCTGTCTGGATGGATACCTGGCCTTGGTATCTCCCTTGTCTTATCTTTAAACTCATCAAGAGCTGGATGTTGACTAAAAGGGCCACTTAATATGGTGGTTATGGTGGTCTCCTAAACAGACCCACTCCTTGACTAGGTCCTTCCTGGAGGGATAGCTGGCTATTTTTTTGTGTCAAGACTCCTAACAGAGGCTCCACGGATCTTTTTGATTTGCATACTTCCCAGGGGGCAATGCACCTGGCTGCCGAAAGTGTTTTGTCTGGCTGGTCTCCCCGAGATCAGTGATTGTTTTCTCTTGTTGCTCGCTTGAGTGGTCTGCGCTTGTAACTCACTCAAACTTCAAACTTTGTTATTTTTGGAAGTCAGTTTCCGAGCCCGAACATTAAAAGGTGGCTTTACACGCGGACGATATTGCTAGCGATACCGAGCGTGTAAGTACCCGCCCCCATCGTGCAAGCGAAATTGTGTGATCGCTGCCGCAGCGAACATTATCGCTACGGCTGCGTCACACGCACTTACCTGGTCGGCGTCGTCGCTGTGACTGCCAAACAATCCCTCCCTCAAGGGGGACAGACGCTCGGCATCACAGCGACGTCACCGCAACCAGGGCTGTGGAGTCGGAGTCGGAGTCGTGGAGTCGGAGTCGGAGTCGGAGCTCATTTTGGTGGAGTCGGAGTCGGTATAAAATGCACCGACTCCGACTCCTAAAATATATAATAAATTGGGGACAGGAGTGCAATGCAGAATGTGCTGAATATTTTACTAAATAATAACATTTAGTATAATGCTTATATTTAAGTGAAAAATTTATTGTAGTACAATGTGAACATCAGACATTTAATTGTTTTTATGATACAATAATCAAGATATTTGGATAGAACATAAAATATTTATTGGAATACAACTTTAGAACACAAAAAACTAATAAATTGTAAATATGTAAAATATATATATATATATATAGTGTATATACACACACAAGATATATATGTAATCTACTGTATATTACATAGTGTATTACATATTTACAATTTATTACAGTTTTTTGTGTTCTAAAGTTGTATTCCAATAAATATATTTTATGTTCTATCCAAATATCTTGATTATTGTATCATAAAAATTATTAAATGTCTGATGTTCACATACACATATTCATGTACTACAATAAATTTTTCACCTAACTATAAGCAATATATGTAGGAGTCGGAGTCGGAGCCGGTGCAAGAGAATTTGAGGAGTCGGAGTCGAAGGTTTGGCTTACCCTCTCCACAGCCCTGACCGCAACGTCACTAAGCGGCCGATCAAAGCGGAGGGGCGGAGCTGAGCGTAATGTAAACATCCCGCCCACTTCTTCCTTCCGCATTGCGGCCGGCGGCAGGTAAGGAGACGTTCCTCGCTCCTGCGGTGTCACACACAGCGATGTGTGCTGCCGCAGGAGCGACGAACCACAACGAAAAACAACCCTTACCGATTGAGTTTGGGACGACCTCTCGATGGTGAACGATTTTCACAATTTGAGGTCGCAGGCACATGTCACACACTGCGATATCGTTAGTGACGTCGGATGTGCGTCACTAAACGTGACCCCGACGATAAAACATTAACATTATCGTAGCGTGTAAAGCCTCATTAAGTCTCTACTCCCAAGGACTGAAGGCAGAAGCTAAACTGAATCAAATACAAGTTATTCAGAATCTTTTCATCTAAACTTGTTGCTTTCAGGTCTGTCATTTTCAATGTAACAGGTTCCCTTTAAATCTAATCTGCCACCATATGTAAAATGTTTGAGGAATAAAAATAAAAAAGGAGAAGTGCTGTTTTCCAGAGTAAAAGTCACTCCAGTCCATTGGGTTCCTCTGGTTTAAGTGAATGGGACTGAGATGCAATACAAGACAAAGCCTATGGTCAAGAGCGCACTTTCTGGGGGAGTTGGAGGTAAATATGGTTCAAGTTTTTAGTTAAAGCAGAACAATCCCTTTAGCAGATCTTTGCAATGTCTTATCAAAGCTAATCCAGATTTCAGCCAGTGCACCCAATATATTGCCCTAAAATGCTATCAGGGGCCCAGAAGAGCGATCCCTCTTGGCTCTACCGACTGGCTGAATGTTAGACAGGTGCGTTCAAAGCCCATGATTAATAATTATTTTCAATGTGCAGATCCACAAATGCAATACATTGTCTGTAGGGGACAGTGTGCCCTTAAACAGTATCAAGGCATCTTAAGAAGCATTTGGTTTGAAGAGGAAAAACCGGACAATGCTAGGACATAGGCAGTGAGTAAAAGGGGTATATCTCCAACTTGAATGGAATTGGTCACCAGGTTTTTGCTCTCCCATCTGAGAGCAGCATAACGTACAGACAGAGACCCGGATTCCAGCGATGTGTCACTTACTGAGCTGTTTGCTGTCATTTTGATCAAATCAATGTTTTCTCTACTGCAGATCTACCAGTTATACAGAACTCATGAATATGCTGGACTACCCTAGCAGCACGCCAAGTAGTCCTGTAATTCTAAGCTACTGATTAGTGATTTTATCAAAACTACACTAAGCAGCCTAGTAAGTGACATCATTGGAATGAGGGTCTCTGTTTCCACATTATGCTGCTCTCAGATTAGGTGGCAAAAACCTGCTGACAGATTCCATTTAAACATATGAGAACTAGGTTAGTAAAAGGTAGTAGACACCAGTTGTCCTTCGATTTGATCATGAACCATAGAGTAATAAAGGCTAATGTGCATTTATAGTACGGCAATAGGATCTCCAGAAATTAAAGCAACAATGTTCTTCACTGCCGGTAAGTTAAATCAAAAAAGGTATACAAAGTTACATGTTCTTTGGCCAGAATCATACAAGTTGCAGAATAACCTCTCCAGGAGGGCTCTGAGCAGCCATCCAGTATTATGGGAATTCATAAGAACAGAAGCTATGAAGAAGTAGGGGGGTCTATACATGGAAATGTAAGAAGTCATGATTATCTCCCAAGAAAGCAATATCAATAATTATACATTTCTTTTAGGCAAAATGAAGAAATATTAATCTTATTTACAACTTTCTCCATTTTTCCTTTCATGAAAATATTAAAAACATGGGAGGTTGGGAGGGGGAGGGGAGAAAAAGCACCCAAATCCTGTAGGTACAAAAGTTGGTACAAATACACAATGAAATATTAAATGCTCCTGTGCGATGTGGGAATGCTGGCACAATTCAAACAAACTTAATTATACACGATCATTTATCTAAATAGAAAAAAAAAAAAGATAAAAAGATAAAAACAATTATACATACATATTAAAAACACTTTTTTGTACAAGATCTGACATCACCCATTGTCTCTATAGTTGACTGCTCGTTGGTTGAACCCTTGAATTGGATCAACAAAGCTGTTCCATGATGTGCTCTTATTTAGGCAGAGAGCGATACACCTCAGGCACTACATCGGCGAACCAAAAATACAAGCAGGCCCGAGCTGGAGTCCGGAAGACTTTGCAATTAAGGCTACATACACATTCACAATTATTAAAATTTTGTCAATGCAAAAAATAAAGCTACTTTATAAAATGCTCTTCATCAAGACCATTTGCAACCACCTAAAGGCCGCTTTACACGCTACGACATCGCTAAAGCGATCTCGTTGGGGGTCAAGGAATTGGTGACACACATCCGGACGTTTTAGCGATGTCATTGCGTGTGACACCTATGAGTGATTTTGCATCGTCGCAAAAACGTGCAAAATCGCTCATCGGTGACATGGGGGTCCATTCTCAAATATCGTCGCTGCTGCAGTAACGATGTAGTTCGTCGTTCCTGCGGCAGCACATCGCTCCATGTGACACCGCAGGAACGAGGAACCTCTCTTTACCTGCGTCCCGGTCACAATACGGAAGGAAGGAGGTGGGCAGGATGTTACGTCCCGCTCATCTCCGCCCCTCCGCTTCTATTGGGCGGCCACTTAGTGACGTCGCGGTGACGCCGCACGGACCGCCCCCTTAGAAAGGAGGCAGTTTGCCGGTCACAGCAACGTCGCTAGGCAGGTAAGTAGGGTGACGGGTCTGGGTGATGCTGTGCGTCACGGGCAGCAATTTGCCCATGTTGCACAACCAATGGGGGCGGGTACCCACGCTAGCGATATCGGTACCGATATCGCAGCGTGTAAAATCGGCCTTTAGGCTTCCATTGAAGCTGCTGGCTATGTGTTTCCATAGTAACAGACAACAAACAAGCCCAGTGTAGTCAGGGTCTGCAGCTCTTCTCCCTTTCACAGGTCCTACCCAACTGTTAGCAAGAAAGTGAAGATGGGTGGAAGATGTAGAATGCAAGATTAGATTCCAGGCAGGTTTATTGTCTGATACCAGAGACACACACAGGGCAGCACAAGAGTTGGAGACAAAAAAAATGTTCCAAAAACCCCCCAAAAATAGTGTAATCAATTAGATTTGCAAAGTTGCTTCACTTTAAGTTGCACTAAATCAAACAAAAGAATAGTTGTGAAGGGGTGTGTATACTTTTAAAACCATTTAAAAAGGAAGCCATCATTACAAAATAAATTTATTGATTAAATCAGGTTTGGGTGAATATTTTTCTTAGCTTTTTTTTCCCCCACTGTCATTCTCTGAATTAAAAAAAATAAAATAAAAAATAGAAACATTGTACTTTTCACACTGGACATTGGGTCTAACGTTAGACAAATTTTCATGTGTTTTTTAGAAACACCACATCTACATTAAAACAAAATCTGATCCCAAGTCCTTAATGGGCCTGCTGAAAACTTTCTAAAATGATACTCCCATAATTTAAGAAAACCCCAGTGATTAGTGTGAAAATTACTAATTCTGTTTCATAGAAATGATAGAAAAAAAAAAAGAAAAAAAAATAAAGCTTTTTAAACAAGAGATCATTTACAGATGATCACTTAAGTGCAATGAAATATTAAAGACCTGTGAATGCATGGAGATTGGAGAGCCTGGAGCCTAAACTACTGATAGGCTTTAATCTGTTCCAAATGGATATATCTGAAATTAAAATGTATTGCGACGTTTCATTACCTGCCCTATTACAGATACAGGTACACATTTTTATAAAATATATTATATATAATATATTTTACAAAAATCTGTACCTGTATCTGTAATAGGGCAGGTAATGAAACGTCGCAACACATTTTAATTTCAGATATATCCATTTGGAACAGATTAAAGCCTATCAGTACACACACACACTTAGTTTATTTTTTTTTTCAATTTCCGGACTCCAACTGAGGAAATACTGGTATTTTGAGTTGGTTTTATTCGAAACCTACCACAAGCAGAAAAAAATAGGCAGACTAAGAAGAGTCTGCAATGGTTAACACATTCCAGTTTTTTTTTTATAATATATATATATATATATATATATATATATTTTTTTTTTTTAAACCAACATTTTTTAAGAATTTGTAGGGCAGATAAGTTAAGTTTTATTTATTTCTTTTCTCTTTTTTTTAGCAAAATTCTAGCACCAACGCTGGACTATGTATATGTTGGTCCAAGGATAGGAAAGATCCCCACGAGCCTGGAATGTAAATAAATTAGACCGTAGCCATTACACATACATTTGGCAGTTACCGAAGAAACACCGCATTGAGGAAAAATAAAATGCTGGCAATATCGCTTTATGCTTCTCGTTAGGTCATTTCGTGCACGAGGGGCTTATGTAGCTTCCAGTCTTGAAAACAATTTCAGCGAGATGCCCCATTGCTGAGCAGATCTCACATCCACAGCAAACACCTAGAGCAAAGAAGCAAAATACACCATAAAGTCATTATGTCTTTACTGTGCACACAAGCCCCCGAATGGCAAAGATGCAGGCTTTTGTTTTCCCCCCAGCAGATTTTATTTATTTTTTTAGTCAGTTTGGCACTTCATAGTGATGGAGGTCCGGGAGCAGCAGAGAACTGGCAAACACTGGGACACGTCCAAATTTCATCAGGCTTAACAAAAAACAGGCCAGAGAAAAGCATCTTTGGAGGTTTCTTCCACTGTCCTTTATGGCGATGCTGCCTACAATACAAAGAATAAGAGGTCAGGAGCCAACAAGCTGTAAACTGCTCGACTAAAAGGAAACCGCACCAAATTAATATACGATACTCAAAACATTGGGGACTGGCAAAATGTAAAAGAATCTGCGTTTTGCTCCAGAAACTGCATCACTTGTCCATTGACTATCTGGTGTTGCAGATCATCTCAAAGCGAATGGGGACATGCTGCAAAACCAGAAAAACCCTGCACAGATGCAGTGTGGGGGGGAAAAAAGGCACAGTTGGGCTTTAGAGGGTTGTAGAGCATTATAGGGGATAATCTCACAGTAAGGGTACACTCACACTACTGTATATTTATAAAGAAGTTAAAAATGGGGTTCGATTTTCATCTAGAAAAAAAAAAAAAACAAAAAAAAACCCCACTCCGATCAGCACAGCCTCCCTGAATCACATGGGTCAGAGTGGAATTCCTTTTGTCTTGCATTGCACTCATTTGAGTTATACACTACTGTGAGCGAGCTGTAGGGCTCTTTTCCATCTGCAATTTTCATGGCCAAGTGCAATCCGATAAAAAAAAAAAAAACCAAAAACAAAAAACACGGATTGCACTTGCACCAGTGTTAATCAATGAGGCAGTTTCCTCGGTCCTGTTTTTTTCTCCACATGAATCGTGCTCTCATGCTGCGCTTTGCACAGAGTCTCGGCTCACGCATGTGTAAAAATCGCACTGCACTTGCATGTTATGCGACTGCAGTGCGGTGCACGCAGAGAGACAGCGGAGGAGATGGGGAGAAAGTGCTCCCTCCATTTTCTCAGCTCCTGTGATGCGATTGCAAGATCACATCACAGTAGCATGAATGACCCTCGTCTGACACCGCAGAAGAGGGTCATTAGCTTATGGAAAGCAGTACGCAAGTGGAAAAGAGCCCATAAGCTGAGATTTTGGGACACCCCTTCACTCAACTCCCCCCAGCCTTTTACCACTTAACAGATGCAGATTGTTGAAGAACTCAATAAGACCAAGGGTCTTCATTCTCCTATTTTGAGTGGTCATATGCCACTCCACTCAATGGGATTGATGAAGATTGTCGTACGCTGTTCTCTGCTGTCCATATTAGAAATTGCGAATGGAGTATCAACAACCACGCTTGACATTTATGCAGTTCAAAAACAGGACCCTTGTTTATTGATGAGAGCACTACCATGCTCAGGTGCACAATATTCATAACAAGCAGTTTGATGCATGGACGGGCTCAACTAGTTTTTCGAAAAAATGAGCGTGTTCCCCACCGACTTCCATTTTACTCAGTACAAAAGTCAGGCCCATCCAAGCATCAAACTCTGTTACGAGTACAGAGCAGCTGAGCATGTAAGTGCTCGCTCATCACTACCGGATTTTAATGACTGGTGGGAACCCTATAATCAACAACTTAACACCTCTCCTGTGTTGAGAGGTGATTTAGCACAACCCCTTAAAGCTGTTCGGTCACATTGACATCATAAACTGCACCAATTGCAATCTTAATGGTGCATTTACACAGGTCGACCCGGAGCTGTTAAAACAAGTGCTGATCGGTTACATGGAAGCCAACCAGCAGTTAGGTTAAAGCCTGTACAGAGCAGATGACAGCACTTCCTCACACACAGGACGATCGTCAATGTGATTGCTCTCGACAGCACATATCCCATGAAGCAAGAGGATGTGCTGTTGAGATCAATGATCTTTAAACAAGTTCATCAGGTGATTGGCCGAATATTGGTAAACAAGAAGGTTCCTGATAATCTGCTACTATAAATGCAGTTCGAGTCGTGAAGGCCGCTGTGAACATACAAGACAAATATACCAAATATACTAAAGATATAATTAATAGAGCTTTGATTTGTGTTACTGTTTCTATAATACAATTCAAAGTCCATCAGCTTTTAATAAAGATTTAATTGGTAAAATATGGTTAGAAGACAACTCTGTACAAAAACTACAATAATGGGTGATAGATGATAAGAATTTATAAAGCAATTTGATTCAAACCAGCCTGATGGAAATTATTAGTAGAAGTGTGAATAATTGAGGCGTTGTTCTTGGGAATTGCCTGCCTGAATGATCTCTACATTATTATTAATTAAAGTAACAGTCAACAAAAACAACAATTAAAAGTTTAATTTGGGAAAACCTAAAACTTCTTCCTCCTTTAAACCCCCAATTTACTTTAAAAAGACACAACCAGCAGGATTTTTCTATTTGAGGTGCAGGCGGTGCCATACAGGCAGTAAGATTTTTGGTTGATGAAATAGGTTTAAATCAAAGTTAAAGAAATGCACTGCACTTTGACAGGTGTAGCGGGGGCGGTTTTTGTGGGTCGGGTCCTCTGTTTATTCCTCCTCCAGCGTCCTCATGGCTTGCCCCCTTTTCGTTATTTGAATATTGTGCCATTACTGTTGGTGGCACATGCACATTGCCACAGCAATTCTGTCTTCATTAAAATGGCGCCGAGTCCACGCATGCGCGTTCCGTGGTCTCTGATGCCATTTTATTGAAGACACAGTGGAGAAGACTATGAAAGGCATTGGTGCATGAACATATATTTTTTCTTTCCCATCTGAGCACGTGCCCTTGCTGCTCATAGTCTTCACTGCAGTGTCTGCAATAAAATGGCACAGTAGATTGCAGTTCGCGCATGCGCAGACTCCAGCACCATTTGAGTGAATACAGAATTACTGTGGCAATGTGCATTCACCACCAAAATAAAAAATCAGCAATAGTGGCAAAATATTCCAATATAGCAAAGGGGGCAAGCCAGGAGGACGCCTGAGTAGGCATAAACGCCGAGGACTCCGACCCACAGAAGACCCGCCCGCATTTCTGCAACTTTGATAATCATCAACCAAGCACCCAATCTTTCTATATCAGGTATGCCTGGATTCAGCATCTTACTGTCAGTATAGCAATGCCTTTACCTCATATAGCAAATTCCTGGTGGTTTTTAAACAGGCTAACAAAGAAGGGTCTTTGACTAATGGCTGACTATAGGATATTGGCTGGCCACAAGTCCACTCAGCAGCCAGCAGGGGGGTAGGGGTGATACAAGGGTTTCCTAACAAAACCCCTTAAAGAGCAATTATACCAAATTTCAGAAATTCTATTATTATGAGGTCTTTCTATGGCTATAGTTTCCTACAATGCATGTTTTTTTGCCGACCAGATAATAATCCACAAGTTGTACAGTGCAATGTCCGACACTTACATTCTCTGTGTCTATCCAGATACCCAGCTGTGCGTGGTGGTTGTGACATTGTGAGGAAAGCTTTGGTTTGATAACAGACTATCAAAGTTAAAATCTGCTTCTCCATCTTCCATGAGGTCATTCCGAATAATGGACTCCATGTCACAGTCCAAGCGTTCAACGAACATGTCATCCAAGTCACTAGGCAGCATCTCCTGGTGGATGGAAACAATGCCAACTCTGCCATAGCCATTACAGCTATTTGTAGGATAAGAACCCATGCCGGACATTTGAAGGGGCTGACTCATAGGCACTTGTAATGACGTTTTCACTGTTGACAGGCGGCTAATGCCAGCAGTATGAGTCAAGGTACTCCCAGTATGAGGCAAGGCACGACCATTCATAGAGGTCTGCTGAGTATGTTGTTGATGTGTATGGGGAATGGGGTTCATTTTGTTGTGGGGTTGCTGGGTGCCGTACGCAGACATTCCAGAATTAGACGCCATCAGCACATTCTGACTCAGAATCCTACTGTTGCCTTGAGAAACTGCTGATTCTGAGGCCAACAAATCATTATGTGGCGGGCAATCTGTGGTAAGCAGTTCCTTCAGAAGTCCAGCAGGAACATTATATGGCCCCACTGCTCTATAGGCAGATTTACCTTCTGGAACACTTGGCATTGCCATCGGTGACATGGAGTTCATGCCAGCTTGACCATATGCATATTTTCTGAATTCAGAGTCAGGTGAACCCAAATTTGTGTCTGGGGAAGTAAATAAATAACCGGATTGTTGCTGCATCATGGATGCGGGTGAGGACTGTGTGGAAACAGTCAATGAGGTGTTTGGAGATAACAGATTCAGATTATCTAGAAGATTCTCCATATTCTCAGAGTTTCCCATCTCTGACAAACTTGGCAAAGTAGATGCCAATTTGGTAGAAGAAGGAGGATACACTAGACTGTGGACATCAGCATCTCCAAGATCTTCCTCCTCCGGCATGATTGAGCTGGCATTGGAACTGGTCCTTGGACGAAAAGTGTTCCACGCTTCAAAGTCATCATTGCTGTGTGAACTGGGGCTTCCAGGCCACTTCGGGAACTGTGACCCAGGACTATCACCACTGCCTTCTTGACCGGACTGGAGAGAGGCTTTTTTCTTTGCAGCCCTTCCTCTGCTTTTTGTGAACTTGCTGTTGTTATCCATGGAGGCAGCCCGTCTTCTTGGAGATTTCCCATTCTTTCCACCTTCTGGATTCAGGATCCACCATGAACTTTTACCAGTCCCTTCGTTCTGTACCCGCACAAATTTGCTGTGAAGTGACAGATTGTGCCGAATCGAATTCTGAAAGACATAATCCACAGAAAAAAAATATCAAATATTTTGTAGAAAAACACATGCTGACCTCACTGATTATCACTCAGATATCTGCCACACATGAGAAACAGATCGTAGAACAGATCAAGCTACCAGTGCAAAATAAGACCTGCTAATAAGGCGGTTGTGCACTACTTGGACAACCCCTACTTAAATTCAGTAGTTTGCTGAGCAAGACACAAAACCTTATAAAATCTCCACCTTCTTGCAATGGTGCCACTCCAGCCATATTGGCATTGGGTCTCCCCGCATTGCTTGATATTGTTAGGTCACGCAAGTGCTGCAGTCAATCAGCAGCCGCTAATGGGTTGCAGCGATCGCTCTAGCAGAGTTTCTTTCAAGGAAAGTGTAAGTTAAGGAGCCTAATAAAAAGACATAGATTTGATGTAGTGCTCAAGTGACAATGACACAAGTGCTGGTAGACTATGCCAACATTGCTGGAACGTACCGCTGCGGTATATGAGCATAATGTTATTTCCTTGGGGAACTAGACCATCTAAAGACTCTAATGATTGATTTTGTCCCTTTGTTAGGGGTCATGAGTGCAAGTGTCATGAAGGTAGGAACATCTTCCACACAATGACCCAGCAGGATACACATTACTGTCACCTGGTGACTAAGTGGACCAGACCAACTTTAACGAGGGAGGGGAAAATTACTGTATTTTCCGAATTGTAAGATGCACTTTTTTCTCCCCAAAATCGGGTGTAAAATGGGGGTGCATCTTACAATGAGAATATGGCTTACCAAGGAGGCGGAGGAGGGTCGGCGAAACTGAGGGTGTCACTGCAAAGTCGCGGCAGTGGGTGCCTGATCTGACTGTGTGCTCTATTTAATCCCGCAATTGACGCATGAACTTCAAGAAAATGGCTGCAGAGGAGGTGCGTGCGCAGACTGACAAGATGGATCTCAAGAAAATGGCCACGAAGGCCTTTCTGCACACGCGCCGCCTCCTCGGCCATTTTCTTGAAGTCCATTGCATCAACAGCGGGCGATTCTATGGCGTTCCCAGTCAGATCAGGAACGCCCTGTCCTGTGACCCTCCTGAGTCACTCCATTGTAGTGAAACCCCAACAGCATGCCGGCAGATCAAAAGCGCCCGCTAAGGTGACACCCTCGAGGCCACAGTATCGCTGACCCTCCTACGACGCAACACCCCCTTTGAGTCCGAAGCATCGCTGAAGCCGCTTCCTGTGACCTTCCTAAGCCGCTCCACTACCGCTGCTCCCCCATCGTAAGCATTAGGATTAAGACACACCCTCATTTTTTTTCCCGTTTTCCTCTAAATTTGGGGTGCGTCTTACAATCCGGGGTATCTTATAAACTGAAAAAAATACGATACATTTAAAAAGGTATAGTAGTAGTACTTAAAGATCCATGTTCTTGGACAGTCTGCACTGAAAAGATACTGCCACATGAAGACCCTTTACTTCCCACCGAAAACTCCCACACACCATGTGCGGCCAGGCTGTACTTCGCTCATTGAAGTGCTTTCTTCTCTTTTTTGGTGACTACTCAAGTGTCCTAAAAACAGAATTACTACAGCAAAGGACATCTGGGGTCACACATTTACAATGCAGCCAAAAGATAAATATATTTTGGAGGGGGGAAAAGCTGAATTTCCTAACAGGAAAGAGTCTGCTTGGCTCATTATACAAATTCCTGTTTTTACAGAAAGGCGGCAGGTTATTACAAATATCCAATGTTTTACTTAATTGGAATATACATACAACAGATACCATATCAAAATATTCTACATCTGTACCATGTGGAGCAATAAAGGGGACATCGGCAGCAAGATAAGAAAACCGGTCTGGAATCTCAGCAAGAAAAACAAAGTCTTTAGGGCTCCCGCGGGATGCTAGTGCTGAGCGAGCCATTAATGGTACAGATTTATTGGCGCAAGATCAAAAGCTTTTTACCCCCAGATTGAGTAACACCCTTCTCTATGGGCCTTGTCTGATATTGCAGCTCAGCCCATTAGTGCAACACAAGACACCCCCTCCAAAAAACAAAAGAAGAGCCCCGCCGGGCAACAACAAAAAAGAGCCCCGCCGGGCAACAACAAAAAAGAGCCCCGCCGGGCAACAACAAAAAAGAGCCCCGCCGGGCAACAACAAAAAAGAGCCCCGCCGGGCAACAACAAAAAAGAGCCCCGCCGGGCAACAACAAAAAAGAGCCCCGCCGGGCAACAACAAAAAAGAGCCCCGCCGGGCAACAACAAAAAAGAGCCCCGCCGGGCAACAACAAAAAAGAGCCCCGCCGGGCAACAACAAAAAAGAGCCCCGCCGGGCAACAACAAAAAAGAGCCCCGCCGGGCAACAACAAAAAAGAGCCCCGCCGGGCAACAACAAAAAAGAGCCCCGCCGGGCAACAACAAAAAAGAGCCCCGCCGGGCAACAACAAAAAGAGCCCCGCCGGGCAACAACAAAAAAGAGCCCCGCCGGGCAACAACAAAAAAGAGCCCCGCCGGGCAACAACAAAAAAGAGCCCCGCCGGGCAACAACAAAAAAGAGCCCCGCCGGGCAACAACAAAAAAGAGCCCCGCCGGGCAACAACAAAAAAGAGCCCCGCCGGGCAACAACAAAAAAGAGCCCCGCCGGGCAACAACAAAAAAGAGCCCCGCCGGGCAACAACAAAAAAGAGCCCCGCCGGGCAACAACAAAAAAGAGCCCCGCCGGGCAACAACAAAAAAGAGCCCCGCCGGGCAACAACAAAAAAGAGCCCCGCCGGGCAACAACAAAAAAGAGCCCCGCCGGGCAACAACAAAAAAGAGCCCCGCCGGGCAACAACAAAAAAGAGCCCCGCCGGGCAACAACAAAAAAGAGCCCCGCCGGGCAACAACAAAAAAGAGCCCCGCCGGGCAACAACAAAAAAGAGCCCCGCCGGGCAACAACAAAAAAGAGCCCCGCCGGGCAACAACAAAAAAGAGCCCCGCCGGGCAACAACAAAAAAGAGCCCCGCCGGGCAACAACAAAAAAGAGCCCCGCCGGGCAACAACAAAAAAGAGCCCCGCCGGGCAACAACAAAAAAGAGCCCCGCCGGGCAACAACAAAAAAGAGCCCCGCCGGGCAACAACAAAAAAGAGCCCCGCCGGGCAACAACAAAAAAGAGCCCCGCCGGGCAACAACAAAAAAGAGCCCCGCCGGGCAACAACAAAAAAGAGCCCCGCCGGGCAACAACAAAAAAGAGCCCCGCCGGGCAACAACAAAAAGAGCCCCGCCGGGCAACAACAAAAAGAGCCCCGCCGGGCAACAACAAAAAGAGCCCCGCCGGGCAACAACAAAAAGAGCCCCGCCGGGCAACAACAAAAAGAGCAAATGTTCTTGAGAAACAAAGTTAATTTTTCACGCACTTTATAAATTTTGCAGTACTTATTTATGATTTCAAGAGAACACCTTTAGGTTTAAATGCTGGCTAAACTCATCAGGACCAGACGAGCATTTGAGATTTTTCTCTTCGGGCAAAAAAGAGGGGGGGGGGGACCAAACAAAAAACCAAAACATGTCCGATCCTTTTAAAAAGTTACAAAATAATGCATTTGACAAAAAAGAGCCGGTTATCAGATTCATTGTGCCCAAACTACATGCAGAATGAAATCAGACTGGTATGTTTTAACCTAAAACATACTTAGTCCCAAGCTGGCTGTTCAATTTGTTTACTAGCCCGAAGCAAGTCCCCGGTAGTCCTTACCTCACCCCAATCACTTTGACTAAGAGCACGCACACACACACACACACACACACACACACACACACACACACACACACACACACACCTCTGTCAGTCAACTAGATGGGGAGCTGCCTCCATGACATAGTTCCCCGGCCTGCTTTAAATGCTGCCCATTGTTCGGGCAGCTTTAAAATTTGATGACTGTTTCCCTTCAATCCCCCCCCCCGCCACCACCCCCAACAAAAAAGAAAAAAATAAATAGAAAATTACACATACATAAAAATATTTTATATAACGTGTAAAACAAAAAATTATATATATCCACACACAAATATTAAAAAATAAATAATATTATTTATTTGTTATTAAATATGATTATTTAATAATTAATAAATAATATTAAAAATAATTAAAAAAATAATATTAATATTAAAAATAATATAATGATACTAATAATACTACTAATACTAATAATAATAATTAACATGCAGCAGGGCACTTCATTTAAAGAAAGAAGACTACACCCACCTGCCCTTCTCCAGCCCCCCACTCCAAGAAAAACAAAACAAAACAAACCCCGGTCAGATAATTTCTATAGTCCATGGTGCCTTCAGTCATGCGACGCCCGGCCCTCTATCAAAACACATTTTGTTGACAGAAATATGGTTTCAGCAGATTTCCATCGAGTGCGGAGAATTTCACTAGCAAATCCGGCCCATCCTGAAGTCACACTGAAGGCTAAACAAATTGTTTAATGCTCGGAAAGTGATGAGTATTTGTCAGAGGGGTAGGACATGTATTTGGCTCCTGGATGGAGGGCGTTTGGGGGCCCGCTGCATTTCTCTCCCAGTGCTTCACTGGTCCTGGCAGAATTATGCTCAGGAATGTGTGAAAGAGCTAGTAGAAAAAAAAAAAAAAAAAAAAAAAGTGTGCAATGAATAGAGCCTTCAGCCTGGGAAGCTAAATCCAGCAGCCTTGGAAATTAACTCTTTATGACGACACCACACAGCTGTATCAGGGCTTTAATTCTCTGGAGGAGGGGGTGGTTGTGCATGCACCACCATTCCCCTCTCACCCACTCCACCGCTCCCTTTCTCTGGAATGCCCGTTCTGTCCAATACGTCAATCTATCCTTTCTGGTCCTCACCGAAACATGGCTGACACTCTCCAACACTGCCTCCCCTGCTGCGCTGTGCTATGGCGGCCTGCGCTTCGCCCACACTCCTCGCCCTGGCAATAGACATGGTGGAGAAGTGAGTCTCCTTTGTAACAACTGCAGCTTTAACCTAATGCCAGCCCTACCTTCCCTTGTCCTGCCTTCTTTTGAAGTGCACTCTGTCCGCATCTATTCTCCCTCAAACCTCCAAGTGGCCATCATATACAGACCCCCGGGCCCTACCACTGCCTTCATCTACCAGTTCTCTGCCTGGCTTCTTCACTTTCTCTCTGCTGATATTCCCACTATCATCATGGGTGACGTCAACATCTCCACTGACACCCTCCAGTCAGCAGCCTCCAAACTCCTGTCCCTCTTCATCTTTTGGTCTCAGTGGTCCACCTCTGCCACCCATAAAGATGGACACACACTGGACCTTATCTTCACCTGTCTCTGCTCTCCATCTCACCTCACAAGCTCCCGTCTCCCCTATCTGACCACCATCTACTGACCTTTTCAGTCCGGTCCTCCTCACCGTCCAGCACCTGTCACAGAAACCTTGCACACCTTGACATTCACACCCTCTGATGCTATCCTACCGCTGTCCTCCATATCTTCACTCCACGACACTGACTGTGCTACCATTTTCTTCAACACCACTCTCACATCAGCTATTGACTCAGTCGCCCCTCTAATTCATGGCAGAGTGAGCCAAATCAATAGACAACCCTGGCACAATAGCCTCACAAAAAAAAACTTCGGCAAGTGTCTAGGGCTGCTGAGCGGCAGCGGCAGAAAAACACTCCCAGGAAGATTTCACCACATTCAAAAATGCAATTCACACATTTCGTTTAGCCCTCACCTCTGCTAAACAGGATTACTTCAGAACCCTCATATCCTCTTTAACACACAGCCTCAAACAGCTATTCAATACTTTCAACTCCCTCCTTCGCCCACCACTGCCCCCTCCAACCTCCCTCATCTCCGCAGAAGACTTTGCCACATATTTCAAAGAGAAGATCGACCAAACCAGGCAAGTCTTCTCTGCTCAACCACCACAACCGCTTCATATAACAGACCACTGCCGCTCCCCTATAAACTTTCTCCCCACCCTCACGGAAGGAGAGCTTGCACATCTGCTCTCGAAAGTGCACCTCACTACTTGCGCACTTGACCCCATCCCTCCTCCCCAACCTCACCACTATGCTTATTCCAGCCTTAACCCATCTTTTCAACTTATCTTTAACCTCTGGAACTTTCCATTCGGCTTTTAAACACGCAACAAATCACAACCATCCTAAAGAAACCCTCCCCCGACCAAAGCTCTACTACCAGCTATCGCCCTATATCGCTGCTCCAGTTTGCTTCAAAACTCCTCGAACAGCACATCCATGATGAACTTACCTCCCACCTCTCATCTAACTCGCTCTTTGACAACCTACAGTCCAGCTTCCGTCCACATCATTCTACTGAAACTGCCCTCACCAATATCACAAGAGACAGACTTACTGCAAAAGCTAACAATCACTTCTCAATACTCCTACTTCTAGACCTGTCCTCAGCCTTCGACACTGTGGACCACTCCCTCTTATTACAGATTCTCTCTTCCCTTGGTTCAGATCTTGTCCTCTCTTGGATCTCTTCATACCTCTCCAACCGCACTTTTAGTGTCTCTTTAATCCCACACAACCTCTTCATCCCGCCCTCTCTCTGTTGGCGTCACTCAAGGCTCAGTCCTGGGACCCTTACTTTTTTCCCCATCTGTACATTTGGCCTGGGACAACTCAAAAGTCCCATGGCTTCCAGTACCACCTATAAGCAGACACTCAGATCTACCTCTCTAGCCCAGATGTCACATCTCTGCTGTTCAGAATCCCAGAGTGTGTATCCGCTATATCCTCCTCCTCATCTCGCTTCCTAAAACTCAATGTCGCTAAAACTGAACTAATCATCTTTCCACCAACCATCTCACCAACACTAACTCAGGGTTCCCCAACTCCAATCCTCAAGGCCCACCAACAGTGCATGTTTTCAGGATTTCCTTAGCATTGCTGTTGGAACCAGCACCTGGGCAGGTAATTACATTAACACCTGTGCAATACTAAGGAAATCCCAAAAACCTGCACTGTTTGTGGGCCTTGAGGACTGGAGTTGGGGACCTCTGCTCTAACTGATCTATTACAATAAGCAACATTACGCTTTCCTCAGTACCCAAAGTTCGGTGCCTCGGAGTGGCCCTCGACTCTGCTTTGTCCTTCATACCACACATCCAATCCCTCACCACCTCCTGCCGTCTTAAACTCAAAAATATTTCCAGAATCCGTCCTTTCCTCAATCTACAAAAATGCTAGTGCATGCCCTCTTCCCTCTGTTCCAGTTTGTCTATTGTAATTTGTGTATGTATGCTTTATGTAACCCCCTTCTCATGTACAGCACCATGGAATCAATGGTGCTCTAGAAATAATAAATAGTTGAATTAACAAGAATATTAAACACCTTATGCAGTCCCATGTAAAACTACAAACTATTGTGCCATCAGAGGTATGTTCAATAATGGCATATGAGTGACAATTACATTTAATGAACATTACACATCTCATAGCCTCCTATGGAGGTCAAGCGGCATCCATTGTGGTGCTGGACAGATACAGAACATACATTGCAGGGCATGTTCTCCTGTCTTGACAGGTGCACATCATTTCGATCCTTTGTTTTGGAACATATGAAAGCACAAAACACTTCTATGGCAGATGGCACCAAGTAAGAATATTCCTAAAGGGGTACTCGGTCTATAGAAAGAACCTCATGTTCAGATAATACATTTTTGCCTAGCGGTTTTAGATCAGAGCATGACTTTGGCAAGTGCGATTCCTGTCTCTTCCAGGTGTGCCAGTCTATAGAAAGGTTGTCAGATCATTATGTCCATTCTGCAGGGATCCACACCATTCATCTGAATTTCCGGTCACTACAATTGTCACCATCTAATATTTACTGAATTTTTCACTCCTTTTGCGTAAACAATGAAGCTCAGTATAAAATAGCTTCACATAAACTGGAAGGTGTGTATACATTGTTACCCATGTACATACATGAACGACCTTGGCCTGGATTAAAGTTCAGCTCTTGCGCAGCGGCTTCCTGCGCAGCCAGAGTCACCTTTGCTACACTTTGCTCATCCCACTCACTCTGTATTGTACATTCTCTGCCCTAGTAACCATGAAATCAGTGGTAAACAGGGCATCAGCGAGGGGACAGAACACACTGGATACAAGTCCGGGAGTCCTTGAGGATCAGCATTTTGCTTTTGTTACACTGGATTTCACAAGTTAAAGCCAAATCACAAACAACATCTGAGATTCAGAATTCTATGACTCCGAGTCCCATCGATATAAGAGTTTGGGACCCTTCCTGCAGGTTAACCGTGTGAAGTCCAGGCCGAGGGCCTGAGCTCAGAATGGGTCTGTGCCTGACGCAGCAGCGAGGGTCGGCAGGAAATTCCTTTGTCGCAGGAAGCTGCAAACCTCTTCGACAGCAAAGAATAGATCAAGAGAGGCAAAACAACCAGGACCATGTAGATTACGGTCCCATCCATCAGCACAACTTGGGCTGCGGTCCCTACATTTTTGTCATACCCCACTTAGCCATTTATCTGCATCTTTTCCGGGTCTCCATAGTTTGTGATCAAAGACAAACGATTGTACGATGATTTCAGGCTGCATGATGTACAAACATCTGAAGGGTCCGTTCATTAACCTTAAAGGGGATTTCCATGAATATAAAAAAAATTAAAAAAATAAAATTACTATAAAAAGGTTATAAATAAATTCCTAAATACATTTAGTTAGCAAGTCACCACTGTGTGTGGTGGGGTATGCACTATGAAATTAAAGGGAACCTGTCACCAGGATTTTCCCTTCTAAGGCTACTTTCACACATCAGTTTTCTGCATTCAGGCACAATCCTTTTTTTCCTGATCCAAAGGATCCGGCAAAAAAATGTAAAACCGTATCCACCGGATCCGGTTTTTAACGGATCCGTTATGCCGGATGCGTACAAAACCGGATCCGGTGGATACGGTTTGCATCCGTTTTTGCATCCGGTTTGTTTTTTTTTTTGAAGGATCAGCTTTTTTAATTAATTTGGTGCATGCGCAGTTTACAAAAACTGATCCGGTAGCCGCATCCATTTTTTACCGCATTGCGCCGGATCCGGCGTCCATAGGCTTTCATTGTAAAACACGCCGTATCGCGCCGGATCCGGTGCGATGCGTTTATTTGCCGGACAAAAAACGTTGCAAGACACGTTGCCTCCGGCCGCTGCTTTGACTAATTTTGCCGCATCCGGAAAAAAAACGGATGCAACGCAAAGCCATCAGTTACAATCCGGTAACAATGCAAATCTATGGGGATAAAACGGATGCGGTACCGGATCCGTTTAACCCGTTTTTTTCCGGATTGTACCTGATGGAAAAAAACTGATGTGTGAAAGTAGCCTAAGCTGTGGTCACCACCAGTGGGCTCTTATATAGAGAGCATTCCAGAATACTGTATATAAAAGCCCAGGTCGCTCTGTATAACATGAAAAAAAAACACCTTTATTATACTCACCAAGGGGGCGGTCCGGTCCGATAGGTGTCACTGCTCTCGGTCCGACACCTACTCTCTTCTTGCCATCGCTGTCCTTTCGCCCAGCCCTGTGCATGATGCGTCGTGCGTAGGGATGATTGAATACCTCAAATTATTCGGCTTCGCGAATATTTTCCAAATACCTCGCTGCTATTCGATGCGCCATGCAAGTCTATGGGAAACCCGAATAACAATTATTCGGAACTATTCGAACTTCCCTTAGCCTTCCATTGCACATTGAATATTCGCATAGCGGTGACCTATTCGTTAATTCTTCGCGACGCCGAATAATTGAGGTATTCGATCATCCCTAGCTCGTGCGTCATTTACACAAAGGCCTCCATTGTTCTCCTGCGCATGCGCACTTTTATCTACATGGCTGAGGGCAGAACCAAGTGGTGTAATGCACAGGTGCAAGGAAAGGTCAATGACTGTCCCCGCAATCACACTACTGGGCCACCCCATAGGAGAGTATAATAAAATGTCTTTTTTATACATTACACAGAGCGGCCTGGGCCCCTATACAGCATTCCAGAATAGCTCATATAAGGGCTCACTGCTGGTAGCCGCAGCGCATAAAAATGTACAATACCTGATAGGAGTTTCCCTTTAAAGTGGCCACTGTCTTGTTACACCAATAGCATAGGTTCTTGTGAGCATGTGCAGGAGAAAGCTCTGCCCGCTGTGTAGGAAGATGTGCTCCCGGTGCGGCTGGCCACCCAGTCTTTCTGAATGATAATACATGCTACATTGTGGTGGAGCTACAGGAGAATTCAGCCATTGCTGAAGCATTTCTTCAGAATACAGCTGATCATTGGGGATTCCAGCAGTAGGGTGGTCTGTGGTCAGCGTATTATTAGGGGGATACATCAAAATAAAGTTCACAAACCAAGAACTACAGTTCGCATGTAATATAAAATAGTACTAAACCATGTGCTGCCCAACAACAATACCTATATAAACAATCTACACCACACTGTAAAGTCAACAAACATAAAACTCACAACTTGTTTTTTCTTTTTTATGTCAGGTTTTTACATTTAGCTAAAAGAACGTCTAGCTTAGAGGAGCATTAGATACATAAAGGCTATGTGCCCACGGGCCTATGTGCCTGCGGAAAACCTGCAGATTTATCTGGATTTTCTAGATAAAGCCGCAGGTTTTAGCAAGTACAGACACTCCCTATGTTATCCTATGGGACATGGGGAGTGCTGTGTCCATGCTGCGGAATGTGCGGCTGCGAATATGCTGTGGATGTCCCGCAGCCGCACATAACTGCATGTCAACTATTCCTGCGGAAATCCCTGCCCTCCACTATGGAGATAGAGGCCGGGACTTCTGCAGGTAAATCGCACAAATGTCCGCAGGTTTACCGCAGATATTTCGCTGGAATCCCGCAGCTATGTATAACTGCGGATTCCAGGGGGATCAGCTGCGGGAAACCTGCGGATATATACGCGGGTACTTAGTCCTGTGGGCACATAGCCTAATGGTTCAGGAATATCCCTTTTATACCACGGCATTCACACCACAAAGTGCTGAAACTTTTATTTCATATGTTGCTGAACCTCAGTCAACCACTACGGGGGTCTCTACAGGCTCTGATCATTATTGAGCCCATTTAGATATAAATTAGGTCATCAGAATGTACTCTATTTAAGAATATAGCCAAAAACACGTAAACTTGGTACATCTTTACCCTTTCCATCACAACCAAAATCCATACTTCTCCAGTCTACAATTTCTGCATATTACCACCCTGGATATATATATATTTTATATAGCAAAGCCCTAAACTGCAAGCCAAATATAACAACAACATACCATCACTGGCAAACAAATTTACACATTTCAAACTACATCCATAAGTAACATTAAGCACCGCAGTGTTTTCCCACAATAACCGAAGGCTACAGGTGGAGATACAAGGATGTGCTTTAGAGGACGGAAACAAAATCCAAAAATCCACCAAGCTCAAAGGTTGGTGAAAAAGTATATAATATATATATATATATATATATATATATATATATATATATATATATATATATATATATATATATATATATATATATATATATATATATATATATATATATATATATATATTTTAAAATAACTTTATTTTTTTATTTTTTACTTCATATAAAATTTAAATCTCAAAAAAGCAGCATATGACAAATTATTCAGGCAGAGATGAAAATGATTCCTGTTATGAACGCATGACAACACGCGTTTCGGATGCGCTTTGGGGGCTCATAGTCTGAAGTGGCCTTGGCTGCCTTGTTCCATAAGGAAAACACTCACTAGGAATACTTAAGAATACTGTACATGTGTGCTTTTAATGTATCTTCTTGTCCCCAACAACCTTTTTTATGCTCATTTGGATTTAGCAAGTTGTGGTTATGGTGTTTTGTTTTGTTTTGTTGTTTTTTGTTTGTTTTTTTTAAGTGTTTTAGCATTTTTAGCTTCACCCCATGAGAAAGCTGCCAAGTAAAATGCATGATGAAGTCCTGGGGTTTTTAAGCCTGTGATATTCTCTTTAGGTATTAGCAAATAATCAGACATAGCAATTTTTATTTTTTTTTACACTGTTTACAATAAGTTATAAAATGCATAACTAAGTTAAGTTTTTTTGGTATAGAAATTCTTATATACAGACAAGTAGACTATTTTAGACACTAAACAGTTATAGTATACCTATTCACTATATCTATACACACATACATACGCATATACATATATTTACACACACACACACACACACACACTAAAGTCTTTAGTAATGATAGGACTTGGTTTTGCCTTTATGGCCGCCTTACAGACCTAGGAGTCTCCATGGTAACAGACTACAATGATCTCCGCGTAGTCAAATCCTGGATTCTCTCTTTTGCCGACCTACCAAGTATGACGCCAGGATCGGACAAAGCAGGGTTTATTACCATGTAGATGCACAGATCAGCGTAGAAGCTGTAGGTACAAGACTCTAGGAGATTTTACATCAATATTACTTGGGGAGTCACTTAAAGGGAGGCAGTCAGCCAAAAAATACATTTTAAATTGGCTATACCAATGTTGTAGGGGATTTGGCCTCTATAACAACCATACCAGCCTGTACCTGTTATTGGTAAAGTGACTGAGAAAATAACTTAGAGATTCTGTCACCAGGTTTCTGCTACCACATCTGAGAGCAGCATAATGTAAAGACAGAGACCCTGATTTCAGTGATGTGTCACTTACTGAGCTGTTTGCTGTCATTGATAAAATCAATGTTTTCTCTGCTGCAGCTCTAGCAGTTATACAGAGCTGATGAATATGCTGGACTACCTGACAACACGCCAAGTAGTCCTGTAATGATAATCTGCTGATTATTCAGTGATTTTATCAAAACTACACTAAGCAGCCCAGTAAGTGACATCACTGTAATCAGGATCTCTGTCTCTAAATTATGCTGCTCTCCGTTTAGGTGACAGATTCCCTTTAGATTTGGATGCAAATGAGGCAGCGTTTGAGCACCATTGGTGTAGCCAAGAGTTTGGTGTACAGTTAGGCCTCCTCACTTGCATCCTGGTGGTCTGCCCCCACTTCTGGTTGACAGTACTTGCTTCTCAGATTAAACACTGCTGACTGTGTGCGCATGCGCGCTTTGGCCGGGCACGTTCTCCTCCCAACCTTCTTTCCTCCGACACAGATTACAGTACTTTCGGGTATATTAGTGGAGCAACCAGCATCAGAAAAAAGGAGAATGGGAGAACATGCGTGGTGGCACAAACCAGCAGAATTCAGACAACGCTTGGATTGGGTAGTGGGAATTGTCAATCAAAAGTGCAATATGTGCAAATGAGGAGGAGTACCATCGCACCAAACTCTCGGCCACTCCATTTTAGGGGGTGACTGATTGCTATATATATTTATTAATTATATAATTGCCTTATTGTCTGTCACCAAAATGACGTCATTACAGTGACAACCGTCGCATTGGCCGCTGGGCTTGGCCTGGCCCCGCCCCCCGCACTGATTGGCTGCTTGGCCTGGCCCCGCCCAGATTCTCCACTAGGCCAGGCCCTGCCCCCTTACGCATTGGACGCTCGGCCAGGCCCCGCCCCCTCACGCATTCTCCGAACTCACACGGACCCTCGACTCCCAGGTGACTGCTGCACCCCCGGAAGCCCACACCAGCAAGACAAAGTGGAGAAAAGGCCGAATGTGTGAAACCACTAGCTTACCCCGGCTCCCGGCACACGTGTGCCAGAGCTGGCGTAGGCTGGTAACCATGGTACACAATCAGGTAACTATGGGAAGCGCTTTGCTTAGTTACCCGATTGTTTACCATGGTTACCAGCGTGCGACGGCCTGCTAACCTACATACACATTCTAGACTACCCGATACGTTAGAATCGGGCCACCTTCTAGTATTATATATTTCATTTATTTATTTTTCCTTGAGGCATTGAGATAAATACAAATGCTATGAATACCTGGACGGCCAAATCATCTCATTGCATTCTCCGTACACAGCTGTGAAGCTAAGAGGTTCAGTGAAGTTATTTTTCAGAAGTTCATTCATCCTTGGGCAGCTGTTCTGCACCAGATAAACCCTGCGCTACCAGAGGTCAGTCATGTATGACCAGACAGGCGACAGAAAAACACATCTGCAGGTGGAGACGACCGACCGTTGTAAACAGGAACAAAAACTTCTGACTGGTGAAGAACAGAGGGCCCTCACTCATTAATAAAAATCTCTCCAGGGTCAATTACTGTGGAGCAGGAGAATGCGCTTTCACTTTACACTGGTACAAGATTGCAACACAAAAACAGATTACAAAACTGTCCTGGCAGAGTTCAGAAAGATCGATAGCGCAAACAGGTCATTTCCCTCATTTTAAAAACGGGAGGGACGAGGAGGTGTTTGGGGGACAAGGTCAAGCGTCATATACAGAGAAATAGACTGGACAAACCTCATCCAGATACCTGTGGTGTGCAAAACACAAATACTAATATTATATATCTATACACACATGCACTGTATTTTTCATTTTATAAGACGCACTGGATTATAAGACGCACCCCAAATTTAGAGAGAAAAAAAAAAAAAAAAAAAGAAAAAAAGGTTAAAAAAAAAAAATAAAATAAATGAGGTCTGTCTTATACTCCGGTGATGCCTTACTGGTGGAGCAAGCCAGTGCAGCGAGTGTCCCAGTCTGTCCACAGTCCGGGTTTCAAAGAAATGGCGCCCAGAGCGGCGTGTGCGCAGATGGAGCTCTTATCGAAGAGCTCCATCTGCGCACGAACTGACTTCCTAAACTATCATTTGAAGCTGGGACTGTGGACAGACTAGGACACCTGCCTGGTCGCAGAGTAGCAGCCAGCAGGCCACACGCCCACCTACCCGCACAGAAAGGCAGCCGGCCACCAACACTGACCGGCACCAGGCCATTCGAATGCAGAGCCGCACGGACTGCTCCCCGGCAAGCTACATTTCGGATTTTAAGACGCACCCCTCATTTTTCGTCACAAATTTTTGGGAGCAAAAGTTTCTTATAATCTCAAAAATATGGTGACACACACACACACACACACACTATAAAGCAAAGATTTAGAGACAAGTATAGTTTCACAAACCATAATGAATGTGTAGATGAGATTTTTGTTTACATTTCTGGGAACATTAATAAAAAACTTGGACTCCACTTCAAAGTTATATTAATGTTCATAAAGCCAGGAATATAGAAAAATACAACAAGGCTCAGAGTTATAGTTAAGCCTAATGTTTAAATAATCTAAAATCAGCATAAAAAGCCATTTTTAAGAATCTAGCAAAAAAAAAAAAAAAAAAAAAAAAAAAACCTGCCACGAACACCAAAGAAAAAAAAAGAAAAAAAAGTAATAAAAACAAAACAAAAAAAAAAAAAAAAAAAACAAAAACAAAACCCGCTGAGTCAATAGCCGGCATCACCAAGGCGGGACCCGGGCGCCACGAGTGATTCGGCTGTGAGCAGAGTTTCGTCACACATCACAGACCATTATCTTATGTATTTTATCCTTCACTGCAGAGTGCCGCCAACACGAGCGATGCTGGGCTGTGATGTGCGATGAAATGCCACCCACTTCCCAATAACTCACGAAGACTGGGTCCCGCCTCAGTGATGACGGGTCAACTTCTTATTCCAAAGTTGATGTGACATCACAGGTCACTGCAGCCCAGGTACATGATTGGGACGGAGCAGACAACGATAGCACGACTCACAGAAAGAATTGACAACAGAAGGTATTTAGAAAATACCTTTTGTCTCAGCTTTATATCGATGTGGCCATTTTGCTTAGTAGTAGATCACCTCTTTGATGTTTGCAAATACACAAAGGAACAAAGAGCTTAATTTTTGGAGACATGTCCTGTGGTCTGACAAAACGAAAAATTTAACTGTTTGGCCATAACGGCCATCGTTACATTTGGAGGAAAAAAAAGGGAGAAGGTTTGAAGCCTGAGAACACCATCCCAACTGTGAAGCACGGGTGTAGCAGCATCATGTTGTGGGGTTGTTTTGCTATAAGAGGGACTGGGTGCCCTTCATACCCTCGATGTCAAACAAACATTATCTTGGTCAACAAACACATTGATTCTACTAACATTTGTGACTTTGTTTTTTTTACCACCATTAAACAATGAAGACGCTCTTATTTTTTAATGAGAAACTGCCTACAGCCTATGGCTGCTTTCACACATCCGGTTTGAGCCGTGCGGCTCAATCCGGCTGTGAAACCTATGCAACGGATGTGGTGAAAACACCACATCCTTTGCATAAGTTTTTTTTTACATGCGACCCGTCTGTTTTTTGCCGCTTGCGGCATGCTACTGAGCATGCGCAGTGGCAAAAACCGCATGCGGCGGCCGGATGCGGTTTTTGCCGCATCACGCTGCATCCGGCATCCATAGGGATGCATTGGGAAAAGCGCCGCATCGGTCAGATGCTGCGCGATGCGTTTTTTTTTGCCGCACAAAAAAAAAAAAAAACCGTGCCAGGCAACGTTCCATCCAGCCGCCGCATCGGCTAAATCTGCCGCATGCGGCGAAAACCAGACGGAACGCAAGGCCATGCGGCACTAATTAAAGTCTATGCAGGAAAAACGCAACCGGCAGCAAAAAAAAAAAAACAAAAAAAAACTTGCGTTTTTCCTGCAAAGTGTCGGATTGTGCCGCATAGCAAAAACCGGAGGTGTGAAAGCAGCCCAAGTCTCTTCTGGTCAGCTTACTTTTGCATTGACTTCTACTGTAAAAGTATTGAGAGTCTTCCAAGCTGAAACCACCTGAAGAATGGTATGCTCACTTGTTTTAACAATACGGCATTTCTCAGAACCTGGAGACACACTGGAAACTCTGAACATATACATGATCAACTGTTCATTCTTTTGAGATTTTTTTCTGAATGCTTTTTCACATGGTTTTTGGAGCAAACCAACTTCAAAATGCACAAAAAAATAAAATAAACTATGTGAACATATCCAGATAGCAAAGTATATGAGAAACCAATTCGACCAAGCAAGTGTAGGTTGAAACAGTCATTTGCAAACAGCTGTGTAGGAGGCTTAAAACGAGGTGAGGAACAACCAAACTCTTCTATATAGCTGGGGTTACGGAAGACCAACGTCACATGTCATGCGCCATGGCAAGACCGAGCACAGCAGCAAGGTTTCTTCCGGGAAAAGACTTCAAAGCAGACTATCAAGTTTTTTTTCAAGAAATGCCAATAAATGGGCAACATCAAGCACTGTAGACGCAGTGATCAGTCAAGGAAACGCAATGCAGACATCAGGCTTGCTTCCCTCTGAAATTGTAAGCAGTTCAGCAGCGTTATCAGCTTAGAACTGTATAAGAACTAGAGAGCCAAAAAGCGTAATAAGGTCTCAACTGAGAACAATGGGGATAAATGGTTGGGTAGAGGAGGCTCATCTGGCGTGGTTCTGATAGTCCTAACCACTGTAAAAGTATGTACAGCTGCCGCAACCCCACATGGGCGGTAGACTGAGTAGGTGAAGACACGGGGTTAATTCACACTTCTATAGAGGATTTAAAGGGAACCAGTCACCAGAATTGGTGACTAAGCTGCGGCCACCACCAGTGGGCTCTTCTATATAGCATTCTAACATCCTGTATATAAGAGCCCAGGCCGCTGTGTAGAACTTAAGTCATTTTATAAAACTTACCTAAACGATCGGAGTGGTGCAGACTGGTCGAATGGGTGTCTCAGTTCTCTGGTGCGGCGCTTCCTCTTTCAGCCATCCTTCTACTGAAGTCGGGGTGCATGACGCATCCTACGTGATGCACACAGGCCGGCATTAAGGTCCCGCGCAGGTGCACTTTAATCTGACCTGAGCAGGGTAGATCAAAGTATTGAAGTGCGCTTGCGCAGGACCTCAATGCCAGCCTGTGTGCATGACGTAGGACGTGTTATGCACCCCGGCTTCAGGAGGACAAGGATGGCCGAAAGAGCAGGCGCCGCAACCAGAGAACAGAGACACCTATTCCACCGGTCTGCACTGACCGTTTAGGTAATTACTGTAAAGGGATATTTAGGTTCTACACAGCGGCCTGAGTTCTTATATACAGTATTCTAGAATGCTGTATATAAAAGCCCACTGGTGGTGGCCACAGCTTATAGTCACCAAATCTGGTGACAGATCCTGGTTCATTATTTTTCAATGCATTTCAGAAAATGACATTTCCATCAGGACAAATCAGATCTATAATTGGATTGTCCTGATGATGTCCATTCTCAGAAAATGTTTTTACCAATAAATCACAAATCAGGATCACACAGATCAGGTGGGACACAGGTGCGGGAGCGCCCCCGCATCACTATACCAGAGCGACTTTTTTTTTTTTTTTTTTTTTAAAACAAAAAAAAAAAAAAAAACCATTTAGGTTGAAACGTTCCTGTGTCGCTCTCCCCCGTTCCTTCACCTATCCATCACCTGTCTGTATAAACAAAACACAAAGTACATGAAATTCTCTGAAGAGTGCGGTGAACTCTACACTTCAATATTGTTAACTCCTCTACGGTAGCGAAGATCACTGCACTTCACATCAACAGTATCAGCCATGAGAGGGACCAAGCTAGTGCTTCGGTGTCTGGCCAAAAGTCATCTTCATGGAAAAGTAGTGGCCAAAAAAGCCATACCGTGGACATGGAATTAAGGCCAAACGAATAAACTATGCACGAGTTGGGGGTCGGGGTGGGGGGTGGTTTTGGGAGAGTAGCAAAATGCAATGCGGCTGCATTTTAATAGAAGTCCTGGGAGTGATGATAATATAGCCTGAACAGATCCCCGATTTCAGCAGTCTCCCTGGGATTACATGGAGACTATAGAAGGTATTGTAATGTCTCTATTAAAGCTCCCCCCTCCACTAGGACAGCGCCAGTAATCGCACATGGTGGGTGGGGAATCTGGAATCCAGCCCGACCAGGCGCACAGCGATGTATGTGCAGCTCAGGAATGCCCGGTTTGCTTGCGTTAGCTTCCTGCTAGCTTTACTATCTGAACCAGGCTTTGAAGCTTCATTCATGACAACCTTTGCCCCAGTGGTACAAGAATGTGGCCCGATAATGGCTTTATGACTTGAAAACAAAGAATAATGCCTTTAATAAGCAGTTTTGTCAAATATTAGGCAATACAATTGTGCAGGTCAAAAGATTTGTCAGAAAACCATTTCATGATTGTAGGGATATTCCTTTTTCAAGACGGTCGAGTTAAGTCATTTCAGATTCTGCATATAAACCGGTCACCGCAGTCGTTTCCATGTACGCACGCTCAATGTGTTTTGTCTTTACAATGATGCTAACAAAGAAGACGTCATGGAGGTAATGGCCTTAGGACAGATTCTTACATCTTCTAGGCCAGTGGGATTCTTAAACTACACATTCCAGTATAGAAGCCCCCACAGTGTTAGCTTGTATGAAGGTAGTCCTTGTGCGGATCTCATACTTCTAGGTCATAGAAATTAGAGGTTCTGAACTGAAGTTTTACTTAGACAATTCATCAGTTTTCTTGCGGTACAATGAGCCTTTCCTGTAAGTACAGGGACTATAGAGGATGTTGTAAAGGGAACCTGTCAGCCGAAATTTTGCACTAAACCTAAAAGATTCCCCCTCTGCAGCTCCTGGGCTGCATTCTAGCAAGGTTCCTATAGTTTTTCTGCCCCCTTTTAGATCAAAATAAATAGTTTATAAAGTGGTACCTTTTGTATTCAAATCTTGTTACTCGTACACGGGGGCGGGCTGTCTCATGTCCATTATTCTGCCCCCTGCTGTTTTACGCCATCCCCCATCGCTCAATTTCATACTTCAGGCCGCCGCCCAGTGCGCGCGAGGTCTCGCACATGTGCCGTGCCACTCTAGCGGGACTGTGCACTCTGCAGTGTGACCGCTGGTGACGTGTTGCGCAGGCGTGAGATTATGGGCGGCGCTGTGATTTTCATCAGCAAGTACCCGATCATAATCTCGTACCCGCGCTTTTCACTCTGCCTCCACCGTTATGTTGCTCCGCTCCTCCCATCTATTTCCTGCTCCAGGGCAAGATGGGAAAGAGATGATGTGGGGTCATCTGGCCAGCGCTTGCGCTGAACGGTGGAGGCAGAGGGGAAAGCGCGGGCACGAGATTATGGGCGGGTACTTGCTGATGAAAATCACAGCGCCGCCCATAATCTCACGCCTGCGCAACACGTCACCAGCGGTCACACTGTGCACAGTGCTGAGTCCTGCTAGAGTGGGACGGCGCATGCGCGAGACTTCAGGCGCACTGGGCGGCGGGCATCCTGAGGTATGAAATTGAGCGATGGGGGACGACGTAAAGCAGCAGGAGGCAGAATCATGGACGCAAGAGAGCCCGCCCCTGTGTACGATTATCAAGATTTGCATACAAAAAGGTACCACTTTATAAAGTATTTTGGTCTAAAAGGGGCCACAATAACAGCAGGAACCTTGCTAGAATGCAGCCCACGAGCTGCAGAAGGGGAATCTTTTAGGTTTAGTGCAAAATTTCTGAGGTCTAATTAAAGGGAACCTGTCAAGGAGATATGTTTTGCTTTCATATCATGTACAGAACGCGAGGGGGTATGGGCCAGTCGCACAACAAAGTTTGTGGGCCTCAAAACTATCACAGGTCTCTAATAGCACTGATGAGCTGATAAAAGCTGAAAAAGGGACCTTTTGGGTACACCAATGCTTTAGATCCAGGGGCTTCAGAAACTCCTGAACTCACTTATGCTTTGTAAACCTCATTTAGGCTGGTTTCACACTACGTCTTTTTAACATCCGTTGAAAACGTTATTTTAGCGGAAGTACGGATCCAGTGCAAATGCGTTTTCATTTCAATGCATTTGCAATGGACTTGCGTTAACATCCGTTCACCTGCGTTTGCCTGCGTTATAGTGCGGATCCGGTGACTTGCAGTTTAACATGTTTCAAAAACGCTACTTGTAGCGTTTTTGAGCTGCGTCAAAATACTGCAAGTCACCGGATCCTGACTAAACAGCATGCAAACGCAGGTGAACGCTGGCGTGCTGATAGACAGGATCCTGCTTTTGTACTGAGCATGCCCAGAAAGTACTGAGCATGCCCAGAACCAGTCTCGCGTGATATGTCTCTCTACTCCCTCCCTCACCCTCTCTCTCTCTCTCTGTCTGTCTTTCCCCCTTCCTCCCCTTCCTCTCTCTCCCACCTGAGAGCTGCGGACACTCGTAACCAAGGTAAATATCGGGTAACCACTTCTCTTAGTTACCCGATGTCTACGTTGGTTACGCGTGCAGGCAGCCCTGCTCCTAGCAGCTGCAGACACTCGTACCAAAGATAAATATCGGGTATCCAAGGCTGATGTTTACCTTGGTTACCAGCGTCTGCAGCTGTCAGAAGCCTCCTCCCAGTCTAGTTCCCCTCACTCCCGATCACATGACTCCAATGCCCGCCCCTAAACATCCAGTGCAGGATCCTGCAAAATAACAGATGCGTTTGCATACGTTATTTGCTGTAAAAGCAGGATCCGTACTTCCGCTAAAATAACGTTTTCAACGGATGTTAAAAAGACGTAGTGTGAAACCAGCCTTATTGTTCAAGCCACCTTGAGGACACGGACACGGACACACACTCTGGCTGGAGTCACATTTGCGAGTGCCTCGTGTGTATCTCATGCGGATCTCTCATTGAATCACCGGCACAGACTCACACTCTCCTCACAGGAGTGGGCCGGTTGCATGTATCTCTATGCAGCTGAGATGCACTTGTGAGCAGAGTGCGAGTCTGTGCCGGGTGATGCAATGAGAGACTCGTAAGTGTGACTCCGGCCTAATAAAGGAAAACCACCATTAGATAAAAGACGCCATACTCTGCACTGGAATACGGCGCCACTCCTAAAGTGGACTGGAAGTTATGATCTGACCCGAGGCCCGCAGCTGAACGCCATTGCTTCTATGTAGATCACTTGCGTGGCAGCGATGAATAGCAGACAGAGTATCACATTTTTTTTATTTTAAACAAATATGGCTTAAAAGCACCACTCCAGCGTTTGTTTTTCAGCGGTGGAGTAGGGGCTTTTAATCTAAATCCCCCAGTCATATACTCATCTTTCACAGATGCTGCTCCGATGACGCCATCTTTTGCACATAACGTATGACTGGCAGGACTAACGGAATAAAATGTGCATGACAGGCTTAATGTATAAACTGTTCAATGCAACCATCCAACAACATTTATCTAACATATAGGATCACTTTTAACCAGGGCGGCCATAGTAACAGTCAGGACAGGGCTGTGTGTCATGTGACATGTACCCGTGTAAGCCCAGCCTCAATGTTTCTTCCAGCTACCATGATGAATTTTTTTTTAGTCAATGATAGTTTAAAGCAAAACCTTGCTCCAGCTGATATATGTGCTGAAGACAAGCAGACCAGGGATGAAAGGAAGGAAGTGATGGGCCATGAAAAAGCAGGATATTCTGTAGATAACAGAAAGGTCATCAGCGCAGTCCTTACTGTCCTCTTACCGCACTGACAGCCCTTTTTCCAGAAGGAAAACCCCCTTCTGGGAGCGCCGCGCACCTACGGCCGGGGCTCTCCTACTGTATCAACAGCTGAACACAAGTTATAGAAACCTCTGGAGACAAACGCCCGGCCGGCTGACAACGGCAGAGGTCACATTAAGATTTTATATAGTCAACTCACAGAGATTGGGGGAGAGCAGACTACAGCATATGAAGTCCGCAGCGTGCTACTTGTGTTGTGGATTCTCAGGGTATCTATACATTACACAGGGCATACAGCAGTGTGTGCGCACATGTATATACATACTGCTGTATAACATACAGATATGGGGGGGGGGCAGGAGGGCTTGTAAGGAGAAACATCTGTAGTGGCAACATGCACTGGAAGAGATGAATGAAGCCCCACCCACCAATGCCACAAGACCCACCCACCAATGCCACAAGCCCCACCCATGAGTTACCAGACCTGCTCTTCTGGTCACAGAAGGATGTACAAGAGCAATGTATTTGGTACAGTTCTTATTTATAGCAGTTAGTTCACAAAGGCACTTGTAAAGTAGTGGCCATTTCCATCAAAGTAGAAAGATTGCATATCTGTTACTTTCTTACTTTTTTTGCCTTACACCAACCAATCTAAAGTCGTGCAACACCTCTCACTACCGGAGGGATATCGGGCTATTTTCTGTGTCAAGACTCCCAACAGAGGCTCCATGGACTTATTTGATTTGCATACTTCCCAGGGGGCAATGCACCTTGGATTTCACGGTGTTGAGTGCCTTCGCTAGCTGCCGGCAGTGTTTTCTCATCAAAAAAAGTCAGTGGAGCCTCGACACAGAAACTAGCAAGATATCCCTCCGGGAAGGACCTAGCCAAGGAGAGGCTCTTTTTAGGAAACCACCATAACCACCATATTAAGTGGCCCTTTTAGTCAATATCCAACTCTTTGACAAGTTTAAAGATATGACAAGGGAAATACCAAGGCCAGGTATCCATGGACTTTTTTGATTTGCATTTCCCCCAGGGGGAAATGCACCTAGTGTTTCACTGTGTTGAGCGCCCTCGTTGGCTGCCGGCAGTGTTTCCTCTGCCTGGTCTCCCCGAGATCAGTGATTGTTATGTCTTGTGTCTACTAGGCATTGCTCCCACCTGGCTAGAATCCTACTCCACACTGATGAGGGGCAATACCCCGTCCCCATCGCTCATTCTATCCTGCGAGCATTGCAGCAGGCTTCTCTTCTGGGTTCTCCTTGTCAGTTTCAGATGCGCAGTGCGCAGCCAGCGATTGAACACCCGTAAATGAAGCCTGCTGCAATGCGAGCAGGAAAGACTGAACAATGGGGACGTCGCTCCATGGTATCACTCCCACAGGGGCGTGATACCACGGAAATATGCAGACGTCCATAGGGCAAGGCGCCGCCCCTGGGACCACATTCCCTGCTATTTACATACGAAATATGAAGGTAATAAAAAAAACAAAACGTTTATTACTTCCATATTATACAATTTTACAACACAGGGATGGGTAGGGAGGTGTAATTAGGGCACACATGCGTCTGCCGATAGGTCAGAACGCATATTCGAGGTGACAGGTTTCTTTAATATGGTGGTTTCCTAAAAAGAGCCACTCTTTGGCTAGGTCCTTCCCGGAGGGATATCGGGCTATTTTCTGTGTTGAAACTCCTAACAGAGGCTCCACGGACTTTTTAGATTTGCATACTGTACATAAGGGAGACATTTTCCATTTACAGAGGGCCTGTCCTGAATTGCCCTAATGTACTGTACTTTGATCAGGCTTAGATGAGATTAGTACCTTGTTTAAAAAAAAAAAAAAAAACTAATCATCATCATCGCCATTTCTGGATCCAATCTTGACAAATAGCAAAGCAATCCTCGCAACATCTTATTGTAATGATATTTACTAGATCTAGCTCATGTGTCACAGCCGTGAGCGTCAGAGCAGCCATAAAAGTCCATTGTTCATGGCTAAACCAAGTCATGTGCTAGAACATGCTAAAGGAGCGACTCCTAATGACTGGCCAGGGCTTCATGTGCCGCTAACACCAGGATGGGAGCAGTTGTCAGACCTTCGGTTTCAGATTAGCTCAGCTAAATGTTTTAATCCCGAAGACCTGGAGGGAAAAACAGACTTGTTTTACTCATGGTCAGAGGTCAGGAATTTGTAACCAGAAGGATTGCAGCAAACAACAGTCACTGCCGCATGTGTTACGTAGGTCAGCGCAAAGATCTTATCCAACTATGTCACGAAAACCTACCTGCCAATGACCCCTGGCACAGCGGCTGCGGACAGTGCACCGCTCCCAAGGCCAGCCACAGGGACAAAAGCAACTAAATAACAAAACAAGAAACACAACTGCTCACATTTCGTTCACTGTGACGCCATCGAAAGGAGAAAATAAATATTTATCCCAGGTGACTGGACACAATAACCAAACTGTCAAGTCAGTAAAATATTTTATGACTTTGTACACAATAAAACGAGCGGGTGCAATTTATGTGCAGAAACGAGAGAGAAATTGTAAGTTCCTCCATTACATTACACAGAAGTCACAACTGATGGAAGAAATAAAGTTTATAAATAAAAAAAAAAAAAAAAATAATAATAAATAAATAAATAAATAAATAAATAAATAAATAATAATAATAATAAGATTGCACTGGCACCAATGTTAAAACAATGAGTCCGTGCTGATCTGCGATTATTTTTACTCAGCTGCATTCAGCTTGAGTTGGGAGGAAGGACGGGGGAGCAAAAGAAGCAGGGTAAGGAAAAAAAAAAAAAAAAAAAAAACACAACAAAAGCCAAAAATGTCCAGTTGCATGGCATCACAAGCGCCAAACAGATTTCACTTGTCCCAACTTTTAAGATGAAAAATCTAATTTTTTTTTTCTGTTCTATGCATATGTGAGCGAACCCATATACAAAAATATTTCACACCAAGCAATTCTGCATTCAAGACATTCACACTGGGGAAGATTCAGGTACAATATGCACCCAAATCCCGGCCTAACGGTCCCTGGATACACTAGCATAGATAAAGAGAGCTATAGAAAAAGTATTTCTGTAGATCATTCCTTATATGCCAACGAGCACAGCGACTAGTCCCAAGGGCGTTTCTCCCCTTAATATGTTAGCACGCCCCTGTGGGTGTACAAACATGTTAATGAATATGCAAGCACATACCTCACTGTTCATGGCGGCCGGCGGGGGATGGATGCGCACTCCAGTCGTCAGCACTTCCGGTCATGCACACTGTACCTCACTGATGCGGTGAACCTTACACCCGGTATCAGTTTAGTGCGCATGACCGGAAGTGCTAATGATTCCTGATCATGCCCAGTGCGCATCCATCCTCCGCCGGCCGCCATGAACAGTGAGGTATGTACGCATCGCTGCATATTCATTAGCATATTAGTATACCCACAGGGGTGTGCTAACATGCTATGTGGGCCGACTAGCTAAGGGGAGAAACGCCCTCGGGACTAGTCCCTGGCCTCATTAGCATACAATATCAGATCATTAGAAATACTTTTCTAAAGATCCCTTTATGCTAGTGTATAAAGGGATGGTTAGCAATATGTACTCAAAACTGCTCGTGGTACTGGGTGTATACTACACCTGACAAGTTCCCTTTAAAGGGTTATTCCCATCTCCAAAGATCCTATCCTAACATGTAGCAGGTATAATAATAATAATAATAATAATAATAATAATAATAATAATAATAATAATAATAATAATAATAATAATAATAATAATAATAATAATAATAATTAAATAAATTCAGGGCATTGCAGGACCTTAGGTATTCATGGTTATGACCACTAGCAACCAACTTACTGACTGATGTTGTAACCATGGATACCTATAGTCAGTTAGTTGGTTGCTAGTGGTCATAACCATGAATACCTAAGATCCTGCAGTGCCCTGAACATGAGGTAAGTGACAGTGAATGAGAAGACCTATAGTACATTTCTAATTGAAGGTATTTGGGATAATAATATTATTATCTACTACATATTGGGATAGGATCTTGAAGATGGGAATACTCCTTTAACATTGCGTCTGTGAATCCACTCAGGATATGGGCACACAAATTGTTTTTTCCAGCAGAAGACTTCAATAAATCCTTGGCAACATTTCCCAAAAAGCAGCTTTTTTGGGGCCCATTGCAGGCGGGTTTGCATGAACTAGACTGACTGCAAAGTGGAAGCCGCCTGAAGAACGGCCATGTCACTTTTACAGTTTGGCGTCTTCAATGATCATTGCCCACATGAAAAAAGACGTGGCCTGCACACACCCTCCGACTTCGCAGATTGTGAGCTCTTGTGAGCAGGGCCCTCACTCCTCTTGTTGTTTGTTGAATACATTCACTCTATATTGTCTTATTATCTGTACAGGTCACCTCTAACTGGTAAGTGCTACAGACTATGTTGGCGCTATAATATTATTTCCAGGAGATATTTTTGTACTGAACTGCCAGTAAAAACTAAATGGACATCAGAACAAATTTGTCGACATCGTAATCCGGGTGCCAAAAATTGTCCAGTTGGGAATTCATAGTTCTTTGAAGGCCTTGCATCTTTCTCATACTAAAAAGCCTATTTAAATTCAATTTGTTAGCAGATTTTTGCTATGTAATCTGAAAGCAGCGTAATGTAAGGGCAGATAGCCCAGTAAGTGACAACCCTGGAATCGGGGTGAGTGCTGTAGTTTAAATACAATCAAGGTTTCATCAGCAGGAGATTATCACTCCAGAACAAGGCAGTCCAGCAATTCTATATAACCCCCACCTCTGATTAGCAGTATGCTGACAATGTACACATGATGCTGCCAAATCAGTGGTGTGGGTGGGGTTATACAGAGCCCAACAATCTGAGCACTGCTACATCTACAGCAGATAAAACAGGGATTTTAGCAAATCTGCACCAAGCAGCCCAATAAGGGACACATCACAGGAATCTAGATCTCTGCCCCTATGTCATGCTGCACTCAGATTGCATAGCAAAAACTATGACAAGTAGCTTTAATTTTGCTATAATTAACAACAAAACTTTGGCAGGACTGTGAAGAATGACGCCACCGTTACATAAACAGCACTGACCATAGTGAGCGTCACGGTTTCTTACTCTACACTCATCTTGTCACCGTCCTTAGTCACTCCTCATTAAGTAATGGCAGGCTCATATCCACACCCAGATTACGCGAAGCCCTAATGACATGGCTCCTCGCTGGCTTTAATGAGCGTTCGGCAGGGTCCTAGAAAGCATCAGAGCCGCCATGTGCTCCATCATATCACAGCGGCTGCAAGTGATCGATGCCGCGCACCACATTCCTGTAGCTACATCAAAAGCCTCATGTAATTGTCGCGGTGTTAGACCTGTAACTAGGATCACTTACTGCGTGATATGTAGTCTGGAGAACACTATAATCAGCAGGTAATCCTCAGACCTGGCGTCCATAGTGTCTGCCCCAACCTGTTCCTTGTGATTAGGTTCCAAAACATCCCGGTGTCAGCAAGTTCAAGTTGAGTCAGGGCTGTAATAATAATGGGCTATTTTCCACGCTTGTGGAGGAAACACAGAGTGACTTATTGTGGATCCGTAGCAAGGCTGCTCCTACAGGAAAATATTAAAATAACCAACTCTTAGGTTTTTTTTTTTCTTCGTTGACAGACCCTGGTGAAATCAATTTTCATAAATTGTTTTCTCATAGACTGGGGGGGGGGGGGGGGCACAACGTGCGGCACATGGAAAAGCAAAAACACTAAAGAAAAACAGCTTGGAGGAAAAAAAACGGAGAGCGATAACAAGCATACGAGGGTGCCAAAAAGAACTGAATCCACCGGTATAAAGAAACAAATGCTGCCTGTTTTTGTAGCCGACCCTTTGTTATGATCTGGATATTTTGATTTTCCTTTATATCATTATATTAATGGTGTCTGGGCAGCGCTCATGGCCCGATCAGTTATTTTATGCCATCAATCCCTCATCTCCAGGTTTTGCAGTGTCAGCTTACACGTAAGGTTTTAAAATTCCATAAGACTATTCACAAGATACCCAAGAAGGGAGGAATAAAAATAAGAAATTAAAAAACTTGTTCCAGCGAGACCCCCAGGTGCCCAACTACAAGTGAAGACCAGAGTTGGTAGGGTCCAGCTTAGGTGCACCATGCAGATTTGATGCATTACCATCCCTATGCCAAAAAAGTCAATGAGATTTCTGAAGTGTAGTGCGCACATTGCATTTATTTGCAGATTTGATGCAGACAATATGAAGCAATTGTCGGTGCATTTTTA